>NC_141351.1:20191013-20756013 GCF_057382095.1 Aulonocara sp. 'chitande type north' Nkhata Bay
AATTAGCCCCAAGTGTGAATGTGAGTCTCTGTGTTAGCCTTACAAAGATTGGGGATGTGTCCAGGCTTACCCCGCCTCTTGCCTTATGACACCTAGTATAGGTTCCAGCCCAATCATGACCCTAAACTGGATAAGTGGAATAAAATAGATGGAAAGCAATTACTGATGTCACTGTGAAAGTAATAACTGCTGAGGAGTTAAGGACAAATCTCCTGATGAGTGCTGCAACAATTACAGAGTCACAGCACTATGAGCAGAGGGTGTGGTGTGTGTGTTTTGTGGCACATGTGTTCAACCAACCAATAAGCCAAGCAACATGCTGGCCCCACCCTTTACCCCTCCTAAGAGGCCCATGGTAATGGCCCTCAAAAGTGTTTGAAATAGTTGGAAGGATGACACAAAGCAGCATGAAATAAACTGGCTTTGAGGAGAGACAGAGAGCAGAGAGCAATTTGTTTTCCCTTCTGTGAATTACAGGCCGGAGCCAGCCACTGTCTCTAAATGGGAACCAGCTTGGTTCTGCCCAGACACCACTATTTGGGCATAGTAAGTGTTCTGAGTAGAGAAAAACACCATCCAAAACCCCACGTCTCCTTTGGGCTATGAAGCCTGACTGAAAATTCTTGGGTGTTCCTTTTAAAACAATCTTTGAAAAAGGCTTACATAAGTGTACAGTGGAAATATCTAATATGGTGTCAGACCTCTTTGGCATCTGCTTTGTTTTATCAGTATCGTGTTTGCATAATGAGCCACGTGTAATCCCGGGGTACTTTTGCTCTGTCAGACCAAAAGAGGCAGAGAGATACTTTTTTCCTGGCCATTTCTCTTTAGCATAAAAGTCTGTAAATTAATTATTATTGTCTCTCCATTAATTCACATGAATAATAATGATCTTCTCAGATGGGAGAAGAACATTCCAGTGTGGTAAATAAACTTAAGGACTTAGACGTAGATTTAGAACTATCCAGTTAAATCCTTTCATTAGCTGAGCCTTCTTTCTCAAGATATTTTTAATGCACTGAGTCGCACGGAAAGCCACGTGAGTATGAAGAAGTGCACATTTGTGAGATTTCACCATTAGTGTAATGACTGCTGCACAATTTCAGCGTTCAGCGAGTCCACTCATTCAAATAATCCAATAAAAAACTTAAAGCAATTGTTTCCACTTAGGGTCAAATTCTGCTGTTGAAATCATACAAAAGTTCCTATCAGAGAACTTGATGATGTTAGGAACTTAAAAAAACATTTTCCTTGAGCAAAGCTGGTCATGGATTCGAATTAGGCATTGGCAGGTAGCTAAGGGGATGTGCACAGAAAAAATATAACCATTTTTAGAAGGGGAAGTAGGGGTAGATAGAACAAAAAAAAACACTAAATTGAATGTTTAATCAGCAGAAAGAAGCTAAAAGTGTGTCTAAAAATATAAAATATTAATACCATACCAAAAGTGCTAATCTGCAAGCATTTTAATTGCCAAGCAGCCCGTTTTGTGGCAAAATAAAGAATAGAGCAATGTAATCAATCTATATAGTCCCTCATCCTGCTGACGGACTCCACCTCCACAGTCTCGGACTGCAGCTGGCAACAATAGCTCTACTTCTGTTCTGTAGCTTCAGTGAGCCTGGCATAACAGCACGTGGCCTCCTGCTCACAGGAGATCTCCAGAGCAGAACTAGGACTAAGGTCGCCAGCTGCAGTATAAGACAGCAGACTGGATTCCATCCAGCAACGGACGAGAGAATCAATGGGGAGGCAGCTAAATTATATCAACACAACAGTGACTGGTCAGCCTGAAAAGAGGACATGAGAAGGGCAAGGGCAAACTGGTAAGCAATGACTGAACTTACAAAATAAGAGCTGGGAGAATAAAAGTAAATTGATCCTGAATGCCATCTTGGATATTGGTGTATTATAGCCCTGTAGACTTAACCTCTAATCCTTCCCTGTTCTGAATATAGGCAAAGTAAAAACTCACTTGCATTATGAACTGCATTTTTTTTCAGTTAAATACTCGTCATAACTCCAAACCTGACTATTCAAAACATTTTAAGATCTACGAATAGCAACAACAGCAGTAGCAATGGTTCCTATTATAATAAAATGAACACACAATAAGTGGTAGCTTATCTTATTTGTAGGTTATAAAGATGCATGCCTTGTGAATCACTATATTCAGCATGCTGTTTTCATCTGCATGCAAGTCTAAGGCTACGTCTAATCCGGATAAATTTGAAAACGGTGTTTTCGTCTAAAAACGCTCCACGTCCACATTTTCAATCGTTTCCGAACAATTGTTCATCCACACTGAAATGACTGAAAACGCTAAGACGATTCAACCTGCCTCATTTCTGTCTGCCATTTATTTCCTTTCCGGCTCTTTGAAACGTCATGGCAAAATGTTGAGTTTTTTTAAATGGACTAGAGAATTTGAAGAGAAGCTATCTGGAACATGTACAGACTGATATTAATCTTTAATAGGGCTGTCAAAATTGAGAGCAAACAAAACAATTGCTGTGTAATGCCCTCCGCTATCTTAGTTTAATTGGTCACATGACTGCATCATATGACTAAAATGCCTCATCATTTTAAAAAGTCTCCATTTACACTGCACCGTGAAAATGGCGTTTTCAAATGTATCACTTTGGAGAGCGTTTTCAGAAAGCTCCATTATCCTTGACCAAAAACACTGTCTCAGTGTAGATGGAAGGCCAAAACGGAGAGAAAAAGATGCATTTTCAAACGAAAACGTATTACTGTGGACGTGGTCTAAGTTACAATGGGGTTTCGCGGAGTTTTTTCCTCACAGCTAATGCTATTACCGGTAAATTTGAATTCATGCAAGGATGGCAAATGCAAATGGTCTGCATTTTGTCTCTAAGGTTAAAACCTTCATTACATAAAAGAACAATAATTTGGCCTATGACTTTGATATATGTTAGACACTGTTGTGTCATTTCCCACATGCATTACGAAATGTGTTTGCTGTGGCTACTGGGATATGAGTATTAGATGAGTCATCGCCTGGACAGACCCACTGAACTCCAGTTCTGCTGAGTGGGCAAATCGGTCATAGATTCTGCAAACACAAACAAATCATTTAATAAAGCTTGATCAAATGCACGCCAACCAATCATGGGTGCTTTTGTCTAGACCATCATGAGAAAAATGTCCTGTGATTAAAAAGAAAAAAAATATGCGCAGTCTTCGGTCACTGATGTCAACAAGCACAAACCACAGCAATAAAATCAAAGATATTAAAACGACTCTCTACATGCTTTTCTTTTAAATGTGCATCTTTTGCTTTTTTCTTGCCAGCGTTTCTACTTTAGGCTGTGCCATACATTATTTCAGCCTGTGACAGCCAGTTGGTTCAGTCTTCTACTCACATCTTGTACCCCTATGGCCACTTAGCTCATCTTGTCCTGTGGAAAAAGATACTTATTCAAATGGATTAATCACCAGAGGGGTCCACTTTGAAGAAGTGCACAGAGACTAAATGAAGAGGGTAGAAAGACGATTGGAGGAAAGTAGATGTGAGGGGAAGAGATGCTATGTCGTAGCCAAGGCAGTGGGGAGGATTTCAATAGCAAGCTCTTGGCACAACTACATGGCTTAAGATTCCTGGCATTGCCTACATGTCTTCAGGGGGCCATCTTTGCGTGCCCAACATGTTAAGGTGGGCCAAGACCCCTCAGAATTCGGTCCATATGCTCCCCCCATTCCCTACCCAACAACATCCTGTGCCTCCGCCAAAGCGCACAATCTGTCCTGATAACCAAGCTACCCCTTCATCTTTGATACTGGCCTCATCTAAAATATGTATGCATCTGTCTGTCCCTACACTATAATAAGTCAGCTGCACTACAAATCACACAGACCCCAAGTGTCTTTCCCTATGCCTTTCTCCACCTATGAAAAATTACAGCAAACATGCCCAGGTGATGGCTATGATGTTAGTAGAGGGATCAACAAAGTCACCTTGTGGTGTTGCATTTTAAAAATCAGATTTACAAAAAATGAAAAATGTCGTCACAGAGCTTTTATAGGACACTACCACATTCTAAACAGTCTTCCCATGCCCTTGCTTTTCAAAAAAGGCGTCAATGTGGGCCAGCTTTGCAACTATCAATCAGTAGGAGCGTGACATCAGAGCCCTTCCCCACCCTTGGCCACTCAGTTCCTTCCCACACCAAAGCCAGGATGAGGCAGACTTTAGCTGCTGTTTTCATGCTGCTTACCAGCTATACTGGACATTCCTGGCTTGGTGATAGGTTAAGTGCAGCTGCAGATGATCCAGTCCACAGCATGCTTCTCATGGCTTTCTATTCAGTCAGAGTGCCCTGCTAATGGTCTGCCACATGTTACCAGGAAGAGCCAGAAACACACTGCGGTGGACACATGGTAGACACACGTCTTTGATAATAATCACTGACAGTCAAATGTGCATTCTCGTTATGTACTGGGCCATTCCAACCAGTCTCTGTTTCATTAAAATGCAAAGAACCAGAGGAAATCTTAAAATTTTAGCATTTATCATTAACAATGACATTTGACAGCCACATACATTCACACATTTTATTTTAAGACACCAAGGTACACAAAAGTAGAAACACAAGGACATAAAAAAATCCTTAAAACATACAAAAGTAATAGGAAATAAATGGCCTTATTGATTGTAATTCAAAGCAATATATAAGAAAACTCCCCACCTAAGAACCTCTGGTGACAAGTTTGTTATTTTCATAATTAAATTCTATTCCACTGCACATTTCAGTGTGCCAAAGTAATATAAAAGCAAAGTATGACAAATATACCTTGTCAAAAACAAGGCTAATACCAGTTCTCTGCTCGTGTCTGCAAACTTGTTTACTCCAACCGAACATAGCAACGAGAGAAATGTTTGTCTTGCTTTGGAGATGATAATAGTGGCCTAACAGACTGCAAGGACAACAAACAGTCAGACAAAAGCAAGTTCAAATGGGCTAATGAGTAACTACAAGTCAAACATTTGTGAAATGCACAGGCCTGGACAGGGCAGTGTGTCATGTTTTTGAGTTTGAATGCAACCACCCGGTCCTTGCTCTGTGCCATGTTGACATACTTCCTTGCTTTTACATGCTTTTATTAAGCACTGAGTGGTCATTAATCACAGAAGCGCTGTTAGAAAAGCTTCAAGGAAACAGAGCATGAGGCCAAATGATGGTTTCTAACAAGCAGACACCCAGAAATATTACAAAAGAGGTAGGCCTTGTTAAAGGCACTGCTTATAAACTATCATGTGATCTTCATCCAAGTCATATTGATATGCAGCACAGATTCAATAACTACAGCACAAATGAAAACATTTGTATTTTTCATGTCTTTACTGAACAAAGTAGTACGAATAATCAGTTTCTGTGCAGGCTGTAAAGAGTAATCAAACTCTTGATTGTAATTCATAGATCCTCCTTTACAAGTAAAACCTCCATGAAATGTTTTTCTTTGACTTACTGAGACTTTCCCAATGATAATGTGGATTTTTTATTAATTCGTTAATTTTTAATCTATAAATGTATTAAAATATTGTCATCAATATTGTCACGCCACAACATCTCCAGTGTTTTAAGGTCAGTACTCTAACTTTTCTTTATTAGTGGTATTCTTCCAATAAAGGTCTTCTTACTCAGTGCTTTTCATATAGTGAACAAACAATAAGTAAAGATTTGCGCAACTCGTAGAAATATGTGCAGACGTTTTATCCTTTTTCACCTCTTTTAGAATTGCATTTTGTGCTCATTGTGCTGTGTTTTTAAGAGGAAGTAACATAGAGCGGCAACATCCGATCTTCATCTAAGACGGTAAGTGTGGAACTTCCAGTTGTAGACATTTTGGCTTGTTGTGGATTAATGAAGTACTACTAGGTTATCAGAAGTGCTTTTGCAGGCTACGTGCACTTCTATAATGCTTATTCTAAGGTCATGTGAAAGTTGTAATTTATGATATTTCACGCAGTCTTTCTTGAGAAGATCAGACTTTATCAGTAACCACTTGTGGAAAAGTCCTCACCCATAAGTTCACAGATTTTTTTCCTCCCACTATCTGTTATTATCCAGTGTGTTTGATAACGAAATGAAAAGCTCAACTCTTTTTATGTATTATTAATTTACTCGGATAACTTCTGTCTATCGTTGTGTTTTAAAAGAAGATCAGACCACATTTTATCAGTTGTGTTAAACCCCAAGGGTTCACAAAGGTTTTTCTTGCAACTGCATACAGCCAATCATCTGCTGGATTATATCACATAGGCCAAAACGATATGAGTAGTGATGCAGAAAAGAAAAATGGGGAAAATACACGTCAAAGGAAAAATATGAATACTTCTGACACAGATTTAACCAGAATCGCTGAAATGACAGGTTCAGATTTAATTCTCCTTGGGGAAACTATGAAAGGTACCATTCAATGAGATGTAATCAGTCTTGACACAAGCAAGACAAAAATATAGTTTTCCTGGCCAGCCAGAGAAATTGCTAAACTTTTAAATCTTTTTAGGGAAAGAATAGAAAATGAGCTTGTCTGTTTCATTGCCAAAGCAGTCTGAACTCACACTGACGCGACAAACCATTTCAATTTGAGTGTAGACTGATTGTCAGTCAGTATGACATCACCAGTGACCAAACTTCTTATGGGCCAAAAGCGATGAAGGTTGCCTTCTTCCTTTTTGTTTCATAGCAACTAAACTGTTATTCAGTGGAATATTTAATATTGAATTGTCAATTAAACTTTTATTCCCTGCTGCCAGGGAAAACCACAAATCTTGAGTTCTTTCTATTATCCATCTGGCCTAGTTTGTGAGATACATAAAGACTTGTGATATACAGCATCTCTAATCTATCCATTCATCACTCAAGCCATATTTTCTAACAGTCTGCAGTAATATCTTAATATCCACTGATTGGATGACCTCTTTTAAGCAGAGGTGCTACCTTAAGGTCACTACTACTTATATGTGTGTGGGTGTGTGGGTGAGTTGTCTCTCTGAGAGTGTTGCTCTGAAATGAAACATAACTAGTTAGGGATTCCAGAGATAAAAAGTTGGAGATGATCCAAAAAAAAAAATCCCATACTGGTTTCAGGAGTCACACCACATCAATTCAGAGCAAAAGTCTGTTTCAAAGCTGATACCTCACAGCTCATTTACCTCCACACTCATTTATCATTCAAGAAATAGATGACAGTCAGTGAGGCACAGGCACGATACTAACCCACAGATGGACACCCTTTGGCATTGAAGGCATCAAACTATATTCTTTTTCCTAACATTGAATAGCATTCGGCTGTCACCCCTTCATAATTTGACCCTGAACAGTGATACTGAAATATGTGTACACAGTCATGTAAGAAACTGAGCATTTGTGTGGAAAGATTTTCAGTCTGTTAAACCTCTTGAAAATGAAAACACATTCACAACTGTGGAAGGGATATTTTCAAAAAAAGAAACAGAAGTTTGTTCATACTTATTGGCACAGTAGGCCACAGGAAACAGAAACAGAGAAGTTCACATTCCCGTTTGGAATTCACCCCAAAGCCCATATCCATCCTTTATATTCCCCAGCCATTAAAAATCAGACTGGGAAATAAAATCCAGAAGCAGTTTTTGGGGTGGAATTTGAGAGCAAAGCTGGAAAAAAAAAAGTTCAATTTTAATCATTTCTACCCTCCTGTGACAGGAAAATAAAAACTTTATCACATTTTAATAGAATAACACACACATGCACGGTATTGTAGGATGATGGTTAGGACCTCAGGGAGCTTCTATCACATTTCAACCTGTGCAGAATGACGAGAAAAAATACAAATCTGTCTACATTTAGCATATAGAACACTGGTCAAAATGAGTATGTGGCAATGCTCCTCAGACTCTGTACATTTTGGATATCGGATGACGTTTCCAATCAAAAAACAGTAAAAATAAAGCGATTTTCCAGAACAAAAGAAAAAAATACGTTCTGCTTTCTGGCACGGTCATGTGTGGCAAATTCGATACTCAAACAGGTTGAAGCAAATCCACGAATTGTCTGCAAATACCATTTTCCTCGGCTAGAACTCATGCCTATATAGCACATTAGTGAAATATCTCCACTGGGATAGATCAAAAGTAATCCATAAACATCATGGCTCATATTAAGTGCAAGGTGCATTAAATTGTCTTTTTTTTACTATGCTTACACACACGCACACACTACAGTTACAGTGTAGTGTGTGCGCGTTGTCTTGTGTCAGTTGGGAGAAAGGGCTCCTTGGACCCTTTGCACGGCCATGACATTTCTTACTCTGAAACTTCAGGCTATATATCACTGGCACAGCTAAAACCTGCACCGTAACTCAAGAGATGGTCCAACTGCATTACATCCTGGCCACCCAGCACAAATACCCCCTTTTACGATGGAAATGGAAGAAAGGAAAAGAATGATCAAACTGCCATTGGGTTTTAGAGCATGCAGCGCCTTTGATACAGGCCAGTCGACTGCAGCACAGACTGAAAGATCCCATTTTGCTCTAAGGAGAAAATAATGCAATCCAGCCACAGAAAGAAGGGAGGGATGGGAGTTTCACATAAGAGTATGGAGATCTGCCACAGTGGAGAGACCCTTCCATGCTTCAGTGTGATGAAGACATGGAGATGTGGCATGGAATCTGGCAAGCGTCAGTGATGACGTGGAGGGGATGTCACGTAATTAATCTCCATTAACTCCTGTTCACCTCTCCTTTGAACTGTCACTTGACTTGAATAGAGCACGTGCGTATGCTGTGAAAGCACCGTGGATCTGTTTATACATATATTCTGTGTGTGTGTGTGTGTGTGTGTGTGTGTGTGTGTGTGTGTGTGTGTGTGTATGTATATGTGTGTGTGTGAGAAAGAGTGTGTAAGTGTAAGTGAGAGATAGTATTTGAATTTAATTACAAGATGAATGCATCTTCCATAGAAGACAGATCCTGTTTGAGATCCTGTTTGAATTTTAAAGGTTATACAAGACCATCAATAAAATATAATTTTGGCTAATATTTGGAAAATAATGCAGTTTAAACAACAACAAAAAAACCCCACACATTCTCAATGAAAACTGTACATTGTAGCTGGTTACACTAAATTATAACAATCCACTACCTGTAGTCTAGGAAATTTAAGCTCATCCAAGTTTCCTTCATGAGTAAAATGCAAACCTGAAATGCACCCTAATGCTTTTGTTGGACCTGAAGTGAGAGCGAATGATGGTTCCTGTGAACCCTAATGGCTTCCTTTTCCCCCAGGACCCAGTGAACAGGAGCCTAATGATCTCTGAGACCAGATGAGGCACATCAGGCGCAGTCCTCCTCTTTTAGATCACGCAAATGCGCACATCAGCATACACATAAGCAAAACAACCTATTAGATGCATTTGCACATGAGAATACAACAAAAACTGCATTTAAGCATTGAGACAGAGTATTTAGACATAGGTTATAACCTAACCTGTAAAACTCAATTTATACACGACTATCTAACACCCAGTTGTCCTGTAACTTATCTGAAATGATCAGGCATTTTAAGGGTCTAGTGGGTAGTGCCTCATCTCCAGACATCTACTGTCAGACTGCTCATCCACTTTCCTGACTGTCACTCCATTCATCATCCTACTGCACGCAACACAGCTCCGCTTAGCTGCATTCTTCAGTTACAATACAGGTTTCATACTCATCCTCTGATGACTAAGCCAGACATCAGAACAGACAGTAGCTCCTCAGTTGTCTCAAGATTTGAGGAGATAGATACCTTATCCTGTATGCAACTGCCAACCTATACATGTAAAACTATGTGTGATTAGGCATTTATCTATGAAATTAATGCTAGTGTGAACAAGTTTTACCGAATCAACGGCCCTGACCTGTGAATAAACATTTTTGATTGTCTATTATCCTAGCTGACAAAAAAGTATATAAATGACTCAACAGAGAAGTTGGTTAGTTTCGGACCTGAGAAAATCTCACATAACAAATAACACTTTCAAATTCTATACAATTAATGCTATCCAGTCTTTAAGTCTGACGTCATTAGCCGTTTCCGTGTCCAAACTCCGCTTCTGGTCCCAAAGTCAAACAAACACTGTGGCTTAACTGAGAGTTATAAACCGTCTAAATTCTTTCATCTTTCATCTAGATTGATCCGTTTGGCTGCTCTACCAGGTGCTCTACAATTAAGTTTAACATCCAGGTATCCATGACAACAGAATTTATGAAGTTTTACGTAGTTCGAAGTTAGCAGGGAGTTAGCTCGCTAGTTTCCAGCGAACGATGATATAGCATGTTCTGACTGAGGGATTTCTGAAAAAATTAAAATATACAGCTCTACTATCACTTCCAACATAAATGAAAACAGAAAACTAAACAGTGACGTTTGTAGGGTTACTGAAGTTGGACTAGCTGGTGTATAATGATGTGCTACATGGTGGCTAGCTACACAGCTATGGTTAATATAATATAAACACATTAGCACAGTGAAGCTGGAGGATGAACATCAACTTTTTCCACTCAATAAATGTTAACATGAGGGTTCCCGATGGTTAGGGACAAATGAAATCACATGGCAGCATGCTGTAAACGAATCAAGCTTCAGCCAGAAGAACGACTGAGATAATCCATCCACAATACGAGGTTAGGCATTAGTATACTGCTGCATGGGCTGGGCTGTAGTTACATCGTAAGGTTTTAAAAATGAGCTTTAAAATGAATAGCGATAATAAAAAATGAAAGAGGCCGACAGTGATCACAGCCTTTTTTTAGGGGCTTGTTCAGATTAAACAGAACAAGATACAAAGCATTAAAACATGTTAAAATCACAACAGCCTTAATAAACGCAGAATAGCTTGGACCCAGAAGCAGGGTTGGGGCGATCGTGGCTCAAGAGTTGGGAGTTCGCTTTGTAATCGGAAGGTTGCCGGTTCGAGCCCCGGCTTGGACAGTCTCGGTCGTTGTGTCCTTGGGCAAGACACTTCACCCGTTGCCCACTGGTGGTGGTCAGAGGGCTCGGTGGCACCAGTTTCCGGCAGCCTCGCCTCTGTCAGTGCACCCCAGGGCGGCTGTGGCTACAATGTAGCTTGCCATCACCAGTGTGTGAATGGGTGGATGACTGGTTGTGTAAAGCGCTTTGGGGTCTTTAGGGACTAGTAAAGCGCTATACAAATACAGGCCATTTACCATTTTTACCATACATCATCCCTTAACAACTAGATAGATGGATGTCTACTCAACTCTGGAGATGTATTTATTCATATATATATATATATATATATGTAGAGATGCATTTATTATTTTAACTCAAAGATGGAAGGATGGCTGTTAGTGTAATCTCTTTATCGCATCCTCTGTTGAAAGTTTTTATATTTAACAAATGCATACATAAGTAATTTTTTGTTGTTGTAACACACAACAGTTAAACAGCTGGCATTTGGCAAAGGTCATGCTAGTGCTCAGTCATTCCATCGATCAAAAACATGCATGTCAAATCTGATAGCTAACTGAGCTACAGACATGTTGTCAAGAAATCAGGACAGGAATGATGTAGTTTGGTGGAAGAAGTGCCAGGAAACACATTAACCATGAGATAAAGATGACTATCAGCACTGGTCGTTTAATAGCTGCCACTGATCTGAAAGACACTCAACCCTGGTAGCTATAAAATAGAAAACCTTAGTAGTCAAAACACTTCTTTGGATACATCTCTGTAAAAATATGTCATCTAAAAATTATTGTAAGAGCATTATAATGATAGTGTATGTAAGAAAATCCTTTGATGAAATACCTGCTATGGCTCTTTCTTTTTTCACACAGTAAATGGAGATGGAAAGCTAAATCCCTTACTTGTCATATTTAGGATCCTCACAGATCTGAGAATGTGTTTTTCAGAAGGCGATTTAAAGTTACAGAAGCAAAGAGCCTCCTGCAGACAAACCCAAACAAGAAGATGATTTACAGATACCCCATAGTTACGGTGAAGTTTCACATGTGGGAGAGAATAAAGAGCCTGGAGAGGAGATCGTTTCTCTCAATGCCGCTCCAAAGATTAGAGAAAAAGGACTGGTTTTGAAGCCACATGCATTTAGGCCCAACCTCATCAGAGCAGTCTTCAGAGAAATATCTATGTTGGATCACCAGAAAGCAAACAAGTGTAAGTTCTGACTTCTTTAACGTTGCACCCGTCGTATAATAACTATAACTACAGAAGCACAAGCAGATAAAGACGTCCTCAGCAGGTCACTGTATCCCCTTAAGTATACATTTTACATAGCAACATTTTCTTCCAATTCTTATTTTACCAAAACGAATCATACGTAAGACTTCAATAGTTGGGAGGTGTGTACAGGGAGTTGGGTATGAGATGAAAAACAAGAGCTGAAATGGCTGAGGGGAATCATTACCAGCTTTGACTTTAGAGGGGGGAAAAGGGAAACCCACAAAAGAATTCTGAGGAGTTTGCTAAAGGGGCTTATTTGTAATTAAATAATTTGAAGAATATTTTTTCAAGACCAAAGGAAGCCACCTTTTAGTTCACCCCCCCATCCCTCACCCTATTCCCTCCTACACTTTTTCCCTTATTGCCACTAATCATAGCTATAATCCCTCAAGTGAAGAGAGGTTTACTTCACTTAGGGAATTGCTAATATCACCATGTGAGAATCTTAAAATCTGAAAATATTTTGGCTTTTAAGGTAGTTCAGCATATCAGCAACAGCATGCGGTTTGTATGTTGTTGGAAGCCTAACCCTATATAAAGATTTTTTTAATGTCACAAAATGTATATCAGTAAATACACCTGCTTCTGTTTATCCGAAGCAAGTCAAATAGAACGAGAGAGATCATACAGTACATACAGTTTATGTAACATTTTCAAATGCAAAGAAATGTCCACTAAGTAAGCGTGCAGTAGGTGTTAACAGTGGAAAGCACTTAGTCTTCATTGTCATACAGGTGCACCAGAGTAATATCTGCTGACATCCCAGTCCAAACAGAGCAACAATAATAGAACAGACTTGCATTTCAAATTGAATACAGACTGCCATTTCAGCTCATCTCATCGGCCACTTTCACTTGAAGTATGGCTCACCTGTTTCACTTTTACTTCCTCCACATGTCTGGTAATTCCCAAGTCCAACTTCCTTTTATCATTACCATTTCTCTTCGCTCCTACTTGTCTGGCATTGGGGAAAATGTATCTGGCTCCAATTCCAAATGTCAGAAAAGTGAATGAATGGTGTATGAAAGTGATGTTAACTCCATGACAGCTTCTAATATCATGATTTATTGCAGCTAAACATATGTCTGGGGTACAGTCATGTGCTAGTGCCCTGGCTTTGAGTCTGTGTCAGCTTCATTTACTATATCCATTTCATGATGAAAAAAAGATCTCATACCTTATCAATTGTATTGGTGGGCACATCCACAGAGAAAATGACTTGTCTGAAAGTCTACATTAGACAAAATCCATCAATCACTTGAGGAAAATCCTAAATTATCTGTGGGTTTGGCTGTTCCAAGCTAGTGGAACCCCCAAAATCACAATAGACACATTTAAACTTGCTCTGACAGACAAGGCAGAGCACTGTTCCTTCTTTCTAAGAATTTTCACCATTTTTTTTAAAGAGAAGCCATCCAGAATGCCAAAATGTACCCATTTTGGGTTTGTTATTCTCCCTTTTGTGCCAGGAAAAATAAACGTTAAATAAAGAAGTCACTTTTAATATATATATAGTTCTGGGAACACTGATATTTGGAATATTTGGGGTACTTTTGACCACTGTGGGATTATTAAATGTCAAGAATTCCTCAGTGCAATAGAGCTGTGATCATCCCAGATAGAGTCACAGATTTTGCAGGTATGTAGCTGGCATTCAAATGAAGGGTAAGTATAAAGATGGATATAGCTACAGTTATCCTTTTCAGTTGAGTTGCTACATGACCTCCAGCTTAATGTGACTTTTTAAGTTTGTGTGTTACATAAAATAACTATCCTCCTCTGATAATTCCTCCTGTCTTTTCAACATATGCACTTTCTGACAAGCCTGATCACACAAGCCTTCTTAGTCCCGTTGACCTTCTCTCTTCTAATGTTCATTTAGGTCCTGGAGCAATTGGCTCCTGTTTGGGCTTATCAGGCCGATAAGAACCTCTGCCTCCTTCCAGGAAGCTCTGAAACTCTCAGGGCCTAAGGGCTCTGGAGAGGATAAAGACTGCCTCTCAGGGCTTATCTCCCCTTCACCCAGAGGTACAGAGAAGGAGCCAAGGCTAGCCAGGTGGGCATCCCTGTAAGGCATGTCAGTATTATGCCAACCAGACCACAGCCCTCAGTCTCTATCCTCTAGGCTCCTTGCCTCTTTCCCTTCCATCACTATCTGCACTTGGCAGCTGTGGGTCATCACCAAACATGAAGCGGATATTAGTGATAAGTTAAAGTTGCCTGGCAAGCCATGAATGCTCAACACTTACTCTTTGTCTGTTTTCAGCACTGCTAATAATTAAGCTATTGTTATTATAGTTCATTTGTTTGTTTGTTATTTACTGACAATTTTATTTTAATTTTCTCCATTTCTCCACACAATAAATGTGAATGGAACTTCACTGGTTCCAGCACTGAAAGGGAAAGTGGATGATGACTGAATGGATGGATAGACAAACAAGAACTACAGTTCAAACTTTACAGTCCTCAGTTAGCATGATAAATTACAAAGGTCATAGCAATATTCAGTGGAAAACAAAACAAAACCAAAAAACCCCACTGTATGGCTTATTTGGAATGGTTGCCAGGCGAAAACATCTTGTCTCTGAAAATAATATAGCAGCATGGCTTAGGGTTGTAAAGCTGCTTCTGAACAAACCACAAGATTCTGCAACAGAAGACCAAAGTCTGGCCAGAATACACAGTGCCACGTTTGGTAAAAACCAAACATAGCACATCAGCACAAACACCTCATACCAAATGTCAAGAGCAGTGGTGGAGGGATGATGATTTGGGTTTGATTTGAAACCACGGGACCTGGGCACCTTGCAGTCATTGAGTTGACCACAAACTCCTTTCTATACCAAAGTATTTTAGAGTCAAATATGAGGGTCTTTGTCTGACAGATAAAGCTTGGTGCAAACTGGGTCATGCAACTGGACAATGATCCCAAACACACCTTCAAATATGCAACAGAATGGCTCAAAAGGAAAATAATCAAGTTGTTCCAAAGGTCAAAGTCCAGGCCTTAACATGATTGAATTACTGTGGCATGAACTTAAAAGAGCTGTACATGAACAAATGCTTGCAGACTTCAATGATTTAGAACAATGTCATTAAGAAGAGCAAGCCAAAATTCCTCCACAATGGTGTGAGAGACTGATAAAACAATTACTTGTTGTGAAGACTTTTTTTTTTTACATGACTGTACATCAAAACAACACCCTATTCAGTCCTTTGAGCAAGTCCAGTTTCTGTTGCACACTACTGTCTTTGCACATTTCCTGGATCCTTGCAAGTGAGTGAAATGGATAATTGCACTTTGACTTGAAACCTGAAAACACACAGCGATGTTTGGCGTAGCAACAACAAAAGGAAAACCAGTGCTCCTCAGAAGTAGATGAAGGTGTAGCAATTTCACTTTGGCTGCAAAGTCAGCAAAGCTCACTTCCAGGTTGAAACGGTCTTACTTTTGCTTTTGGGCTACTTCTCTGTCTTCTTTAATTCTACAGAATTTCTTTCCTGCAAGCTTAGCCCTAATCAGATAATGTGCTGAATATCAGATTTTACTGTATAGTGAATGTTTACACATGAGGTATCACCGATTGGTCCCCTGAAGTGACTATTTATGATTAGGAATGAAAAAGGTTCATTAGTGATCATAACCAATTGTTAGTCTTTAGGGCATGAGATGTTTTTGCACTGTTATCGACTCAGCAGATCGACAAAGGTAACCATGGGGCGCAAATTCATAAAATATGAAATGTATGTTTTGGGTTTCCTGAATGATACACGAGCTCTCCCTCTCTAAGAAAGTTTTAATATAAAACAGATCCAAGCACATCAGTGAAATAGAGTTTCCAAACTTTGGCAGCAACCGTACTAAAAATTTTTATTCTAATTTTTTTTATTACACTGCAAATGTGCATGCGCTTGTGTGTGCACTGTGTGAAAATACCTGCTTATTGCAAAGCAATAAAGAAAAAAGTCATGACTCAAAAGTGCGTTACAATGAAAATCATCACCGATGTCATTCTAGAAGACAAAGTGTATTAGACATGTGTAAACATTTTTATGCTGCTTTGTTTTGTGCTTTTCTATAATAAATACTAAATTGTTTTGTTAATTACATTACAAATATGACTGATACCTTTAATAATTTCTACTTTTGTCTGATCAAAAGTCCAAAACATAGCAGAGATCAGTGATCAGCTGCAGAAAAACCAAGAAAATAAGCAGATTCTTACATGTAAAAAGAAGAAAGAATCATACTTTTATTGATCCCCGTGGGGAAATTCCTCTCTGCATTTAACCCATTCACTCAGTGAAGCAGTGGGCAGCCATTGGGCGCCCGGAGAGCGGTGTGTAGGGACGGTACCTTGCTCAGGGGTACCTCAGGGTAGCTGTTCAGGGAAATCGAACCCCTGACCTTCCAATCATGGGGCCACCACTCTACCTACTGAGCTATCCCTGGATCGAGTAAATCTAGGTAATATTTGCCAAAACTAAATGTAGTCTAAATAACATTTTCAGGTATTTAACTCATTTATTTTCCATTATGAGAACTAGAAATGATTAGGTTTGTGAATGTCACCCCAACTGGTCACAGCAGATGGCCGTCCCTCCCTGAGCCTGGTTCTGCCAGAGGCTTCTTCCTGTTAAAAGGGACTTTTTCCTTCCCACTGTCGCCAAAGTGGGTGCTCATAGGGGGTCATATGACTGTTGGGTTTTTCTCTGTATGTATTATTGTAGGGTTTACCTTACAATGTAAGGTGCCTTGAGGCGACTGTTGCTGTGATTTGTTGCTTTGTAAATAGAATTGAATTGAATGTTAAAGGATAAATTGAAATTTAAACAGCCTTGTCAAAGTGCTTTACTCTGAAATTAACATTCACCATTATATGCACAAATTCATACTATGCTTTCACTGTAGAGGCCATCAATACCACATGTTAACTATCACACAGACTTATCACCGACACATTTGGGGCACTGAAAGACACTTTAGCTGACTCAAGGGGTTTAGGATCAAAACATCAACCTGCCAATTAGGTGATGACTCAGCCTACCTGTTGGGCCACAGCTGCCTGCTTTTCCACTCTCATCATTTGTTGCATGGTTTTCACATTCTGCAATACCCATTATTTGAAACAGAGCACAAATACGAGGCAAAGAGCTGATCGCGTGCCTCTTGGAAAGTCAGAATATCTTGAAATTGGTATTAATGTGATTATTTAGGGAATATCATTCATGTATTTCTGGATGACATACCCAAAATTAACACCATCTGTCTTCATATGCTCCACGAGGCATATGGGGGACACAAAACCTCACATGCAAGCAGGCAAAAATGACCACTACACAACTCTCTGTGCCCGTGCAGCTGAATACTTGCAATGTGCTACTAAACATAATGTAAAGTCAGGCAGAAAGCAATCCACTGCTGTTTCAACCTGCGTTTACTTTGCTGCCAATCATGTTTTCACTCTGCGGTTTATCGAAACCACATAAACCTGAGAAACAGCTCAGGAGACATAATAGATCATAGTGAAGTGGCCTTCTGGTTTGCATATTTCAAGGTTGGCAATGTGTATCAAACAAACTTTCTGTTCTTACTGTACATACAAGCTATAAATATATATTCAGTTCATTTGGTTTGATTTACTTAGTAACATACATACACGCTTGGAATGACATGTGAGTGCAATAAAAAAACATACATTTTCAGTATTTTCATTGTAAAGCTTGAACAACTTAAACTCCCTGCCAAGTTCAAAAGAATTACTTAAGACAGTTATACTTATAAAGGAGTGAGTTTCAAACAAATGAACGTTTTGGCTGTTTTTCCCACCCTATCTCCATACCCATTCAGGCTCTGTTGTTTGTTTACTACAAGTGCTGCCAGGCTCTTTACATGCGTCTAACCAATGACCTTTTTTTTAAAAAAAAAAGACTTATAAACAACTGGAGGTAAAATGACATTTTTATGGTTTGTGTTTTTGTGCTACAACAAAAAAGGAAAAAATAAAAATGAAAAAAGGCAGAAAAGAAAAAAACACTTTCCATTTGCATTCAATGGAATTTTTAGGACAAGCCTGCAGGGTAGCATCAAAGCACAGTAACCAATGAAAAAACAACCACATTATTGTACTGGGACAGAGCTCAAGAGAATGAAATCATTCGGGAATCAACCCCTGCCTTTTCCATCCTTTTAATGCATGTTTTTATTCATCTATCACTTTGGACTTCCCAAAAGAAAGCACAGAAAACATGACGGGTTATCAGAGAGTGTGTTACAAAATATCTGACCTCCTCACATGTGTGAGTCTTTCAGGTTCCACATTGAGGTTACGGTGAAGGTATATCAGAATCATATGAAGGGTGGCGAGAGGGGGTGGTGTTAATGTGAAGGCCGGGCTGCGCACAATGTGACACTTCAGGGATTTTGACTGACAGGTGCAGACAGGAAATGTGGCAACAAGTGGAATGCAGTTACCTCAGCTGCACTGTGGAAGGCGCAGGGGGGAGGAGGCCGAAAACAACCTCAGCTGTGACGAATCTATGTGCGTTTGGAGTTCAAAGGCACCGACTTGTAACGGGTGGGGGCAGTCTGTGTGTGGGTTGTATTTGTGTTTCGGCAGGTGTTCAGAAAAAATGTGGGACTGATAGCGATCTATGAAGGAAATCTCAACACTTTGTGTAGAACTCATTAATGCAGATAAATTAAAACTGAGCTAATCCACCAAGATCAATGCACTATCAAGACCTATTTTCTTCAAAAAATCCAATCTGGTCTCAACATATATACTCAGCTTTACCCCATTTGCACTACATTTGCAAACGTTAATATACTGTGATGTTTTACTGGGGTTTTTTCCCCACAATGTCTTTCAAACAAGAGGTTATAAATTTAATTAAATTATCAATATCACGTATATCAGCATACGCACCCAATTTCCCCTGATATGATCAAAAGAAAAGCACGCCAACTCCCGCCCCCTGATAAATCGCACCGCATAGTTCTCTGACACAGTAGTTAACTGATACGGGGGAAAAAAACATCAAAAAATGCTTGAAAGAAATGAGAATTTGAATTATCTGCTCAGACAGTAAATTTGGATTAGGGTTTTTCCCTTTGTTTTGGTTGGCCCGTGACTTTTGATCCTGTTACAAAACCGCAAATACCACTCCACGTTCCAGCAAGGAGCAAACCATCGATTGGGGGGGGGGAGCCAAAACCCCCAAAGGAGAGACACCTGAGCAGGGGAGGTGTGTGCCCTGGAGATCTCTCCAGTTCCAGCTAAAACACAGACTGTTTAAGACGGAATAATAAAAATGCCTAACCTTGTTAAGAATAAGGGCAAGCATGCTCGTAACATTCACATATAGAGGCATTGGGGAATTCAGTCATTGGCTTGGTTAAGGTTGAGTTCGCATCACAACGATTGCATTCTCCACATGCAGTGCCTGCAGCTACACTGGATTGCCTTTCGTAAGTCCTCCAAATAATATAGGCTAGACAGTGTGAAATGGCAAGAATGTTCCAATCTGATTTGACATAAGGGGCAGATTGTTTCATTTCAATCGCTCTTTCTTGCCCCTCCCATCTTTCTGTCACACATGCATAAAGATGGACATGGTGCTTGTCCTTTGAGACAGGCAGTAAAAACGGCTGGCAGTTGTTTCATTTTTTTTTCTTTCTTTTTTCTGTCGTTGGTTTGGAGAGTTGTGTGGCATGTAATTGGCAACTCTGGCCTCAGGATCTTTGAGCAGATAATAATTGTCTAAGAGGGATGTCTCAGACCAAATGTGTTAAATTCATTACCTGGGACCATTATTCAATAACTCCACTATTAGGACATCAATTATTCGCAGTAGCGCTGCACTTTTGCCAAGACAAAGATGGGCACCCAGCACATGCAGAGAATCTGTCTTCCATAAGGACCGAAGACAGATTAGGCCATGTGAATATCTAATAAGGTCTGACAGAGACAAAAGGTTAAAAATGCAGATTTTTTTCCAAGTAAAAGTCACATTTTTACAAAAGTGATGGTGAAATGGCTACAGCTGCACCACATAAGGCTGTTAGAGGAAATCACAAATGAGACCAAACCACAACTTGTCACACCATAACAATCAAATAAACTTAACTACACAAACGGGTAAATGAAGGGTTCCTGGAAAAAGACACAAAAATGCTGAAAACCAGATGAAAAAAGGAATGTGTACCACCGTGAAAAATACAAACGCTTTCTGTGTAGGGAGAGGAAAAAAAACAAGTGTCTTTTTTAAAACAAATTGTATGATGCGTAGACGTTTATTTATCTACAATTAGAAACAGAATATGAAGAAATAAGCGATCTGACATTACAGTATGTCAAAAATGTCTCTGTATTGTGCTGTTGCAATTTCTACTTAAGTTCACATGCTATCCAGCAAAATAGAGTATGTGACTGCAGTGTCCAGTCTGATCTTGATCCAACATAGGAAGATGTTGTAGCTTAGTATTGTGAGTATAGCTGACAATACAGGGTATGATTCTAAACCCTTGTCAATCACAATCTATAAGGCACTAGTTTACAACGACAGATAACTTCAGATGTGTACTTTAAGATTAAAACACACAGAGAGAAGCCCAAGTGTCATAAGATCCTGCATGAGTAATCAGTGGGGAGTACTCCCGTTTGACAGGAGTAGTCCTCCAGCAGAACCAGTAAGGGAGAGCCACGACTGGAGTGAGACGAAAAAAAATAGGTCAGAAAAGAGGAAACCACAAATCACGCACAAACTATGCAAGAAAGCTGACAAAGGTTAATGTCATGTGACTTATAAATGCATGGGGAGTGAAAAAAGGGGCGAGGAGGTGAGACAACCTGAGCCTATAGCCACCAGCAAGAGAGGACACTGGGGATGGAGTGGCTGGTTCCAGAAGCAAAATGAGACCAAGCGGATGATCATCTCAGATGGTCTCCTAGGACTAGACACGACAGTGAGAAATGCCTCAGACATTTCTATTTCTTTAGCATTTTTGGAGGTTTTTTTGCTCCCAACCAATGAATCGTCTCTGGCAAACACGAATATCCCTGCCACATACACACAGAGTTGGGTGCTGTGATCTCAGTCAGTGGCTGAAAAGCCTCTCCTCTGGTGCCGTCCTCATGCAGGCAGGTTGATTACAATGGGGATGCCAGAAGGAAAAAAGCGGGAGGCGGTCCAATATTTGGACATTTTTTTTCCAACATGTTTGAAAAGCATGTATGGTGTGAGTCACTGCTTTCCACTTTTTGAAGTGTTGTTGCTGGTTTGCTACCTACTGGTAAGATAATGATGCCTTCCCTTTCTATTTTCAGTGAGAATCAATAACATAGCTGATATGTGCATGACCTCCAAAAATCCTAAACGATACATAATAAAGAGTGACACGTTTAAAGTGTGCAGGACTTTTTGCGGAACGTTTTTTTTAACATCAGCAGAAATAAGCACATAATGCATACCAATGATCAAATGTGACAGAGCAAGAGGCAGGCTACAACCTGGACAAGTTGCCGGTCTGTTGCACGGGTAACACAGAGACCGGCAACCACTCACACTCGCATTCACTCTTAGAATGACCACTTAACCTAACCCCACTAACTACATGTCTTTGGACTGTGGAAGGAAGCCGAATATCTGGAAAGAACCCAATTAGATACAGGGAAAACATGTAAATGCCATACGGAAAGGCTCTGGCCAGATAGTGGAGTGGAACCTGGCACCTTCTTGTTGTGAGGTAATGGTGCTAGCCACTGCACCAAATGGGTAGTAGAGAATGAAGACTACACCTTTTCTTTTACAATCTAATTTACCTTTGAGTAGCAAAATTCTTCTTCGTACGTAAACTAAACTACTTAAAAGTTTAGTATTTAAACTAAACTACACTTTGTTAAGAAAATGTATTAATTAGTAATTCAGTGAGTAAAATTAGATCTGTTTTATGTTAATTCAGCAATTTGAAAGAAAGCCTAACTTTTATGAGTCACTGCCCATTTGTTTACATCATTCAGTTTACTCACACAGTTAATGCCAAAAAACATGATTGCACAAAGAATCAACCACAGTAGAATCACCTAAAGATGGGTGTAAGAAAATGTAGAATTCTGTTTGAATAACTTCCACATTAACTTAAGTCCTTCTTTAAACAAAAGAAAAGAAATCCCACTAATGTATCTTTCAGAGACCCACAGCCATGTAATGGACATGGACTGTAGCCAGGTGTGTGTTTAAACTAGTTGGCAGTAATAATATAAGCAACCAAATTGAAGCAAAAAGCTGAGCAAAGCCATCCCACTGTCATAGAACCCCAGTGGACTGCAGAAAAGAAGGCTGAAGGTGGGAGGGGAGCAGATGGTCCCACTGGTGACACAATTTCATGGCGTATTTTCTGCAGATGTGTCTGTGGTAACTCATGCGAGGTTGCAGTTTGGCCACTGACAGGGGTGATGGATAGACCCCCGAGTCCCACTGTGACAAACAAAAATACTTTGCTCTTCATGCTCACTACCAGGGTTTAGTAGGGAAATACTTTCTATGAGAACAAAACAAAAAACAGTAAGCCCATCTTTTAATGTTCTGTCATCAAAAAGTGGCAGTAAGTCCAAAATAGTTTTGGGAAGAACGAACTTGAGACTATGAGGATTAAAGAATAAGACAGTGGAATGAAGACCAGCACCATAACAATGCAGGCACAGCTGCCCAGGAAAATGTTTCACTCAGCCTCAGCTGGAGGACTTGTGGACATGCTCAATTGCCTAATGAGTACATTGATCACATTCTAAAGCAGGCCTAAATTAGATGCAGGCAACTCACTAAATAATCCATAAAGACTGATGTAAAACCGGGAAACTTGGTGGATTTACACAAAAGCCTTTACAAGATGAATGCAGTAATGTTTGTTGTGGGAACACACAAAGTCAAGTAGGTGTATGAAAAGAAAATTCCTGTTCTTTGTTTCCCAATATGAATTTTTATAAAATGCAACTAGCCGTTACTGTTTTAAAAAGATGTCCAAGCTCATCGCCTTTAAAAAAATTAAGTAAAAGAAGCTGTTTACTCTGAATTTACATTACTTTAATTATGTAGTACTTCTAGAAAGTTATGTACTGACTCGTTACACAAACCCTGCTTTAATTAACACTGAAATAGCAACCCTGAAGAGTTAAGTTGCAGTCCATGTGACACGTTGCCAGCCAAGGCACCAGTCACACGGGCCTGGAGACCAGTTGATGACCCCCTGCCAACTAACAGTTGCCAGGGAAAAATGCATATCAACCAGCCATTTGGAAAGTGGTTGCTGAAGGTTGTCACTGGGAGAAACTGGTCACAAGTAAGTTGGTGCTCCCAAAAAAGCTTGTTGTGATTGCTCTTGTCGCTAGGCAGGTTGCTTCAGTCAGCCTGTAGTTTGCGGGGAAGATAAGGGTTTACCTCACCAAACAGTAGCATCATCCATGCAAACTATTCGAGTGGCTATGGCAATCTGAAACACAATTACAAGGTTTTTGGTGCAGCACATTTTTTGTGATGAGTTAAAACTGGTGACAACTAACAACCACCGTGCAACTGGCTGGAGAATACATACTTTTCCCTAGAAACAAGTGGTTACCAGGTGGTCACTAGGCTAGTGCCTATGCCTGTGTGACTGAGGCCTAAACCTTAATTATCCACCAAGCAGATAATAAAAAAAAACCCACAAACACACACAATCGAATAATCAAATTAATCAATAATCGAAGTTAAAACACAACATAGTTGAATGATCACAGCTTATTTTTTACACTTTTTTTTTTTTATCCGCTGAGTTTTGTCTGATCCAAAACAACTTAAATATTGTAAATCAAACATTTAAAATATAATTAAAATATGTTTGCAAAAAATAAAGAAATATGAATAAGAAAAGATTCAAAGACTATGGATTGAGTAAAAAATGATGATAATAATAATAATAATAATAATTTAAGTTAGCACATTGTAATTACACTGATAAAGTTGGCTCCACAAGTTTGAAAAACTAATTAGGTAATCAGGAATAAAGGTACAGATGAATGATTTCCTCGTTCACCTGAAAGTACTCTGCAGTTTCCCTTGAATAGAAGGAATTTCCCTTAGGATGAGCCAATAACATGCTTGTGATGCGTGATGGATGTGATTCAACGGCTGATGAAAATGAAGCAGATGTTTTGAAACTGAAACATTCATCTTGTGTCAGGCCTTTACGACATGCCAACTTTCATCCAGTTCACTTGGAAAGACCAAACAAAGAGAACTGTTTTGAAAGGCTGATGAAATTACATCATGTAACATGTGAAGGTAATTGCTCCCCAGAAAAGGGTGAACACACTTTATCAAATCAGACACCAGCCCTGCTAATTTGATTAATGGTCACACTGAGGGTTTTAACAGGTCTGCAGGGAGCTGTTCATGCAATTCATTTTCTGATTAACTTGTGGAAATATATACGCAAGGCAATGTGACACAGATTTACATCCCCTTGTATGCAAAATCCAGAACTAAAGTTTAGAAGCACAAATGGCTGTTTTAGATTTTTTTTGTTTTGTTTTACATTCACATTGTAAACTCACTTATTTTATCATACTCCTACCAGCTGTATTATCTATGGCACTTCTGTCTAACTTGTATTGCCAGGTGTGGTGCTTTACAGTACCACCTGTAGAAGCCCTCAGAATCCCCTTCATACCAAAAACAATCTCTGGGATTCCCCAGATTCCCATAACTAGCCCTTTTACCGGTGACTATAATTCCCTAGGCAAAAGAGGGGCAATCATCCTACATGGCCTAATGATACCAAACAGAATTAATGGCCATCTTTCTTCTGGGAGCTCAAAATTCTTCTGATTCACATGTGCAGCAGTACACAACTTCACAAATTTAAGCTCAAAAAACTAGGAAAAAGTTTACCACAGGCCTTATGTATTAAAATCAATCTCTCGATTATCTATCTATCTATCTATCTATCTAGAGAGAGAGAGATGGAGACAGATATTTAAAAAAAATATCTCTAAGGATTGCTAAACTTTAAATCAGAAAAAAACATATTTTTAGTTTAACACACATAGCAAACAGTCCGAGGAGACATCTAATAAATGTCAGGCAGATTAAAATTAAAATTAGTTTCTAGAGCCTTGGTTATGTACATCAGCCTGTACCTCTTTTTCATCCAGTACCTGTCTCTCATGACACTCTTCTCCAACTCAGTTACCTGACTAACATTCTCTCTGATTTTGGCTTCCAGTCTTATTGTCCATGGGGAGGTTTCCTCTACTTGCATCCTTGATCCAAGTGCTTCTAGGATTACTGTGGCAGTGGGGTATATAAGCTCAGCCACTTCAGTTACACTGGTTCGAGGGATGGTGCAAAGGGCAGTGTTCACATCGATGGGACTCGCTGAGTTGGGGGAGTCGTGCTCTTGGTTGGGTGTCTACCCTGAGTTTGTCCACAATCTTCATCCACTGCATCTGTCACTGCAGGTGGCTGGGTATCATCTAGTTCAGTTCCCCTGCTCTTTTCTAGCAATGTTGGCTCAATATTTCCATCCTGTATCTCTAACTCGGCAGATGTTATTGCACTGAACTAAAAGGTGTTTCTTGGTCAGTGTGGAGACTTCTTGAACAAACTATTTGTTCAGTCAAAACACCCCTCTGTCTTCAGAAGTTTCATTGTAAATACTACTGCTACCACCACCTTATAATTTTGTATATCATAAAGCTGTGATTTTTTTTTAAACAAACTAACAAAATCTGCTCTGAACTTTCCATAACATAGTTTCTCCACATCAATAAGACTGGATAGCCCACAATTAAAGTGACCCATTAAACCCACACCCCTGCTCCAGCAGGGGTCTAATAAGGCCAGCCAGGAGAGCTGAGGTAAGAGTCTTGGGCTGTGGGGAGGTTAGAAGATGGGTAAGAAGGGTCGAAAGGAGGAGACAGCCAGACAGGAGACAGAGACATGCTGTAATCACCAAGAGAAGGCAATGACGATTGTTTCCTCCATTGAGTCTGAAATGATGCAAGAGAAGGAGGGGGAGGATTAAGATGGGAGAATGACAAAGTTTGCTCATGACTTTGGTTGACAGATAAGAGGAGTGACTCAGTAGAACAAGAAGGAAGGGGAAATGTGCTGAAAAGGAAGACTTACTAATGCTAATCAGTGGTCAAAAGGTTCTGTGCAAGAAAGCCAAACTTCCTCAAAGGTTTATCTCAATGCCAGGATTTAAAGTTCAGGGACTGGGAAGAGCAAAGACTTTGAGGAGTTCATGCTACCTTACATAACTCTTAAAATGCAAAGTAAGTTTAAATGATACTGAGTTTATGCTTATTTTCTGAAATCAAACTGTTTTCAAAATGTGAAAAAGGAAAACTTCAAAAACAAAGAAAGCATACCCATTTCCACTTATCCAACAGCAGAAGGAATGTGAGAGGATTACTGATACAGATTTAACATTAAAAAGAGCTTGTAGTGTTCCATTTAATTCTGTAGCTGTTGGCTCACAGATTGCACTACATGGCTAAATGTGCGGGGGGCAAAGATTAGCCAGTGTCCCTCTGCTTTTCCATCTGCACCGTGTTACTTCCTACATGTGCTGGCAGGTTGGCATTTGAACCTGTTTACCCTCAGTGAGTTTCGTTATCCATATTCTTTGTTCACATTAAATAATTGAATAATCAAAAGAGGGAGAACACTGATAATTACAGATAACGTGCTCTGGTTATTATTTCAGAAGATGTCTCATTATGTTAATCTTCATTAATATAAAAATGGAATTGTTTATTTGAAACACATTTTGAGCCTCTGGCCATTTTTGATCTGTATACAGGCAAGTATGCTTATTTTAATTTGAGTGTAAATGATCCAAGGATAAAACACCAGTGCAGGTTAAATTTGCAGGTTAAAGTAAAAAAAATATCTAATGATTTGTTAGGAGTCTGTTGCTAGGCAAAAAGAAAACAAGTTGAAGTTGCCATTATGTTCTCTGGAGTGAGTAAATAAGTATATTTTGGTCCAGTAAGCCCATAGGTGCCTGCAGGCCTGGCCAGATGGCTGTCCACCTTTCAGTAATCTCAGCTTGTGACAGGAAATACTTGCCTGTAGCCAGGTTGTGATCAGTGTCAGTGCGCAGGCCTAACCAGCTGCTCATCACACAGCTGCCTGTCAGGAAACGCCTGACCAATGAGCTGGATATGTTCTGTTACACCCCACTCTTTTTATTGTTTTGTTTTTTTGGTCAGTTTGGAAGTTTCTCTGTTTTTTCCTTCCTCTTCCCTCTGTTTGTGTCTCATGATTCGCCAACAGGGATCAATGAACTAATGTTGGAAGTTAGAAAAACAAACCTATTAAGTTTAAATAAGGATGCTGGACACTTAAGAAAGCTGCAAAAAAGTAAATTCCTATTAAATAATGTGTGAGAATGTACATTAAAGCTAGAAAATAGTCTATGATTTGTTACTTATCATTATCAGTAATGGTCATTTTATGTGAGGAACACAAATACTAAAGTGCTGCATTCACACGAAATGATGTAGGCGAGTTTATTTATTTATTTTGCTTTAAAACTAACAATTGTCAAACACCATATATAGCAGCACGGTGGCTCAGTGGTTAGCAGTCCTGCTTTACAGCAGTATACTGTTGGGTTTCAAAGTGGGCTGGGCCATTCTGTGCGGAGGTGTTTTCACTGTGCTTGCACATGTTTTTCCTCTTGGAGTGCCAGTGTCTCCCAGAAAATTTGAACATGTCAGTTTAAAATGTCCTATTTTTAGTTAGAAATAATTTATGCATATTTAATGATTATGTGACTGTTTCATGAGATGTATCAACACAATCAGGGACAGGATTTATTGCAGTATGCTAATCTTGGACAAGTGTATATATGTATGTGTATACTATCATCTGCAATCTTATTAAAGGCGATACTTTCTGCAGTTGCCTCTTGTTTGCTTTTGTTTGATTTGATAAAGGGAATACATGAGAGGCAAAGTGTAAGAACCAGGCCTACTTTAATTAATGAAATTGACTTGCCTCCAGTGAATAATAACATAAAAACAGCTTTATCTAAAAGGAACGGGAAACATGTTAATGGGAAATGCTTTAACTGGCCCTTAAATCAAGAGGATTAGCAGCCATATGCGAGGTTCTCTAATCTCATTTGGAAGGGCCCTAGGCCCACTCTGCTGGTATGCCTTACATTAGCCTCCTCAAATGCTTTCTGCCAACAAAATGACGTACAGGTTTTGGCTTAGCAGATACTCACCGTGCTTCTTTTAGCCTAAATGTCAAAGAAGTTCAAATGAGAAACTCCTTACGCAGACAGAGAGAAAAGAGCTTCCTACTCCATGTTAGGCTTACATCACCTGCCCCCAGTGTCAGACACAACTGAGAGAAGCATTTAAATATTCATAGTATACACATATTAATAGGCAATGTATTTTCTGCTCAAATTAACTGCAACTCATCTTGAAGGGTCCGCTCATGCAGAAGTAACAGCATGCTCTATATAAATATTTCAGCGAGCCTCACTTTCTCTTCAACTTCAAACTTTGCATGGAAATTTACAGAGAAGCCAACAAATTTCACTGACAGGTCTGAATGCAGATGAGGCAATGATGCATCAAAGTAAAGGATGGTATAAGGATACATTTCACACACTCATCAGAACCTTCAAAACAAGGATGGTAATCATTAGTATTTAACTGATGGTGATACTCAAATGTTCTGTGGATACATCTTGCTCATTTTTTGTGTAACATTTAATTCAATTCAATTCAATTTTATTTATATAGCGCCAAATCACAACAACAGTCACCTCAAGGCATGAAGACATCAACCTTGATATGGCTATGGCTACTTTCACAGTGGCAAGCTCATTTTAATGCTAAGCAGGTGATAGGGTGTTTGATAATATTCCTCTTGGATAAATGGTCTTATAGTTAAAAAAATATTACCATGTGCTTAGACTAAAGGGACATAAAGGGAAGTGATTTTCAGCAAAGTTGTTACCATGAAAGTCAATGACAGTAGGTGACTTCAAACAGTGGATGGGTCCTGAGTTAAACTGAAGTGACTGAAGCAACAACTTTGTCACTTCCTGGATGACCATCAGTTAGTAGTTGTTGCTGCTGTTATATACAGTGTTTCACCCTCCACTGAGAGTTTTGAAATCAGCATACCAGGAGGAGGCTGTTCTTGGCAGGTATCATGAGCTCCAACTGCCCGGTCAGCTGATAGCTGGTAAGACAAGCTGGCTAATGAGACCTGAAATCTCTAAAAACACTGGAGCACTTTTGCAAATAGGTTGTATTTTGACACATCAAGACTGTGCCACTACATTCTCAGCTAAAAATTAATGATAAATATTTAAGTCAATAGGTATTTAATTATTTTTTACATTTTAATTAATTATGACACATTCAATTACTTATTTCATGATCTATTTGCTTATTTAATTTTGGCACTTTTGGCCCTCCACATAATACGAAGACCTAAAGAAATGTTACAAAGCAAAGCCAACTTTGTCTCATGCGATCAACCACAGAATTCTTACCTTGGTTTGAGGTCAGTTCAGTCACATTTTCTTCAAACACCTTTCATGTTGGAGTTCTGAGGCTGCACTGAAGAGGTCATAATACTACTTGAGTAAAGCGATCTGACAATTTAGAACAGTCTGCACCGCTAGCCATGACCAGAGTGTACACAGATACACAACATCGAGTGCCATCACCTCACACAGTCAGCCTCCTTGTTATTAGAAGGTCAGAAATGTGAAAGAAATTAGTTTTAACAAATTAATCTTGTGTAAATACCAGCAGAAGCACCTCTTCATCGAGGCTTGTATTCATTCTTAGGTATGGTCGAGTCTACAGCTGGTAACAATTCAACACAATTTAGACACTAATGCCAACTTATAAAGAACTAAACTAATTTTATGCTGAACTCTAAAAAGGTTGAAAGCTGCATTTTTGCATTCTTGCCTAGAAGAAGATAATGTGATGTATTCTAGCAGCTACAAAACCAATTACACTAGTAGCAAGTACATTTAGGAATTTAGCGTGACAGGTGTATGGCTTTCTCATCCAGATGCATTTTACAGCTGTTTGGAGGCTGACTAGTAATTGGAAGCATGCATTATATTCTACTGATGAGAAAAATGCATTAGTAAAATGCAAGGCATCATTAATGCAATCAGCTCAAAGGGAACAAGTTAAGGGTCAGAGTTGAGCTCTTAAAGCTAAATACCAGCACTCTTCCTTTTTCATACGACAATAAGCTCATGAACGGATTTGAAGAAAACTTAAAAGCCACAGAGCAATGAGCTCTTCAGTAAGGAACTGATTAGCATTAAGTTCTGTCTATCAACACTCAAATAAATCTAAATGTATTCCCCCTTGAACATGAACTGCTTACTCTATTATTTCCAAGATGTTAAATGAGGTGGAAAATCAGAACCATGCAAAAGTTAAAAAAAAATATTTGGGGTTTCCTTTCTTTCTTTTCTTACTCATGATAATTTAGCTAAAGGCAGTCAGAAATGACCAGTTAATTCCAACGTCTGCAATGGCAAAGTAATTTGTATATGGAAAATCACAGCGTAGCTAATTCCAATCACCATAAAATAACTTTTTGTGCAACTCTTAGTGATCCATCACACAGCCAGATAGTAATGAGCCACATGAAAGTCGCCTTAACATATAATGACTGATCTGATTTTAGCTGCCGAAAACACTGTAAAGTGACTATGTTTGAAGATGGGCCACATTTTGAGATGGTTTCCTGCTTCTGGCTTCAGATTGCTCTAATAGATGAGATTAGATATTTCACCCCACTGCAATGATGCTTGCAAGGGGGAGATAGCAGAAAAGAACCGGATAAAGCTAAAGCAGAGAAAGCAACTAAAGATGAGCCATGATAAATGCAATGAAAGAAAACTAAAGATAATCCAGAAATTATTCAAATAACACAACGTTGCCATCGTAAGGTCTTTTTAACTCATAGGTTTTGCCATCTTTCCAAAAAGAGAAAGAAATTGTGAAGAAAATAACTTGTTTAAAGACAATGTCATGCAAAGGTCTTGAGCTACACCTCACTTCCTTATATTTTTCAACTAAAATGAGAAATAATTGCAGTGATATACTGAAATCTGCAATTATACACAGCATAAAAGGCAAAAAAGCATGAAGATCACAAAGTGGTGTCACCACCTTTATCCTACATCATTGCTTTAACTCTCTGAGACTCTCCGAGTTCTTTAAGTCGTCGTCAGGAATAGTTCTCCAAGTTCTTTAAGTACATTCCAAAGCCTTTCTTTGGATTCTGGCTGTCTTTGGTTCCATTTTCTGTGTAAATGATTCCACATTGCATCAATCCCGAGGTCCTGGCTCTGGGGAGGCCAATCCATGATTAACAGTATTTGCGTGATTTTCTATCCTGGTATACTTTTACCACAATAGCACTGTGTTTGGAGTCAAGGTATTGTAATGTGGATAGAAAGATTTTTAGCTGAATAGCAGCCCCAAACCATGACAGAGCCTCCACCATATGTTTCCAGATGACTGTAAACACTCCGTGGTATCCTTCACTTCTGACCTCCTTTGTTAAACCATTTAAGGCAAACATTTCAAATTTGGATTTATCACTCCATGAAACCTGTTGTTATTGACTTTCAGTTCAGTTCTTATGCAATATGGCATACCTCAGCCTTTTCTCCCTCTTTCCCTTCCTTAAAAATAGCTTCTTGACAGCTATTCTTCCCTGAGGCAATTTTTGATAAGGCTTTGGTGAACAATAAATGGATCAACTGAAGAGCCAGATGCATCTTGGGTCCTGTGTCAGATCTTTGCCGTATTCTTTTTTTCTATTTCTTAAGGCCAAGATCTGTCAACTTTTCAGCTAACACCTCTTTGGGAATCATCTTGTTGGTGCAATAATACTTTATGCCTCTCAAACTGTGTTATTCTTGGTGGGGGTTTTTTTCAACTAAAGAAATAAGAAAATAAATCAACCATTTTCACAACATCTTTGAATCTTTAGTAACAAAGTGCCTAAAGCTGCGATTTCAAAATTGGTTCTTTGCAAAGTTATATGTTATGCATAGACACAAAACGTATTCATCCCTTGAGTTAGGTGCCCTATTATGTTTGAATGATTCAAAGGTCAGTCTTGTGTAGTTTAGCAAACAAAAGAAAGGAGAACATTTTCTGACAATGGTCAGGTGCAAGGACTGGACTGAAAATGAGTGAAAAAGCAGCCAAGCCTGTCCAAGCCTAGAATACGTGAGAGATGGCTCAAGATTTTTGCACAGCACTTTCATTCACCTTTACACTGTGATAGTGAATACTCCTTTTTTAGACTTAAGATGTCTTAAAATCTGCTTAACTTGTAACTTACACAAGGCTGAGGAACAAGAACATGAGGAAAAGCATTTAAAAATAAAGAAATAAATGTAAAGCATTGTCTGCATGACATACAGAGGATGTTAAAGTTTGACAAAACAGGAAACACTGTTTAAGGAATTCACAGAATACAAAGAGGGTACAGTGAAACACTGGGCCGGGACTTAAATCTCTGAGCCCCAGGGGAGCACGAATCAGGAAGGGGGGTTCATCAAGTGTTTTATCCATTATGAGAGCTGGAAGACTGGAAAGGTGAAACGGCAGGAATTATAGCATGACTTGCAAATCGGTTGGTATTCCCATCAGGAGTGACGGACATAGTGTGGGAGAAAATCCAGTGGGGCTGAGTGGATCTTTTGTGTTCACATGCAATCGCTTAAACATGGAATCCAAATAGAAAGTCCCTGCATTTAAAAATGTTACTTAATGTTTCCTGTTTCCAGTATAATACCAATCATAATATTATGTTACCGACCAAACGAGGGAGTGATAGTATTGTGAAATACTAAGTCAACTGGTTTTTGAACTTTAGAGTATTTTTACTGATTCTGCACAAACCTACATGGCTTGATAGGTGCTAACATTTCATAAACGATTCATCACAGGCAACATTTATTAAGACTACTCTTTATTTCAAATTAAGTGTTTTTAAGTGTTTTTCAAGGAAAAACAGGAAGAAATATTTTGATGATGAGTCATTTCATGATATTCTATCGTGCATTTCTGGGTTTCAATGTTTAATCTCATTCTGTGTAGCTTCTCTAAGACAGGATGTGAAATGATGGTAATTTTATGAACAAAGGGGAAAACAGCCAGTTTATGGTGTTGAAGGTACACTTGGACACTTGTATAGATAAAAAAAAAAAAAAAGAGTTCCCACACACATACAACAATGTTTAAAATAAAAATCCTTCATTCATTGAGAAACAAACCATCATGACCAAGATCATCTCCAATACTAAATCTGTTCCCAAAACCCCCCACATCACTGACCACTGTCCATTTTGTTGCATACCAATAAAGAGTAGGTCACTGATGGCCACTGTCCATTCAAGACACTCCGACCCCACCCCACCCCCCATTGGCTCCACTGGCCAGGACAAGGCTGACCACAGCCTATTGTGAACCCATTGTAATGGTCTCCAGAGAGGCATGAGATCTGTGTGGCCAACTCTCAGTGATTGATGCTGGCCTGACCTCAGCAGTGGCCTGTCCAAGATGTTCTGGGGGACAATATCCTCAATTTGTCCCTTTAGCTATCCTTATCTCCCACCACCATAGGCCACAGACTGAATAGTGAACGTTCAATCATCTCCAAGTTTTGGGCTGTATTTTTGCTGTCTTCTTCCTTCTTTCATTTCCATTTTGCCCTTTTTCTTCACGTCCCCTTTCATAGTTGTTTCTCCTGTTTTCTGTTTATCTTCCTTCATCATATTCTTTTCCCTGGGTTTTATAATTCATTCTTCCCTTTCTGCTCTTCTTTTCCTCGTGTTCTTTGATCTATCGTGTTAGGGCTTTTATTTCTTCCTCCTCTCCTTTATCGTTACATCTTTTGCTTTGTGCTTTTTCATCCTCTCCTGCCAACTTCCCTCAATCCCAATCTCTTCCCTTCTTTGCCCTTTCCATTTTTGTCATATTCTGTTATTCATTGTTCGCATTTCTCAATTCTTCTTTTCCTTAACCTTATTTCTTTTGAACTTACTTCTTCTTCCTGTCTTTTTCCTTCGGCTCATTGTCCATGTTGCTTTTCATCACCTTGTATCTTCCATCTTTTTTTCTTGTTCTTTAGCCTCATCTTCTTTTTATTAATCGGACTGCAGTGTTATTTTGCTTTTGTATCACCTTTGTGTCATTATTCCTTTTCCTCCCCTTCTAAATCACATATTCCCACCATCCTTTCACTGTTCTCGTGTTCTTATAAATCCACTTAATATCCATTGTCCTATCAGTTGGAGTGATACATTGCATCCTTTTACCAAAGAGATCTTCTTCCTCCAGGGCTTTTTTTTTTGGTAATATGTAATTTCCTTGTAATTTCTAAGACTCTTAACCTCTACACCCCCCACCTGAGGAAGTCCTTAAGGAGAAGCTTCCATCACCTCCTATCTGCTCTGTCTCCTGTCCTGGAGAGAACTGTCACCACTCTTCCCCTTCAGCCACTAATGCCTTTTTCTCTGCGTGCTTAAAGGGGTGGCAACACCTCTCCCAGGTCCTGTCATCGGGGCTACTCTACAGAGTACTTCACGGCTCCTTTCTAACTCCATACATGGCTGCAAAGTGATGGAGAACCCCCCGGGCTGTCAACCAGCTTGTAGTTTACTTCTCCCCCATTTCTCTTTGCATCCTCGTTTTCTCACTCCATCTCTCTCTTGCACCCTGTCATACACTCTAGCACCTTTATCAAGGGACACTTCAAAAAATAAACACGAGCTCTTTCCCTTGCCCTCATCGTGTTTCTCTGCGCGTGAAAGAAAGAACTTACTAAAGCCACTGAGGGTATTCTGGATGGGTTGTGTAAGGGTTTGAGTGGGGGGAAAGTAAAAACATTCAACAAAAAGATACAGCTCTAATCTTTACACATTGAAGTGAATCAATTTGGGGGGTTTTCTGCAATAAAAAAGCAGCATATATATTCATAAATCTATTTTCAGCCAGTCATTTATTACAATGTATTATTTTTTATCTTTTCTGTTTTGCCTTTGTCCTTTTGTTCTGCTAACAGAAAGGAGTAGAAAGCCTTCATGTTGGGCCTGTATAACATCAATATCCATCAAAAATCAAGTGGGAGCTGAGGTTTGACATGACAGATTGAACCACTGACACACAAAGCATCGACTGTGTTTCCTCACTTGACCTTCTATTGGACAAAGGTCTGAGCAACGCCACTCAGGCAAGTCTCTATGGGTCACACAAGCCCACTGACATCACAGATCACACATGGCACAGCAAGCTGAGCCCAAATACTTTTTTTATATACATATATTATTTTGTGTTTAGCTTTCCTACAGCTTTTTGGTTGATCATTTCACACATATACACAATATATGTGACAATAACAAGGTAATGTGATTGGATGTGTGCAAGGTGTTTTTTGAAGGGAAGAGAGCAATCTAGTGGATGGTGTTCTCTTTCATCAGCTTCCTTTCTGTGTCTCACATCAGACCTCTGTGGTCAGGGTGTCACCCAGTTTGTCACAAGGGGCAAAAGATAAAGATTTATTCAGCATGTCCTGCAGCTTGTTGAGCCCCTTCCTTCCTTCTATCTCCCAGCAACTGTCTTGGTTTGTTTATAACCTGGAGTAGGAAGCATTCTTGGCTTCTACCAGTGACCTCATGTCTTTGCTATCCAACGTAATTGATGCACTAAAAACAAGACTTAAAGAATTGTACCTTTTATATAAATATAGAGGAATTATAGCTTTTGAAAAATATTGGTTCAAGACAAAAAATGACTCAATTTGCTGTTTGGCCAAACCAGTATATGACTCATTCACCCCTCTCATTCTGCACTATAGGTTCTGTCCCCTATGCAAATATAGCTGTATATTGATTAGATATGTATCTTTCAAGCTGTTAGGAGTCCAGGCTGAAGCTTGCCCCTTGAGGCAGGCCCCCATCCCTTAGGTCAGAGATTGAATCTCTGGTATCTGAAGATGCAAATACAAGCGCACACATTCACAAGCCTGTTGATCGTCAAGATACTGCTGATAAGCAAATATACCATGGTCCATATGTTATTTAAACTCATTACTGAGCAAGTGTTGTAGTAATTTTTGACACTCTATAAACTTTTGAGAATTTGATACAGATTCAGACTGTTGCACATCTAAGATGTACATTTGGGGTGTGGTGTTACAGCTTTGAGAGGGAGGCTGGCTCAGTGAACACATGTAGAGAAGTATTAAAAAGCGAGCACATCCTTAAATGAGGCAACCGAGGGGCCTCGACTGCGCTATGGAGATGCAAATGACCCACGAGACAAAGGTACGCTCAATAAAACAAAGTGTAAAATTGAATAAATATGCAAGTGTGTTGCGTGTGAGACAATACACAGGGATGGGCATCATCTGACCTTTCATGCCGAGTCACATGGGAGGAAGCCCTGTGGTCTTTCGACACAACCCCGGCATCTTTAGGGGATTCCTTTGCTGAGTAAAAATAATCAACTCGCCTGCAAATCCTCCGATCTCATATCTACCCACGAAATTATGTCCGGAAGACAACAAAGGGGTAACCGAGTTGGGGAGACGTACAAAGAGGGGCACATGCATCTTCAAGTCCCAACTCAGTGTGACATCCTTTCTAATGATCAGCATGGCAGATGGCACGAGATAGACACATATGTGCCCGTGCGTCTCAGGCTTGTGTCACCCGCTGCACCAGCGCTCTGTCTTGGCTTCCGAAATTATCCACAGGATTACCCCCCATTAAGTCTTTTACTGTCCTATCATATCTTGCAATCTAGCCTAGACTTTAAACGCCTCTAGTGTCATTAAGCCATGAATGACAGCTGGCAAGGCTATGTATCTCGGGGCCTTGGAAATTATAAACCAACTATAGAAAATGGCAGAAATTCAATGCATGAAACCAACTGAAAAAATAATTGTGTTTAATAGATTAATCAGACAATTAATCAACAATTTTGGATAATATACCAATCCATCATTTATCAAGCAACTGGCTGTTTCTGTTAAATGTCATCACAATAGGAATATACTTGTGTTTGGAACTGTTGCCTAGAAGAAATAAGCAACTGGAAGACATCACTTTAGGTTTTGAGTAATTGTAATGAGTTTTTAATACGCTTTAACCTGAAGTAGACATGTTTTGCTTTATGTTGAAATGTAGTAGCTGTAACCAATTAAAAAACCCTTACTTCTTCCTGAGTTTGGCAGATCTCATCTGTCCAGGTCCTCCTTATGTTGTCCTCCCTGTTGATTTATTGGTATGTGCTTAGAGTTGGCTGATAAACAAGTGATCTTACATTTGCCTGAATTCTGCGAACTATATAAACATCAAAATGGATCCATTTAAAGCCAGTGCATGACTATTTAATCTTCAATGACCATTACAATAAGTATGAACTCTTTAAAGAAGAATAACAAAAATGTTTTGGCAGAACAAAAATGGGTTACTTGTACAGCGTTGCACAAAAGGTCTTGAGCCTCCCCTCGTTTCTTTATATTTTTCAAAGAAAATGGGAAATAGGTGAGATGAGTTATTGATATGTGTGCAAACATACATGGAAACATAGCACATAAGGCAAAAGCAAAGTTTAGACATTTCTAATGAGCTCAAAAATAAAAAAAATGTTATGATCATCTTTACTCTTTAACACAACATGAACTGTTTTAGGCCAGTTTTCTTGTAAGTTCTTTAAGTAGTCCTAAGGAATAGTTGCCCAGGCTTCTTGAAAGAAGTTCCATGTTTTGTCTTAACGATCCCACTATAATGTTGATTTCTGGACTCTGGAGAAGCCAGTTGACTCACAATGTTCCTTTTACTGTAATGGCAGTCAGTTTGGGATCACTGTCATGCTAATTACCAATCAAATACTTTCAAAATGGTACAGCATCTTTTTTTTAAACAGTTGACTGCGGACTGTTGTACCTCATGCCCGACCACCTCCGTACAAACTGCTGACAATTTGGGACCATAAGACCTGTTGTCATTGATTTTCAGTCCAGTTCATGTGTAATTTGGCATGTCTCTGTTTTTTCTCCCCGTTTCACTTCCTTTAGAATGGCTTCTTGGCAGGAACCCTTCTACTGAAACCATCTCTGATGAGGTTTTGTTGAACAGTAGATGGATCAACCTAAAGGCCAGTGAAAATACATCGTTCAGGTCCCGTGTCAGGTTTTTGTGAATTTTCTTTCCGATTTCCAAAGGACACGGCTTTCAGATACTATTCGTAGGCCTGTCACTTCTCCTTTTGTCTTCCACACGTCCAGTTTTCTCTGTTTATTTAAGGACACATTTCTCAGCACACCATACTGAGGTAAGTTTTTGGCTAACAGCTCTCAGGGAATCACTTTGTTGTTGGAAAAATACTCTTTTGTACCACCAAATTTTGTTATCTTTGGTATTTTTCAGAGATTCGACTTAAAGCGAGGAGAACAAATATATGTTTTTGCAAAAGGACAAATTGTTTGATATGTGCAGACTCATCACTTTTCCATCCCATGAATTAGAGGCTTTCTTATACTTGAACGATTCATGTCATTGTTAAGTGGCTTAACAAAACAACCCAAATTAAAAACATTTCAGTGAAAATTCTCAAGACTACAAGGATACAAGGATTGAAAATAAATTGAACAGAGCCTATGTCCAAAGAAATTTTTTCAAAAACCTACAAAAGCTGCAATAACAGAAAAAAGTATTAATTAATTATAGATTTGAAGAAGGTGAATTTGAACCTAGAGCTGCAAATAAGTATAAAGTATAGAGGTGAACTGTTTGCTTTCTGTGTACTCTAGGTCGCACAAAAGCAGGCAGACAGTAGAAATGGCAAGGGATTGAGTTATTTTATATTTTTATGATGCTGCTTCATTCTTTTTATTTCTTCAAAGTTAAATCCAGTAAAAAAAGAAGGAGTAAGTAAAGGAAGGATTTCATGTCAGGAGTAGATGTAAATGTGGAATGAGTAAAAGGAATGTTTTCAATACAGTGTGTGAGAAAGAATACGTTACAGTATAGGGACAGTGGATACACCAAACCAAGAGCCAGACCCTGCACCTGTCCCTTCTCCGCTGGGGTCCCTCTGCCACCAAGGAAAAGCAGACGGTTCCTATGAAGCATGAGGCTAAAGCCTGCCAAACCCCCGCAAAAATCCCACCCCCCCATCCCACATACACACTCACACTGACTGAGTGGCAGCTCCGTCTGGGTCAACAGTGCACCCCTTGACATTCCAACAGTGAGAGAGATACGGGGGTGTCATCTCACCTGGTTTTGGCTGTGTGGCATAGCGAAGGACAGTAGGGGAGCAGTGCGGCTGTCCACAATATTTGTTTAGCTGTTCCCGGTGTCAGCGATGTCTTCATTTACCCCAATGTTTTGCAAAATGTTTTGCCAGGCCACTGCTAACACTGGGACACTGAAATATGAAGGATTATTTTTCTTGTCTTTGGCCTAGCATTTCTGAAAACCACAGTTTACCCTAGAAGGACACTCCATCAAAGACGTCCTTGCAATTGTAAAGAAAGCGATACGGAAAATTTAAGAGGATTTTCTGTTTCATGAAGTTTCACAAAATTCAGCCTCATAGTTTTTGGATGATCTTGCTCCCAAAAGGACAAACAAACACCACTGAAAACAATATGTTGTTATTCAGGGATTTATTTTTATACCCATTAACTTGTAAGAATGCAATGTAAAAAGCCCACAATGCTTCTTCCAGATACAAAGAACTTCTTTCCAAAGTGCATACCAAGAAGAAATTATTTAAAACAGTAAAGCTGAAATAGCCACATGATACATGACAGTTTGATGTAATTGAGACATGATTTTCAGGTCACTTACTCCTAGCTTAAAGCACTGTGAGCCATGGTATATACAAGCAAGTAGCATTTCAAAATGACCATGCTGTAATTGTCTGCCTCTGCCAGCCAGTCGAGTTACAGTCTACATTTTAATTCAATTCAGTTTAGTTCAATTTTATTTATACAGCAATGAATCACAACAACAGGCACCTCAAGGCACTTTATATAGTAAGTTAGACCCTATAATAATATGACAGAGAAAACCCCAACAATCATATGAGCCCCTGTGAGCAAGCGCTTTGGCAACAGTGGGACAGAAGAAACCTCCGGCAGAACCAGGCTCAGGGAGTGGCGCAGCTGCTTGTGGTGAGGGGAGGAAAACCTCACAATCTTCCCCTCTGTTCCTAAATTATGGCTGTCAACAATTGTAAGAAAAGTAAAGCAAAACTTTTATCACTTCCTACTTGAATCCTAATCCACATTTGCGTGAACTTTTATCAGAATTAGCAAAAGATGTTTGTGATATGGCCAAATTCTGTTCTCACCATCCTGATGAATTACATTTGTGTCTGTTTATTTTATATTTTATTTCACTTTACCCTTCTTTTTTGATAAGCACCACTACAAAATCTTGTTATACTGTATCAAGCCAGTGTATCATAAGCATAATGCAAGAGACAGGTGCCAACAAATATATATTTCTTTTATCACCATATAAATCTTGCCTATCGCTTCCTTCACATTGGAAAACAGTGAGTATACCTACACAGTAGAATGTTGGTTTAGCTCTATGTTATGTATCGTCATTAAGGCATTCAGTTCTGTCATGGCACTTTCCCAATATTAGCATAAATCACTTGGTTGAGCTAATTTTCATATAATTGATGCTTGTCATGGTATAACACTGATTTTTATTTTTATGACACAGCTTTTCGTATAAGATCTCTCTGCCAGCCCCCTCCCCCCAAATTGTAGGCATGAGCCCTACCAAGTTCCTCATCTTGTCACACTGAGCTTTCACTCTGAAAGCTGAGCAGACACAGAAAGGCACTGACGTGCGAAAGCCCGATTTTATACCCAACACCATACCCCTAAGTGACCCCCACGAAGGCGCTGTCCAGGTTTAATGCCAACTGACTTTTAATTCGCCTTTGCATGTATTGATCTATTTATTTATTTACTTCCAACTCGTTTCCTCTTCTCGCCTTCTTCCTTCGCTCTCATCTCATCTGCTCCAGGTCCAAGCACCCAGGGATCTCTCTCCCGGTTTAATAATTCATGAATGTTCGGGCTGCTGCCGTAATCCTGACTGACACTAAAAGTCTGTCTAGATTTAGTGTCATGAAAATTTCATCCGCAAATGTACATTCGAGCTCTGTCTTTCGCCTACTTCTCCTCTCTTCCAATGGACCACTCTTGCTTTTACTGTCTCTCTACTGTCTCTCTTTCTGCTGGCAAGTTTGCAAAACTAGCCTCATTCTCTCACTCACATGCACACTTGTAGGAGCATAAACATATACCGGGATGCACAAAGTGACTGGTAACACACAAACAAACAAAAAGTCAGCCAGAGAAAGCGCACACACTGACAGGCCACTCTGCTCCATCTTGATGGGGCTATTTACTGCGTTACATCTGGACTCATTTGTTCACCTCGCTAGCAGCTGAGGAGAGGCGTGGGCCCCACGAGTACAAAGTGACTTAGAACCTTGAGTGGATATTTCAGTGTCAACATTCCCAGTGGAAATCAACATCCTAACTGTCGGTGTCATGTTTAAGCCAGTGAGCGACACTGAAACACAATCCTATCATGCCTGACTCATAAATTACCAGCCCTGTCTGTTCACCAGCATACACTGACAAAGCTTGATGTGATACAGGGAATTTTTAATATCACACTCTTGGTTTTAAATACCTTCTATCATAACAAGCTGGGTCCTGCATTGCGTCCCGAAATCATTTATATTTAGCTGTATTCCTTCTCTATCGCTTCAAAAAGGGTCGATTCTGTGTTATTCTCCAAGGCAGCAGGTTAGAGTCACAGTTTCTGTTTATTTTTGGAGGTTTTGAGAAGGCATTTTAGCTTTTACTTTAGTCACGGTAGAAGTGGAGCATAATTTTTGCATGAAATACATCAGAGTTACCATATTAGGATGTTCAGTGGTGTCTTTCAACAAAAAATATATTGTTTGAGGGATTAAAAGTTAAACTAAGACTAGCACATATACTGAAGGATAATATATTGGTTTGCTGGACACTAGAAAGAATGCAGGTTAAAAGACCTTCACACTGACTTTACTTTTCAACCCTGGAGACTGGCCATTCTTTATACACAATCTATGGCTGACATAAGAACCCAGCAAAATCCTTAAGAACAGGACCAGCAGGGCAACAATCACTCACTCAGGCAGGTTAGAAATAAATCTCATTCCTGGATAGTTAACCTTAAGAAAAACTAAACTGAGCTTCAAAATTATGATCCAAACTGCAAAAACTGCTCACCAACATGAATATTTTTCATCTCAAACTCAACCCAAATGTTGTGTTTCAGTTTATTTATGCAGGTCTATCTACTTGATTTTTAAATTACTATGATAAGATGGAGAGCACATACATAACACAGGCTTGTATTTTGTAATGTTTCACATTTTGCCTTCACCTCAGAATAAGGCATTTAGCCAAAGCCAGATAAATGTATGTATGCATGTATGTATTAGATTACGTTTGACTTATCTGAATTTTCATTCCCTGCACTCCAGCAGCTGAGTAAGTCATCATAACCAAAAGACACAATGACAGTAACGAATGAATAAAAGTAGGCCTCATATTGTATAATACTTCCCCTTAAAATGGAGATGAAATGCTGATTGCTGAAGCTGCAAGTATTCTGTTTAAATTGTATAAGGAGGTATAATTATAATAAGGCCTTATACAGTTATAGTGCCAGCACAGTCTGGTGGACGTGTCAGCACTAGGAATTATTGAACTGCGATTGTGTGGAGTGGCCTTTGTACTTTAGTGTTGTGCAAACGTCTTGAGCCACACTTTGAAGCATCTACAAAAATAAATGAAAATACAGTATAAAAGGAAAAAGTATTGTTTTTTTGGTCAAATCTAACAAGCTTAAAAGTCAATCATTTGGTTTGACCACCTTTATTCTTGAACTCTTAGGCAAGCTTTCTTGGAATTTCGATAAGTACTTCTTGAAGGACATCCCAAAGCCTCTCCCTTGAAAGTTGTCTGCATTTTGTTGTCTGTAAAGATAAACCCAATAAAGTTGAGGGCTATGCTCTGGGGAGGCCAATCCATGACTGATAAGGGTTCTGTATCAGGTCTTTTCTTAATCACATGACTTTCAGATACTGCCTATCCACAAAAGTTTTTTAGACATGACACTTCTTCCTAATTTTTAAGGACACACTACACATCAGTCTGAGATATGTCAAGTCTGTACAAAAAAAACACTATGTTATGCCACTTGGACTGTGTTACCATTGTCATTTTGTATAGATCCAACTAAAGAAATGGGAACAAATTATATGTTTTTCCCCAACAGACTGCCTGTTTTGTGTAGTCACAACACTGGTTCATCCCTCGAGTTAGGCGCCTTTGTTTGTATGGTTGAATGATTTATAGCTTGGTGTTAAGGGGTTCCAAAAAAAAAAAAAAAAAAAAAAAAAACATCCGTCAGGTACAATCACTGGACTGAAAATTAGTGAAAAAGCTCAAGAGCGTTTTTTTTAAATTACAAGAAAGTCTGGCTCTTTGGAAGAAAAATATGAAGATATGACAGGGTGCTCAAGACTTTTACCCAGTATTGCAACATGAGGTGCTGTTAACTGTACGGATAGACTGCCAAAGGATTCTGTGGTCACAGTTTTTTATTAGGCATTTAGACTGATGTTAGAAAGAGATACTTGCTAAGTAGTACTATTTAAGGCAGCCATGCTGTCTAAGTACACTCTAGCAATACATGATGACTAAGCACCCCCCTCTCTTATAATCGCTTCTAGCTCCAAAATAAAGTCATCTTCTGGATTCAGCATGGTGATGGCAAAAATGCTCAAAAACGGAAGTCCACATGACACTGACATTACAGCGGTTCTGTCCATCTTTTCAGGATTTGTGCCAAGGTCACCAGAATTTCCACAGACTACCCACATAGCAGACAGGTCTGGCCCGGTTCTGGTATCAAGCCGGCATTGCTGGCTGACTTCTGGCATGGTAAGTGGTATGTCATTCAGATATGGGCCATGCCTGGCATAGATGGCACTATTTATATGATGGCATGCCACATCTGGCCCAATTGTGGTTTGGTGTATGTGGCCCAGGCTCATAGAAAACAGGTCTTCCCTGGATCGGCATCAAGCTGGCACTTCTGAGTGACTGGTGTCATGGCAGAGTGTATGTCAACCAGATGTGGGCCAGGTCCGGCAATGATGGTGCTATTTATTTTCCTATTTTAGTTAGAAGACCCAAATGCCATGTTGGAATACTATACTGCTATGGTAGCCAATGTTTCAAATGCAGGTTTGACAGGTTTGTGAGTGTACACATTATCCAAACCAAGTGATGGTTTACTCATGTTTGCCAGCGGGTAGCTGTAGCTCAGGAGGCTATCATGTTCCGGCACATGTTGTTATTACATGGCTTGATTAAGGTACACATTAGGCTGACATCAGGGCCAGCACAGGGCCAGCAGTGTGTCTGCAACTCGCCTTGTGCTGGCCCATGTGTGGGCCACCTCTGGCAAACCAGATCCGGGCCACCAAAGGGCCGATAGTCTTTGCGGTATGCGGGCCATGTGTAAGCCCATTGTGTGGGCCAGATCTGGGCCATACCAATTTTGCTATGTGGGTACTTGTGCCTGAAATGCATCAGTAAGCAAACAAACAAAACTTAGTTTTACGATTAAGTGTTTCACCTAATTACAGTTATATACTAGGGGAATTTTAAATAAAGTCTACAAAATCAAAGAAAATATGTTTAAAGTCACCATGTCTGTCAAACACAATATGAGCAATATTACTTTTCTTTATTGTGCCGGTAGGATTTGGCATGTACCCAGTTCTTGTGGAGCTATACACTCTCCTACACACCCTTCCTCTTTGGCACAGACCAAACCAGGGAAAAGTGTTTGAGAAAAAAAGAAGTCTTCAAGGAGGCAGTGTGTTGAAAAATCCTGTCCATTCCTGGAGGGAGGGAAAATCCTTCACAAAAGTACATAGTCACACACACAGTGCCTCAAACCAGCTATTTGAACGAGAGATGAGATTAAAAAAACCTCAACACGGTTGTTATAATTTATGACTGAGCTTTTACACTGTTCGCCCGGAGCTATTTTTATATTTCACAGAAGAATCAACTCTTTCCTCTTTTTCCAATGAAAATATACTTGATGGTTTTAGAGTAATCAGCTGATAAGATGCCGGGAGCTTAGCCCCTTGTGGTATCAGTTAATTCTCTCTTTTTACTAAGAAAGAGTTTGAGCCCACGGACGAGTCGATAAACTTTCTGTGCTCATCAACAGCCATTCATCGCCGGTTAAGTGTCAACTATTGCTGCAATATTAATAGCCCTCTTATCAGAGAGACAGGAAGGGCCCTTTAATTGGCTGCCAGTGTAATTTTGCTTCGTAACACTCGCCAGAATGAACAAGAAAAAAAAATAACAGAAGAGCAGAAAAGATGGACAGATAACCCTGCCATGACAGTAATGTTTGTAATTACCACCCACCTCTGCATCAATTGCTTCTATCTTTCTCTCCACCTGATGCCTACCCCCCATCCTCCCCAATCTCACATGCTTCAAGAGGGATAAGTCAACCTGAAGAGTGCAGTAACCAGCGTGGAAAAGCACCACTCACACTGACACTCACACAGAATATGGTACCAAGGAGGGAAAATGTTCTGAAGAGTCTCTCCTCTAAACCCCATTTCCCATTCCTCCTCTTTTTACTAATGTCCTCACTTTCTTCCAGAGTGATTTTTGCCAACACTCTGGATGAAAAGAAGAAAAAAAAAAAAAGCACAAGGCACCTCTACAGTGTCTTCTCACCACTTACACCCTTGTAAGCCGTATGCACTCTCTAGCAGCTGTAAAATATGCATGGCAACATATATTTGCTCGTTGGTTGGGTTTCCAGGGTTTCTTTGATGCACATTACAATTGCACCATGTGACACCTATAAAAACATAAAAAGAAAGAGGAAAAAAAACACCCCCACCCTTTATCTACCCTTCACCTTTTTAGCCTTGCTGAAGGACAATTGAATGGAAGGCATTATATCACCAGTCTGACTGTTTGATTTTATTGGCACTTATTAAAAAGCACATGAACTTTAGCAGCGTTGAGGTTAGCATGGTCTCCCTTGTGTCCTTTCCAAGTTTGCTCCCAGACTCTCACTTGTCACTTTCATTTTTATATCATGTATATATAGACTGTGTAATTCCATTTTTTTTCCTTATTTACATGATTTCTGAGATCTTCAAAAAGCACATTAAAATTTTATCAGGCTACTAAAAATGTGACTAGGACCTCCGCATTTATACCACATGACCTGCATTCCATTGGGAAAAGCTCATGCTTCTTGCTGCTGGTTTCGTAACATCACTTATAACTGTAATGCTGAAGGCATCAAAAAGTAGTGGTTGAAATATGCCAAAGTGTTTTCCAGCAAAGCCATAGAGCAGATTTTTGGGTCTCATTCATGTATTGTTTTTGTTTTTCATTATTAGAATTTGAATGAATTCTCTATTTAAAATACATATTAGAGACGAGATAGGCAAGCAAAGGCCAAACAGGTTGTGAACATACTGATAACATAAATAGCATACAAACTCATCTGTCGCTTTCTTAGATACCCTTTGCTGGTGCCCCTTTTCCTTCAGAAGTGCCTTAATTCTGCAGGGATGTGCAGTGCCAACTAGTGCTGGGCGATATATCGATTTTTTAAAAAATATCGATATATTTTTATACAAGACATAAGCTGTGACAATATCGTTTATATCGATATAGTCTATGTTGCGTTATAATTACACTTGTGGAGCCGCTATTTTGCCTCTCTCTCGTCTGGGTTTGTTTGCCCCGCCTCTCACCCTCACTGAACACAAACCCCCTCCCCCATCGCTAAACCTCCAGTTGGCAACAAGATGGACACAGGAGCTAGCGAAGAGGAGCTCGTCGGAAAAAAGAAAACCAATGGCTCAATTATTTGGAGATGGTTCGGGTTCAAAGTGTCAGATGAGCAGCAGAATAATGTATTCTGTAGAGAATGTCGAAAAAGCGTCGCAACGAAAGGTTCGAGCACCACTAATCTTTACCACCATTTACAACTGCGCCATAAAGTGCAGTATGAAGAGTGTGTGAAATTGCGTGCTGTAGCCCAGACCGCAAAGTCTTCCGAGGTTCCTGCCGTGAAACAGACCACCTTACAACACTCATATACTCGTGCTGTGCCATATGATACAAAAAGTGAGAAGTGGGGGGAAATTACTAAAGCAGTGGCCTATCATATTGCTAAAGACATGGTCCCCATCTCAACTGTGGAACAAGAGGGCTTTATACAGCTGCTAAAAACTCTTGACCGAAGATACCAGTTACCTAGCCGGAAATACTTCACCAGAGAAGCACTGCCAAAAATGTATACTGATGTTAGACAGAGTCTCGCTGCCCAGCTCACCAAAGTGTCTCACTTCGCACTGACAACCGACATGTGGTCCAGCAGGACATGCGAGCCATATATGAGTGTGACTATACATTTCATGGAAGACTGGGAACTGAAAACTGCCTGTCTCCAGACCAGCTACTTTCCTCAAGACCACACCGGAGAGCATATAGCTGAAGCCCTGCAGGATGTGCTCAAAACCTGGAAGCTCAACCCGACGGGACTGGTTGCTATAACAACTGACAACGGGGCTAATATTGTCAAGGCGGTTCAACTGAACAAGTGGTCGAGGATCCAGTGTTTTGGTCACAGGCTTCATCTGGCCATTGGTAAGTGCAATACTGAATTTTTTGATTTGGAAAAAAAAACGCTAATAAATGAAAAGTGTATAGAGTCTCTTGTAGAGCTAAACATGCCTATGGACCACAAGACAAATATTTTTATAAGTCATAGCCAGCATATACATCTATCACTTAGAAATCGAAAGTTAGTTGAACAAATAAATAAACTATCCCTATTAAATCCAATAAACGTATTGGGGTGTATTTGTCTTTGTATTAGATTGAGTTGTGACACTAAATGAGGACCACAGCTGAGACAAGACAGGGATACATTTTTAAATACATAGTGAGATTAAAAGGTGTAAAAAAAACGAAAAAAAAACATGTTCTAATCATTTGGTGATCTGGTGATTTTACCAAGATAGTTTAACTAGAACCATTTCTAGGTTATACAATACACGACACATTTTGCAAATATTGTTAAGTCTTATGCATCACATTCTATACAACTGAGATGGATGTTAATTTGCCTTTGAGTGATTTGCATCTTAACATAACAATTAAAGTGATTTTAAAAGTTTGTATTTTGTGTGTCACAGGACATGCTATGGATGATGCCCGCATTACCCGGGCTATTTCTCTGTGTAAGAAAGTCGTCAGCAGCTTCTCCTACAGCTGGAGGAAGAGAAGAGAGCTGGCTGAAGTGCAAATACAGCTGGGTCTTCCAAGTCACCAGCTACTCACAGAGGCAACAACTCGCTGGGGATCAAGGCTTCTCATGATAGAGAGAGTTCTGGAGCAGGAAAGAGCACTTTCTAAAGTCCTCTCTGTCGACATGAAAACCAGACCTCTAGTCCCTACTTGGCAGGACATAGAGGTCCTGGAAGCAGTTCAGAAAGCTCTCAAACCCTGTCAGGACTTCACTGATGCACTTTCAGGAGAGAAGTATGTGACCCTGTCCTATGTCAGACCTGTGCTACACCTGTTTAACACTAGTCTCCTGGCACCTGGAAAGGAGGATAGTGAGCTGTGTAAATCCATCAAGACCCGCATTGTGGATTACCTCAACAATAAATATGCAGATCCATCCACCAGTGACCTGTTGGACATGGCTTCTTTTGTGGATCCACGGTTCAGGGCGAAATACATCCCTAGTGAGAAGATTAATGCACTAAAACATAAACTCATCTTGGAGGCAGAGTCTCTGCTCAGCTATCAGGGTACGTGTTTGTCTGAGCTGACTGATCCAGCCGTGCCTGAGTCTGCAGACCAAGAAGAAGCAGCAGTAGGACACACAGCTAAAAAAAAAGAGATCACTGGCAAGCTTCTTCCAGCACAGCACAGCCACCAACACTGGTTTCACAAAAAGGGAAGCAATCGAAAATGAATTTTCTAGCTACCTGTTGTCAGTTTGTGTAGAGAGTGATGCTGACCCTCTCAAATGGCGGAAGGAACATGAAGTTGCCTTTCCAGCACTGAGCCTCCTGGCCAAGAAATATCTTTGTGCGCCAGCTACCAGCTCCCCTTCTGAAAGGATTTTTAGTTGCAGTGGAAACATTGTAACCTGCCACAGGGCATCGTTGAAGCCTGATAATGTTGACAGATTAGTTTTCCTGGCACAAAATCTGTAAGCTGTACAGTTGTTGGCCTTGCTTGTTTGTGTTCTTTCTATATTGTTATTGTCATTGGAGATTTGCACAAAGACCCACTGACCAAAGAATGTAATTTTGTTAATTTCATTCAATCTGTTTACATGTTTGGTTTTTTGCACAAAGTACCAGATGATTGTTCAGCAATACACACAAAGAAGCACTTTAGAAAACTTTAATTCAATGTAAGCACTTTTTAAAGAGCAAGATGCCTTTGTTATTTTAGATCTGCATCTTTTTAGTTTACATTTTACATTTAGTTTACAATTTTTAGCTTTTTGTTATGTATGAAAAGAAAAAAAATGGAGCATTATTATTTAATAAATGCTGACAATTTATTTTTGACAATTTTTTCGTGTACATCTACAGTTGTATCTTAATAAAAGTTACATGTGTGACATCTGGGACAAGTACCTTTGACCAAGAACTCTCTTTTTGTTCTTACTTTATGGGATTAAAAAAATATCGAGATATATATCTTATATCGCCATCCAGCTAAAAAATATCGAGATATGAATTTTGGTCCATATCGCCCAGCTCTAGTGCCAACTGCACATCCCTGACGTGACTCTCTCATTCCACCACATACCAAAGATGCTACGTTGGATTGAGATCTGGTAACTGTGGAGGCCATTTGAGTGCAGATTAATCATTCTCATGTTCAAGAAACCAGTTTAAGATGAGCGTTGTGACTGTCACTGTCATCATAAAGGGATGGCCATGGTCTGCAACAATATTCAGGTTTTTTTAAGGGGTTCAAAGTGTGCCAAAAAAAATATCCCCCACATCAACAGCCAGCCAGAAAGGTTTCTATAAGGCAAATATATCCTGCCGTTTTAAAATTAACAATGCTCCAGATTTGAAATTGGTTGCAGTGGCTAACATTACAAAAATGCTTAAGTTAGCATGTTGTAATTAACATTATACCTCGCAGTAGCCTTACTAGACTACTCAGCAACCATCATAACCATTTTAGTCCTTGCATTTTTCCAACATTTTTCCAGTCTTCTGTAATTTTGCTGCGCTTGTGTGAATTGTAGCCTCAGTTTCCTGTTCTTAGCTGACAGCAGAGGCACCTGGTACGGTCTTCTGCTGCTGTAGCCAACTGCTTCAAGGTGAATTACTGTTACTTTATAAACCTGAAGAGTTTTGGCAATTCTCTCCTGACTTCTGACATCAAAAGGGCATTTCTACCCAGAGAACTGCCACTTACTAGATGTTTTCTTTTTGTCAGACCAAATCCTAGAGATGGATCACCAAAACAGAACAGTGCCACATTCAAAGTGACTTAAATCCCCTCTCTTTCTTATTCTGATGCTCTGTGTGAACGTCAGCACATCATCACACAATAAATGTGTATAACATTGACTTTAATACATTTATTGGCCTGATTCATTGGCTGTTATCATTAAATCCAATAGAAACCAAGAGAATACAAAATACATTTGTAATAAAGGTCATTTTTGACCAAAAAAATTATGTGTTAAAGACCTTAAGATGGGGTTTAATATGTTCTATGCTATTCCACATGAAAATTGTCTCAAAAAACTTTTTGAAAAGAGCACAAACTTTTTTTCCTATTTTATAATAAAAAATAAAATAATTTTATTTATTTATTTAAAAAGGTTAAATGCTTCCAGCCTCATTTTTTTTTTTTTACTTTAGCTAGACAGGAGCTTGCGAACCACGTGTGAAAAAAACGAGGGTAAGAACTCCCCATTTCCTTCTCCTACTAAGTGTTTATGTTTTATGTACAAGTCTTACAAGACATTTATTTCTGCTATGATTTACATAGGAAAGTGTGCCCTTTCACATTTTTCTCATGCAGCATAATTATAAGAATTATACATAAATCAAGTAAACATTATGTTGCAAGAGAAAAATGTGAAAGGAACCACACTCCTGTGTAAATCACAGTATGAGACATAAATCTTTGAGACATGCAGTATGTATAAAACATAAACACTGACTGCGAGCTTTGTTTCAGCTTCTTTTCCATATGGAAACTTTCAAAGTTATAAAACTGTAACAAACTTTAACATCACCGCAATAGTTAAATATTAATACAGCAAATGCTAGCAGACATTTCTGACTCTGAATGCAGCGTTACCGCTAACCAGTATCGGTTTCTTTTCTCCTTAAGATGTTACACTTTTGCTGGTTTCCTTTTGCATATCAGCTGTCGCACTTACACATGCACAATGACATGATTTGATTCTCTGTGATGAAGATACAATCAAACGCATAATCCTCATTCCGTTTCTGTGTGTATATGCGTCTGCGTGTATGTCTTTGAACAACCATGAAGAACTTATTGCCTAGAGGACAAAAAACTGAAACGTTTGAACATGGGTTCAAAACTGGAGTAGGTAAATTTAGTCTGGCGAACTATCCATGACCCTTGCAGTTTGATCAGAATGGTAACTAATGATATAGGGGGATGAAGAATTGCCTTTTATCTGTGCACTTCACATATAGCCTACAAGTGTCTGCTCGGAAATGCTGCTTGCAGTTTCAATGCAATTATAATGGCAGGAAGAAGCAGTGGAAAGATGGGGGATGGAAAAAAGAAGAAATACAGTCTAGCATGTAATGAAGTGATTGCATGTTTCAAATTACTTGTTGATGTCAAGTAACGTGTGTGTGATGGAGCAAAAAATGTATTAGAATTCAGTACCATGGGAAGAATCAGTGGGCACATGTGTGAACAAGGCGCTACACACAGGTACAACTGCTTATGGGTGGGAGACTGCTCAATGACTTGAGCTAATGTGTTCATTTCATTTCCGTGTTCCTGGTGCATTGATGGCATGTAGCCAAAAATTACACCCCGAGTATATGTGTTGTTTGGAGACACAATGACAGGCACACAGACACACACACTCCGGGTCTCTGGCCCCCATTTGTGCGAGATGATGCTCAGTGGGCAATCTCTGCAGACAGATGTCAGCGCCTTATTAAAGAGGATGCCCACCAGCCCCCGGGGCTGAGAGACAGCTATGAATAAATTTATTACACTAATGTAGCGACCCTAAAACTGTAAGTGACGCTCAAACGGTGATGCAGGCAATTGTTGTAATAGCCATTAAGGAAAGGTTGAATATATGCAGGAAAAATTGCTCGTGATACGTCTCCATTCTTCTCTCACTGGGCATCTTACCACACACGCTTGCACTGCGTCTGCTTTGTCCGCACGTCTCCGAAGGAAAACCTCAAATGGGGCCCATTTCCATGCCAGGATTGGGAACGCATGGCGGCAAAGGAGTTTCCACCACCTCCATCACCAGCTAACCACCTCAAACAGCCCCTTCTGCCATGTAGAAATGCTGGGCGGTAGGCTGGGCCACTCATCAGGGCTTGATTAGGGCTGTGAGTGGGCTGTTGGTCATGGACCGGCAGAAGGAAGTGGAAAGCCAATGGCTTCCAGACTAAAGAGTGGTAGCCATTCACTTTGCTTTTGTGGAAGTACCACCATTGAAGTCTGAATGTGACATCACCTAAACAAAGATGAAATGCTCTCCTTGAGGCAGAGGTTGTGGTGATGCCATTGCAGCCACATGTGAAAACGATATTGTGCACACATGCACGTGCCCACACAGCTATGCCCACATTTTTCCTCTGTTCTTTGATGCACACACATACCCAACGTTGCAACTGCAGTCGGCTTTGACAAAGAAGAGAAATATCTTTCATAAGATATAAATCAGCCACGATTTCCACTTCCAAAATCTCCTTTCATATTATTTCCATTTTCTTTGACACTTGACAAACTGAGTAATTCCTGATGACAGAATGATAACCATTAGATATAAGAGCCACTGAAGCTTAAGTGATGTCCTGATCGCTTTCGATTTTCTTTGCTCTAAACACAAACAAATCAACACCACACTTCTGACTTTGTCTCTTCGCCTCCCCACTTTCACAGAATCCTTCTCTCCCATACATTATCATGCTAACAGCTGGGCTAGGACCCCTAGTGATAAACTTTGAGGTATTGCCTCATCTGTCAGCAAATGCTTTAACCATTACAAGGACCCATTTTCCCCCTAATGTTAATAATCATGTATTAGATGGAATGATGATACTCATTCATAGACTTCAGCCAGTCTAGTCTGGCAATGAAAGTTTTTTTTTCCTACTTTTCTCCCTCATCAGATAGAAAATTGAAGCCATCCGTCTGTTGAGATGGAGGCTTCCAGCAGGGACAGACCAATAGTCCCTGATGATAACATGGGTTGCTGGATCCTCCCTCCATGTGCATTATTGATGGCCATCAGTCGGCGTGTGTCTGACCACATTTAAGTGTCTCAGCAGGGGGGTGGTGCAGTAATCAAAATACACATACACACAGCACTGTCTCCTGCTTGATAACACCCTCTCACGTAGTTCATCATGTAGTGTGCACAACGGATTGGAACTGGCACTTGCAAGTGATGTGTTCATGCAAACAAATACACACGAGGGATGCGCTGCACTGGCGTGTACCGTAGACTGGTAAACAGCCTCATTGCTTTGGATGGTAACCTATTTTTCTTTACTTTCTGCATCTTATAATCTCAGCAAATCTCACCAAAAAAGATCATGTGTCCCCGTGAACCATCACTCAATCATATGCTAGAGAATGTGACAAGACTACATAATTAATGCGAGACTTCTTATGGCATTTAATTAGCACGTCCCACTTAAAATGGCTTTTGTTTTAATTAATTAATGTATTTTTCTCATGTAATCCACATCTACCCTGTGGTGTTTTTAATCAGAAGCTCGATGATGCAAAGGGCGAGGTGAAACGCAACAAGCAAAACCATGTGGAGGACATATGTATACCCCCACCCCAGACACGCCAGGCATGTTAAACAGAGGAGCAGCATGACATTAAGCGGGAAAAGAGGCAGGCACAACAATGTCAAGATGTATTAGAGTAGTCTGTTATATCTGCTGTCACTGCATATTACACAAAGCCCAAAGATATTCAATTTGCAATGATCTAAAATAGAAAAGCAGCACTTTGAGAAAATTAAACAGCAAATGTTTCTCTTTTTTGCACAATGGCTGAAAGAATTATCTAAATCTCTGCAGGTCTGTCAATCCTATAATCAAGTAATGCTTTCAACTGAAATCACTCAACAAACTCAACTCTTCTAAAGTCAGTCATTTGTCTTCAATACACTAAATTTTTTATTTCAGTTTAAAATCCACTAGGTAACTAGGGAATAATGTCTACACCCGACTGGTTAGTCTGTGGGTGCTGAAGGTTGCCAGCTGTCTATAGCCAAAGATGCATACAGTGCTGCACCAAAAACCAAACTGCAAATGTTCTTGTCCGATGTCAGCTTTTCTCCCATCCACACTCACCAGCTAATCACAAATTGCAACTGTTTTCTCCAAACATAAAAGTTGCACCCTTTAAAATGGATTGATTTGTATTCCAAGGCGAATGACCTGTTTGTAAAAAACTTCTTCAGGTTTCACCACTGCTCAGTGAGTAGTTGGTGAACTAGAGCTCCTGGCATTCATGTATAAAGTCTGCCAAATTCATAAACATATGTTTAGGATTTACAAGTTGTAAAATGTGTTTTGTTTCATATATTCCTTATTTTTTTCATTTGGGTACCATTTACTCACACACAGGCTACAGACACGAAAGAAAATTCAGATGAAGTGCTTTTGTTTATTTGTTTTTTAGGATCACATTATACAGATACAGAAAGCAGCACCAACTACTGCATAGGCAGCAAGCCTGCATCATGTATAAATCTACAACCTAACATAAAAACAGCATTACTTATGGACTTGAGTGGTATGCTAGAGCTAATATGGGGTAATGGCTATAAAGTGTTTAAAAGGTAACAAAGCAAAAGCAGCTTTCTGCGCTTTGCAGCCGACTCTGAGGAGGAGTCAGAATGGACCGCAAAAGACTGTAAAAAATCAAATACAATCAGAAAATCCAGATGCCATGAAAAAAATAAGAAAAACACTAGCAGTACTGATCGCTGGTACTGAGGCAGCTCTCACAGGTGTATCAGCACCAGTCAAAACATCTGTCTTACATACAGTTGTTTTATTCATTCTCTTTAATCAGTGGAACCCACCTGCCTTCTACTCTGCCTTTACCTTTCCTAATTCAAAAAAAGAGGAAAAAAAAAAAGAAATAACCCCCCTCTTGGCAATCTTGAGACAGACAGGTGCGTGAGGCAGCTTGCTGCTTTCTGCGTCTGCTGGCAATAGAGATACATCTATAGAGCCAGCAGGGGATTAATGTGACCTGAAGGGTGGGTTTAAACTTGTATAGCATACTGTTCTTTGTTACATGATAGAACAAAGATGAACCTGCATTCATAAATGAGTGCGGTAGAAAACACAAATCCATAATGCTATCCATCCCAATCTCTTACTCTTCAGTCACTGTATTTTGATTACTTTTGCAAAATTCTGCATTTCATTTGTCGTGATTCTAGAGTTTCCAGTGAGTCAATATCCAACTTCACTGTATTGGTTATGAAAAAGAGTATAAGCCAAAGCCAAAAATCTGATTGTGGCTTTAAGGTCAATATAGGTAAAGGATAACTGACTAATATGAGAAAATCGATCCCGAAAAGCATAGGAGCCCAATCCAACCACCTTTTTTTTTTTTTTTTTTTTTTTTTTTTTTTAAACGGTCATTACCTGCATGTAAACTAGCACTGACTTCTGTCCAAGGGCTAATCTCCCTTCATACCTGTGATATACCTCTTGATCCCTCAGTTTCCTCTCACTGTAACATCTCTGGGACTGAGCCTGTTGCAGCATGTCTGACATCTGTCAGACAGAGGAAGCAGTGGACGAGGAGGAGGGGCGCTAGGTGAGGGGAGGAAAGCCTTGATCATCGGCGGCCTCAGATGCAGCACTGTATTTGGCATTTTGCAGACCTTATATCCAATTGAAATCCACTCTCTGTTTTCTGAAAGAGTTAATAAACCATCAGATGTCATTATGAGTAAAATCGAGATTGAAGCTCAGTATCCAGCACAGAAAAGAAAAATTAATAAAATAAATGACTGCAAAATCCCAGTGAAAACTGAGTGAAGTATATTTTTCAGTAGGTCACTTTTGATCTCTACTGCGGTTTTGTAGACTGTGGGGAATTCCACTGAGACAGTGCAGCCTTTTTAGATGTAAGCACACTCTTTTTTATCTTCTTCTCCTGCTTAATTCCACTGACACGTGTGGATGTGTGTCTAAATTTACTGTATGCTATTTCTATTTTTATTGCTCAATGTCACTCATTCTAGTTTCCAACCCAATATAATATTTACTATAAAAAGCTAAATTAATTCAGGCTGTGCAACATCACAGTCAGTTATAACCGTATAGCCAAAACTGGTAAACAGCAGCATGGTAACAATAGAGGAATATATCAGCAATTTAAAATGCAGGATCATTAAAGGTTTTCCACAGTCCGTTAAAACTGGATCCAGGTCTAGTGTTTGTATTAATGGTACAATAGCTTAAAACATTAAAACAACCTGAAATCGTCTTTATTATATGCGGAATAAATAGCAGTCAATAGAGGTTAGCATGCTAACCGGCAAGCCCCCAGCCTACTTTGTACCTCAAATGGGCTAGTCGGCTAGTGTAATGTCCAGTTTATCCTTGGGCCACCATGAAAGAAACTGTATAACGAACAGTAGCTCAAGCTATTGGCAAGAGACCATTGGAAAACAGAATTAGCAGGGCAACTGACTGCCTAAAGACTTAGCCTAGCTTCCCACACCCATGCTTCCCCGCACAACACAAGATGGCGCGGCCACATCCAGACGCCTTCCTGACCGCTCTGCTCTGACTATGTACCTTTTTAGATTTTTTACTCATTTTTTGCCCCCCCCCCCTTTTTGCACAAGTCGAGGAGCGTGTCAGGTTACATTTCACTGTGTGTTATACCTGTATAACTATGCATGTGATGAATAAAGAACCTTGAACAACACTTATCCACTGGCATCAGAAAAGGCAGATGACCAGAAGCCTGGTCTGTGCAGATTGCCAAAATAAGGCCACTTTTTCAGCGTTATTCGGGTTTGTTGGCTTTGGCTTCTGATTTTTACACAAACCTTTAAAAACTCAATTATCCCCACACAGGATGTAAAACAAGGTCTGATACTGAAATACAGCCTCTCAGTGGTTGGCACTGTTAAATTGGCACTGTTAAATGTCAAAAAATATGAGGGTGTTACCCAACTCAACTCAAGTTCTGGCTTTGGTCACTGATAAAGGAAACCTGTGGAGACCTGCCACTGGATTCATATTTCTGGAAAGCTAAATATAATTCTACACGTGGACCAGTGTCTCAAGGCGTTAGTTAAGAAAACCCTCCAAATATCCAAATAGTCATACAGGGAGTGCAGAATTATTAGGCAAATGAGTATTTTGTCCACATCATCCTCTTCATGCATGTTGTCTTACTCCAAGCTGTATAGGCTCGAAAGCCTACTACCAATTAAGCATATTAGGTGATGTGCATCTCTGTAATGAGAAGGGGTGTGGTCTAATGACATCAACACCCTATATCAGGTGTGCATAATTATTAGGCAACGCCCTTTCCTTTGGCAAAATGGGTCAAAAGAAGGACTTGACAGGCTCAGAAAAGTCAAAAATAGTGAGATATCTTGCAGAGGGATGCAGCAGTCTCAAAATTGCAAAGCTTCTGAAGCGTGATCATCGAACAATCAAGCGTTTCATTCAAAATAGTCAACAGGGTCGCAAGAAGCGTGTGGAAAAACCAAGGCGCCAAATAACTGCCCATGAACTGAGATAAGTCAAGCGTGCAGCTGCCAAGATGCCACTTGCCACCAGTTTGGCCATATTTCAGAGCTGCAACATCACTGGAGTGCCCAAAAGCACAAGGTGTGCAATACTCAGAGACATGGCCAAGGTAAGAAAGGCTGAAAGACGACCACCACTGAACAAGACACACAAGCTGAAACGTCAAGACTGGGCCAAGAAATATCTCAAGACTGGTTTTTCTAAGGTTTTATGGACTGATGAAATGAGAGTGAGTCTTGATGGGCCAGATGGATGGGCCCGTGGCTGGATTGGTAAAGGGCAGAGAGCTCCAGTCCGACTCAGACGCCAGCAAGGTGGAGGTGGAGTACTGGTTTGGGCTGGTATCATCAAAGATGAGCTTGTGGGGCCTTTTCGGGTTGAGGATGGAGTCAAGCTCAACTCCCAGTCCTACTGCCAGTTTCTGGAAGACACCTTCTTCAAGCAGTGGTACAGGAAGAAGTCTGCATCCTTCAAGAAAAACATGATTTCCATGCAGGACAATGCTCCGTCACACGCGTCCAAGTACTCCACAGCGTGGCTGGCAAGAAAGGGTATAAAAGAAGAAAAACTAATGACATGGCCACCTTGTTCACCTGATCTGAACCCCATTGAGAACCTGTGGTCCATCATCAAATGTGAGATTTACAAGGAGGGAAAACAGTACACCTCTCTGAACAGTGTCTGGGAGGCTGTGGTTGCTGCTGCACGCAATGTTGATGGTGAACAGATCAAAACACTGACAGAATCCATGGATGGCAGGCTTTTGAGTGTCCTTGCAAAGAAAGGTGGCTATATTGGTCGCTGATTTGTTTTTGTTTTGTTTTTGAATGTCAGAGATGTATATTTGTGAATGTGGAGATGTTATATTGGTTTCACTGGTGAAAATAAATAATTGAAATGGGTATATATTTGTTTTTTGTTAAGTTGCCTAATAATTATGCACAGTAATAGTCACCTGCACACACAGATATTCCCCTAAAATAGCTAAAACTAAAAACAAACTAAAAACTACTTCCAGAAACATTCAGCTTTGATATTAATGAGTTTTTTGGGTTCATTGAGAACATGGTTGTTGTTCAATAATAAAATTATTCCTCAAAAATACAACTTGCCTAATAATTCTGCACTCCCTGTATCTCAGTAGAGCTAAGTGACAAAAACAGTTTTCTCACAGTAAATAGCTATCTTGGGTGAGTCGAAACCCGAATTAAATATCAGGATGCAGGCCTATGATAAGGTACGGCAAAAGACAATGTCTAAGATCCACCAAGTTTCCATTTCCTTTCTTTTCCAAAGGGCTGCTCCATGCTGCGAGCAAGGCAGACAACTAAATTTTTAATACCCCCCACCCAGCTCCTCTGCCATGTTTCTAGCCATTCTGACAAGGTTGTTTGGATATTGTGCATTTGTTTTGCAGCAGCTTGAAGCTAATATGATCAAACACACCACATAGTAAACTGCTTTGGAGGTATAGTGTCAAGGGACAGGAAGGGTGGGGGGAAGGGGGAGTTGAATCTAGAGGAGGTGATGAATGGGAAGAGTCAACAGGGGTTCGCGTGTCTAGTGCTGCCAGGTGTCTGTTCCCATCCCAAAACCCAAAGCAGCAGCAGCCTGTACCCATAACAGCCCAGGAGGCACCCTCGATGACAATATGAGATCATCTGCAAACTCAACAATTACCCCCTGTCATTCTGCTGAGCTTCTCCGTTAATTACACAAACCATTTCCTTCAAGATGGCTCGCTTGGCTGCTAGCCCAGAAATCTATCATTCTTGTATCTGCATCAGTCGGATCCATGAACAGGTTAATCAGGTTAGTCGCGAGTTAATACAGGTGGCTTAGATTCAGGGGACAACCTGGGTGTACGCCAAAAATACATGCTCCACTTAAACCTGCCCGACTGGGGCTTTTTCAAAGTATTTTTTTCTGTCACTCACACCACATCCTGTTTGCCTTCCTCTCTAGCATGTCTTTCAGTGCTCCAGCTGAGCAATTACCCAGCTCCAGACTTGTAAATATCAACGATGATTTTCTGATGAGAAGCAAGTCACTACCTGCTTCAGGACAGGGAAATGGGCTTGGTATGAAAACCACATGCTGCTTAGCTTCAATTGCTTACTGATGGCTCTGTTTGTACTCCATCATATGACATGGACTTCTGTTTACTTGATGTGATACGTTTTCCATTGAGGTTGGGTGGCTTAATAGAAGCGCAATGCCAGAAGCATACACCACTCCCACAGTGGTATTAGCTGATATTTATGACTAATAATGTCTGAGTCACATCTTTACCATTGGTTGGACACCATCACGCTGCCATACATTAATGTCAGTTCAGCCACCGCAAATATTTTTTTTATCTGTGGATGAGTCTTCATATATAACCCAACTAATACAAGGCCTCACTTGTCTTACTGAAAGCCAAGTTTTTATACACTGAAGTAATGCAGAACCGCCCACGATACACATTTTTATATCCGTCTTTATCGTCCCAAGAGGATGTCTGTGACTGACAGGAAAGAGACACTGCTTGCCCACCTTTTTATTTGCCACTACATCACAGCGAGCATTCGGCAGGGATTTCTGCTATGTTCCACTCATTACAGCCCACGTGTTCCTCGGGGGACTGGAAATCATGACGAGGCCCATTTGGTGTGTTCAGCAAATACAAATTGGTATGGGAAGTGTAATTGCATTGAAAAATGTTCTTTTCCATCTGAGGCTGTACCAGTGGAACGAATTCAGACTTAAGATTTACTGTTGCTTTTTGGTAAATTTACTGAAATATTTCCAAGTATTAACGCTCCTATATTTGAATAAGTAGTGTTTTTAATTGTGTTGCAGCAGGGGTCCTTTGTTGCGCTGAGCAACCAAACTGGAACACAACAAATAACAGGATGTGTCAGTCATATATGGAGCATCTATACCCCTGATACCACAAAGAGAAAACAATGATTCACACCTAATTTTAACTTTAAAAATGTAGTGGTAAAATAAAGCTAAATATCTCAGATTTGGCCACAAAGCCGGAGAATCTTTTTTATCAATTTAACTTGCAAAGCCATTTAAATTCCTTGTTTATTTTCTTACATATTTTGGTCAATGCTAAAAGTAACTGGTTTAATTTGTTTTAAACTAAAACAGTATTTTGCAGAGGTATAATCTTCAATTTCATATTACTTGCTAATAACGTCAATTTAAATACGTGCTTACCTATATAAGGTAATTTATAGATGTGTTGTTGGATCAACAACACATCTAAAACCTTCAGGACACCGGCTTTCGAGGCTGGGATTTCCCTACCCCTGCTTTAGGGAAATTTTGTCTTCCATGACTACTACTCACTAGTTCATATTTTTTTTAAGTTTCTAATGGGTTAACTGCAATAAGGCTGACTGTCTGTGACACAGACAGCTATAGTTGGTAGCTATCTAGGCATCACCACATCTGTGCGGATGCACTTTGGAGATTTTTCGTTACGATTGCCTTATAAATAACATGGCTTGCTGTGTGGTTAATTGGAACTGAAAATCCATCCATTAAGTCTGCATTCCAGGCGCTAATTAGCGGGCATCCAAGCTTGCTACTGTTACTGACAATTTACCCTTTTCTTTTCTCTCCAAAAAAGTGATGGTCCAAAAGTCTTAAGATAATGGCCTCACAAACCGCTTGGTGATGGCACAATTTGCTTTGCTTGCACTATATGGTCGGAAAATATAGAGGCTTATACATTGTGAAAATTTTGGAAGACCAAGTAAATTCAGTAACAGTTTGCCACAGATGCCACATTCCTTTCCTCTGGACAGGTATGTAAATACATCACCTCTGATATTGTGAATGAGAGCCCTGTTGATACAAGGAGGTACTTCACAGCCTTGTAAATAAACTGCCCTGGAGGTATATCTCATTATGAGCCGTGAGGAAACACTGCCTGCTTTTACAGGGAGTGAGGGTGTGGGTAGGGAGAAAGGGCATTTCCGATAAGGCAAGCAGACCCACCGCTACCAGCAGCCAAACCTCCCACACAGCTATGGGTCACATGAAACCGCACATGCCCCCCACTTCTATAACCACAGCACCACGCTGAGAAGGAAACAGAAAAAGAAAGAATTTGCCAGGATGCCCCACTCCCCGCATCCACCCTACCCCACTTTCCCACCCCTTTCACAGAAAATCATCCTACAACACTGTGTCTCACACCAAATGCAATCAGTGAATTTGATAAGTCCTTATTTCAGTTTGTGTGTTTTATAGGAAGAGTAAATAAGAATTAAAAGGCACTAAGAAACAGCCCTTGCCCATGCTGTGCACTGAAATGTAACTAGGATTTTGATGTACTTTGTACTCCTATTAGGCTTAAATTCATATTTAAACATGGGCGATTAAGTAAATAAAATTATAAAGTAATTGATATATGAATACACGGAACAAAAAATACAAAGCAAGCACACAGCAGAGAATGAAGACAGTTATAAGCTCCCTGACAAAACTAGTTTGAATACAGAATCTACTGAAAGCATTAGGGGTATGTACTGTGGTACAGATGTTTTCCTGCCTTCATATCTGATGCGTGAGAGAAAGTTAGTGGTTAAATCTGTAACCTCTGCACGTGCAATAGTGTTTTTGGCCTAGACACCTCACCCCAAGTAGCTCCTGATTGCAGGGCAGCACCTTTTTTTGCACGTGTGTAAATGAGTGAATGAAAAACATTACAGAGAGCTTGGCAGGTTAGAAGGTACAGAACTGTAAAAGTGCAGGTAATTTACCATCTACTTTATCTCTTAATCATAAGGCTTGCCATCACCAAAACACTGGAATATGATATGTATTCCACATAGACAGGCGGACCTTCCATTCTATGAAGTATAAGAGCAGCAGCAGTTTTTCTGTATTTTACATTCATAAGTATAATTGTCTGAAGCAAACAAAGTGCTGATAAGAAGTAGAGGACAAGCCCAGAGTTTACAATTAAGCATCTAACACGAATGAAGAATAATAAAGTAATGCCACTGGAGTTTAACACTATTTGTGTTACGTTTAGTTTATATCTACCATGCACGGGACAAGATAAAGTGAGTTTCTCATCAAACGTTTACATTTCGGTAAAATGCCAAAGAGCTGAGTGCAATTGTAGACGTCTATTCTGTTTAGTCTATTTAAAACGACATTGCCGTAAGCTAAAAAGAATCCACAAACAACATCCACGCATTGCATCCATGCGGTAGCGAAACTCGTTCAACTAGAAACATGCATGAATGACCTACCTAAGAGACGTGAAGCATCGGTCTTTGACTTTTCAGCAAATTACGCATTTTTGCATCCTGATCCAAAGCTGCAATATTATGACCGGACAACAGCTACTTCCGGTCCAAAGCCGATCTATATGGAAACCCAAGAAAGCCAGTAACTAACAAATGCGCTCATTCCTTCCACAAACTCTCCATGAAGCGGCATAATTGAACTGTTAGGGGAATAGCTTGATAAGAAAGTCCTGCATTATTAAAAGTGTGTTTCATATACTTTTTAGAAAATGGCCACCTGATGTCTGCTGGCAGTTGTTGTGGGGTACCAAAACTCAAAGTGGCGCCATTAAATTAAAGGGTCAGTTCACAGAAACTGCAAATATGAAATATCTCCTTTCACCACATAAAGTAAAGCTGAACAGATGTGAATATTCTTTTAAAAATCTGGTATGTGTGGTTACTCTAAATATGCACTACAGACTTTATTTTGAAGAATTTGAAGAATATAAAGTAGGAGTCACACCAGGAGGCTTGTCCTCACTACATCTTAAAATGCCTGGATTTATCCCCGCGCAGTTTGTTTAAAATATTCTCAAGAACATCTTACACAAAGAACTGAAGAGCATCTGCAGGTTGTTTACATTGCTGTATAGTAATAGCAGGCAGTGTGTTGTGTTTGCGGCTGTACAGGAAATAACTTCTTATGAATGCCATCACATAGTCAGGCCATTCTAAACAAAGAAACCATTTCATTTATACTCTGTATTTCTATACAAAGAATTGCAGTAATGAATGTAACTTTGAGCATGCCTGTACACCTCCAATTTTTATACATAGACAGCAATAATTTAATAAAGAGGCTTTAATATATTTTGTGTAATTCATATTCATGTGTTGATCTCTTATAGCTATACCTCATATTCTTGCAGTGCTCTGTTTTCTTATTTTTTTATTCGTTCTAGTTGCACATGGAAACGACATTACAATCCTGTGTAAGTTACATATTACAGAACTGACAACAAAGTTGACTTTGAGTTTTCACAAGTGTAGCTAGCTAAGCCATATACTTAGAACATATCATGACTGGCTGAAGCTGACTCGTGAAAAAGAAACTGTAAAAATAAAGCAGTTAAACTTTAAAAGGACATTTAACCATAAAATCTGTTTTAGTGTACCTACTATGCCTTTTTTGATGCTGTTTTCCTAATTTCTTTTCCACTTTGCTTGTCTTGTCTGACCTCATGCCACTGAAAATACTAAACAAATAACATAGCTTGGTGAATTACTCTATTTAAAACTATATACACAGATAAAACCACTTGATGGAAAAGATGTAGTATGTAATAGAATATGCAGTATTCATGAGAGTACTGTATGCAGATGGTGTAGTCCTCGAATAGAATCAAGGATACAAGTCAAGCACCAGAAGATTTGGTAAAATATATATTTTTTTATTTATTTCTTCATACAAAGAAATATTATGAATGTTCAGTATTTAATCATCTAGAAACATCTGCTCCATGTTGCTCTTGCATTGTGTAAAATTAATTCCTTTGATGTACATACCACAAAATACTTGATTTACATGTCTTTTTCATTTTTGTACATACAGATCTGCTAGACTAAATACATATAATATGTGGATAAGACAAACATTTCTAACATTTTTAGATCTGAAAACAGGCTGAATAAAACTCAACCATAACAGATGCAGCAACATGGGAGTAAACCCATGGGTGCAAGGGTTTTATTTTATTTTTTTCTTGTTTCTTTTTTTTTTCAGATATCCCCTCAGTAAAAATGAACAGAAGTCAAATGCAGTACTCCCATCAGCTTACAGGAAAATGTCCGACTTTTCTTCAACAACGTGACAGCTTGCTGAAAGAGGTCACCATAAATGCTTTTAATAATCAAACATTGCACTAAGGAGAGAAGAGGCGATGAAGGCTTTCTTCAAACACGTTCTCACTAGGAGTACCATCGCTCAGGCAGAATAAAAGCAAGCCTCAATCACCCCTGCTAGCAACCATTGGTTTGAGGTGAAACCAGGTAGCTGGTTTCAAATGGAAAATAAGAGAAATAGCAGAATAAGTGGTTGCCTGTTTTAACGCAAGCAGGCTAACTGTGTTGGATCCAACAGTTGAAGAGGCACAACATTTTCTTATTTTAATAAGGACAATCAGATTTGACTTTTCACTAAATGGCAGTCTGACTTGAATGAGTTTTCTTGTGTGGATAGGTTGTCTACATTCAGTCTGAGCTCTGCATAAACGCATTAAAACCCTTCTCTGGGCGCTAATAATTAATTTCCATCATGCCTGCATTTTCATAACTGATGCCACACCGAGCATGCATAGCTTAGTATAGCACAGCGTAGCGTAGCATAGCGTGAAAGCAGCCCCGTGCCCTTATGATGGTGCACCATCCGCTGCAAAGACATCACTTCAAAGATGATCACCACACATTTTCTCACTCTTGCATATCAAGAATTCAAGTAGAAAGACAAAAACTAAGAAGCAATGCCGGGGACAAAAGCAGATCGCGACTAAGCCGTGTGAAACATGATATCGACATGAAGTTTTTTTTGGCAACGAGTGTTAAGATTGAAGAGATGAGACTTGAGAAGAGTGAATAAGGCATAAAGTATAACGGCCATGGATGATGGCACATGAGGTTTTCTGATGACACAAGAGGTTAGACACCGAAACCCTGCCTGAGGCAATTCTTGCTGTGCTATGAGTGCTTCACAAAAACCTTTCCTGTTCCTTTGATCTGTTTAGTCTGGGATCTAAGATGGGGCCTGGTGGACTTCTGTTTGAAGAAGTGCCATTTCAGTGAGGCGAAACCTTGCCGTCGTCTCTCTGTCATCTTTTCTATCTTTATGCTCGATTTCAGGCAGATATGCCTCTGCTACCTCACGCAAAGAAGAAGAAAAGAAAATAGGACGCGCTGTCCCTGTGACCCGCTGTGCACCAACTCCTCTTTTCCTCAACAAATCAAATGCCTCTCAAGGAAATTTGATTGAGACTTTGTGTGACCTTTGAACTGAGTAGATAGGGCAAAAGCCTGGCTACCAGCCAACACTACTTCAAATGTGGAGCTAGAGAGCAGAGGCTCGATCGATCTGCCAGTTACCTTTACTTGATTAGCATAACGTTAACATGGGCCCTTATGTGGTCCGGGATAGGATTTAACATTTGATGGATGGGCCATTCATTAGAGCAGGCAGCAGGAGCACTGAGAATGAAAGGGCAGCTGTATACTTTAAGCATGAGTGACACGATGAGTATCAATTAGGTCTATTGATCTACCTGTTATTGAGTGGAATGGGACAAGAGATGTGCTGCTTAGGGTCAATGACAGAGCAGGAAAATTGCACCATGAAAAACCTAGAAGGATGTGAAACACCTTAAAAAAGAATGGCTTTGAGAAAGGGTATGAAGAGGATGAAGGTAAAGTGTGTGATGTAAGTATACATGAAGATTCTCCACTTCTCTGTGAGCACTCTGTACCCGTAATATGGTGCCTCTACACTTTCCGCCCTAGTTTCTGCTTCAATCTTCACTGATTATCTGCATTATGAAGCACCAGTAAATCCACTGAGTTTACAGGACCACAAGGGAGGAGCATGAGAATTCAAAATAAAAACGAGGAATGTTAAAAACAACACGTGGGTCAGATGTTATGTACAAATATGGTTAGGCAGCTTAGTGAATTAATTGCTTAGAAATAAAAATAAATTATTATAAAATAGATTTTCTGTACATTTTACATATACATAACAATATCTCCACATCTTGCCTTTGAATTACAGAGGAAAAAAGACAACTTCTCAAAAAATTAAAAAAAAAAAGTCATTTTCACATCAATCCCAGCCAAAGTTATGTCCTGTCATCTGGTAGAACTTCATGTTGAAGGGCCTGTAGAAGTCTCGTAGTCTCTGCACCACCTCAGGGTCAATGTTTGGATGGGTTCGCCCTTTGGTTTTTCCAAGGCAGTGGGGCTTGCTGCTGCCTTCTGCTTTCTTCAGGCACGGGAATCCCTTGGTCTGGTTGAAATAAAAATGTTTGTCTGTGATGATCCTCTTGAGCCCGAGAAAGTCTTGCACACGGCCCAGCTCTCCAGCTGGGTCGCTGATCAAACGCTCGCCGCTCACAAACAGGATCTGCTCCATGGGGAAGTACTGCAGCCAGTTGTCCAGGTGCTTGGCGTAGATGCCAATCTGGATGGCGCTCCATGACGTGTCAATGAGCCCTGTAGTCCTGTTTTTAAAGGTGAGGCTCTCAAACGAGGGAATGTCAGGCTTCTTAGACAGTGTCTGTGTGTAGTCGGAGATAGCTCTAGTGACAGGATCCCTCACTACGACGATCAGCTTGGTGTTCCGGGACATGGCGGAGATTCGGGCAGGAGCTTCCCTGGTCACAAAGTAGCTAGGAGTTTTCTCCATTGTGATTTGGCCCTCCAGGGTCTTGGGCATCAGCTCCCTGCAGAGAAAAAAGAAAGCAGGCCCAAAAAGAAGGTTAGGAGAAGGGTAAGATGCAGTAAGTTCTTGCATAATGTAATCAAGTTGATGGAGTGTACTGTGCTCTGCAATCAATGACTCACTAAGCCTGTAAAGCCTTATTATAGGGCTTGAAAACCTATTAGTGCAGGCAGCTCTCCAACATCAACAAGCTCACTCACTCATGAGATATCTCACTTCTGAGAAAAAACAGAAAACCTTTATTTACTCCAGAATCAAACAACTAGAGGAATTTCTAAATGTGACCAATCCTCTCGTTAACCATATTAGGTTTTCTAAGCCTTGCACAGACTTGCATGGTTGAGAAGACAAATGCAACACCCAGATCACCTAGAAGGGGCAAGATTTCATTTCATTTCATTGTGAATAATTCTGATGAGCCTTACAGTGTATTTTCTTTCCAAATTAACTCACAGCATGTGCAGATTCCATTATCTGATGTGTCTTCCCTGAGTTGCTTTTCCCCAAACCTCACTGCTGGATATGTTTCAAAGTGGTCACATTTAATCAAAATCTCTTGATATGCCCAATGGAGCAAACAGGCACAAAAAATTTGCCTTGCTGATTCAGGTATAGATGGCCACGGTTCTCTACCACCCTACTGGACCCCCAGTAAATGCAGCACCACAGAAAGATGATGATGTTTGTTTCAGAAAGGTTTTTTTTGACAAGAATGGCTTTGGTTTTGTGCGAAAACTGGCAAATGGGCTTTAAACATATATGTTACATGCAGACATATAATCAAGAGGTACATGGGAACAACTGGTTTTGAAGGAAAAGTGAACGCACTCTGCTCTCTCCGCATCGGATTTCAGAACTAGTGGCCAAACTCAGAGTCTAGATTATGGTGGAGGCGATAAGAGCGGTTTGACTGACATTGGGATGTGGATCGCTTTTCGCTGTTTGGCCCCCAGACCGGGAGAAAAAGTAGCCTGTGTAATGTACGTGAGATCAAATATGTTTCTGTTTTTTGCTGGATGGAAAGGATTCAAAGGACTGTTACACACACACAAAATGGGCTGAAATTCAAGACATAAAACATCCCAACAAAGAATGAAGAAAAAGCAGTTGAAATCATTCAAAGGAAGGGAGAGATAACTGAGGGCATTGATCTATCAGGGAAAACACTCTCACAGATAAGGTTCCTGTTAGGCTGTTGTAGCCTGAAGCTCGCCTTTGTTGTTAAGGCCAGAACACTAATAGCCCATTGTGTAGACAGTACTATGGTAGCAGATCCCATTCAAACACTTTGTAATCCTACACAATATGTTTACAGGTGACAAAGGCTGAAGACATTCTGTACATTTAGATATTTGTAATGCTTGATTCGTTCCCAGACCTCCATCTGCTCCTCAGGAATATACTCTAAAGGCTGGAATCTAGTTCATGTCCATTTAGCTCGTGGTTAATTCATGTAACATCAGCTCTCTGTCGTCAATGCACATATCAGTGCGCACGAGGTTGAAAAGTGGGGAGGGGAAAAAAAATACCCAGGGTAATGTTGGGTAATCACTAAAATGTCTCATGGAAATGTTGTTGGCATTTGTGTAATCTTAATGCAGTGCTTGTGATCTAATTATGATGATATCATCTTGATTACTGACACATCAGTCGAGTGAACGGAGCAAACGAGAGGGAAAAGCGAGCTTATTTCCAAACATTAATAGCCTGTTGAAATCAGAACGTGCACGCCAGCAAGCCATTTCTGGATGTATAAATGCAAACAGCACATGAACACACGCTACGTTTTTGAAAAGCACCTCTTGAATCTCCTCAAGGAGTATAAACCAAACATGCTTGAGTCAAACTGCATGCCATTCTTCATTCTCTCGATGCACAATGGTGATACTGCCTGCAAGCTTTTTGTCATTCCTTGTGCTAACATACAAAAAGAGTTTAGAGCCAAACAGAAGAGGCAAATGGCTCCCGAGCTAATCCGATTTCAACACGACAATGTGGCATGGAGATAGGGAGGAGGCCTGAGTTACAATGTGCATAGTGATAGATTATGCTGATCCAAGCTCAGGGAATCCTAAAAAAAAATCAAGTGTTGGGGGTTGAAGGAGCATAAAACTAGGGGATGGTCAGAAAGTGGCGAGGAAACCCCTAAAAGGCGCCAAATCCACAAGAAGAGGGCCCCCCTAATAAAAAATCTCCACCTCAGACTTTGCCCACTCTCTCTGCCAAAGAAGCCGGAGGGGAAAAGGCAGGAAAGGAGAAAAGAGAGAAAAGGAGGGGAATTTAAGTGGGACAAGTAGCTCTTGGAAAAACAATGCCTATTATACTCTCTTTTGATTTATGAGGTGCTGCTTTTAAAGATTCCGTCAGCAAACAGGCAATTCTGTGACACCGGGCTCCTCTTTTTTCCCCCTTTTCTTTGAAAGTGAGCCTTTGTCCCTGAGCGGAGGGGTGAGCAGGGCAGTGGTCAGGGCACAGGGGCGGGGATGGGGGCAGGGTAGAGAGGGGGCAGAAAGTGGAGGGTGGGTGCTTACTGGGGCCTGAGTGGAGCACTTCGCCATCCTTCTCAACCTCAAGAGAAGCTGTTTGGAGAGCTCTTAAGTGAAACGTGTGCCAAAATTGCCCTGCAAACATCACCCTGTCCCCTTTAGATAAAAGCAACTCTTGTCTTTTATAGGAAACAATAACACTCCAAATAACTTATTGGACCTCATATAGTATATCACAAAGAATTCTTTGCTTGGTGGCACTTTTGAAATTGTTATATACATATATATACTTATGTGTGTGTGTGTGTGTGGACATCGTTTTCCATTAAGAATAATTCCAAGTTGACAGGTAAGCTAAAAACAGTGATAAGACAGAAAGCAGAAGCCGCTGTCACATGACAGCATCAAAGAAGGGCCAGCGGAGCGGCCCTTTGGCCTGCGCTTTAAAGAGCCCTCATCCCATCAGAGCTCAGAATGAGGGTTATTTCGATCTGATGTTTCTGCCTCCCTCCTGTCACATTTGATTCAATGATAACGGGCTGCCACTGAGCTGTCTGTTTCACAGCATCCCTGACAAAATGACTGGTTTGCTCAAAGACAAAAGGAAAAAAGCTATTTGGCGTGCGTCTGTCGATTTTATATTTGATACAAAAGGTTTTCAATTATCTCACATGTCTGGATGTTGAAAGCATTTGAATCTCAAATTAGGGTTTGTTTATTTGAATACAGACAAATCGGAGGGCATTCTGTATCGACCATAAAAAGGGAGGGTGTGGCTTTACTCGCGTGGGCATTTAAAGCTAATGCACTCTGATTTCTATGGCTTGAATACCCTGGAGTGAGTATTACCGTCCCATGGGAGGTAACAACACCCACAACAACAGTATACAACAGTATACACTGTACAGTGCTCTAAGCATGTTTATGTACAGGCTCAATTAACCTGTCAGCATACACTAGTGTAAGAAAATCAAACAAATCGGGTACTTCAGAGGAATCAAGCACTTAACTTTGTGCTGAGTTTTCTTTACATTCACTCCGGTCTCTTTTCCAGTGATCTAAGAAGGTTCACTCGACCCTTGGCAATCAGGCCTTGAAGTCCGATAGCAAAGTGACACTTCACGAGTATAAAGCAGGAGAGGGAGGAAATGAGGGAAGAGGTACTGAAAGGCTCCCTTTCTTTTCCAAGGGCCTCCTTCCGAGACCCTCTCATGAACCAATGCGCTGAACGTACAAGCATTTTCAGGAAATACAAAGACACATCTTTATTCCTTACTTGATGATAAGGATCTCGAAAGCCATTTGTTCATTCACAGTCCAAAGTGTTCCTATTTCCATCTTTTCAACCCAGGAGACAACAAGCATTTGAGCCTGATTTGGAAATGCAGGACATTTCATGTGCATCACGAACGCATATGAAAGAATTCATGGATGAGGGTTTTGTTCATAGTAGCCTGCATGCTATGAAACAGCAGTAAGCAACATGTTTACACGACATGCGCACTACAGATGCTACTGAGGGAGGCAAGCATGCACGGCTCTGCTGGTTCACGGAATATTTTCAAAGTAGCATTTAAGTACATACAGAAGCCAGACATTTTGAAATACGCTCCACAGTGCCTGGAGTCTGACATTATATTTACCACAGAGCATGGCTTTGGCTGTAAATTAAAAGAATAAAGAAGATGGTTTATGGCCACTCCAATGCAGAGAGGGAGGAGTGCTCTGAATGGAGTCGCAGAAGCTTCATCTGGTCTCTCTTTCAAGCACTCGAAGAGGAGTCCAGGTGTTAGTATGTGGTCACTTAGAGCTTTTTGACAGCTCATTTCCTGGCTGAGAAGAGCCAGACACCCCTGCTTAAAGATGAGATCTTGCAGGAGTATAGGCTGAAAGGTGTCTGTGTGCATCTTTATCTTACAGTTTGATGGTGATATATCTTTGGGAACCCCAAAAACTATACATTCCTTTGGCCATACTATTGAGTAAGTCTCCATATGTGCATGTACATTTCACACACACCAAAGTCATGCTACAGCCTCAAATTAACAGCCTGGCTTCAGTGCATAATGGTTTCACTGTAAAGAGAAGGTGGCTGAGTGGAAGCCCCTCCAAATCTTCTGTCTGCTAAAGGGATTAATAATGCAGGCTAGCCTAGTATCACACACTCAGACCTTGAGAGCAGGACCCTGCATGGGATGGGGCATATCTTGCAGCTAAAAGGAGGAATGCTGCTTGAAAGCAAAATTCCTCCTCCGAATTGCTGGGAATGCTGTTGTCAAGAGTGCCTGTCAGTATTAATGGAGTTACTGCAGACCACTTCCCACCCCTATCTCTGTTCCTCTACTAAAAAGCGATTCTGTTTAGAAAGTCCCACCGTCTCACCAACAATAGTACCCATGGTCTTGACTCAAGGTCATACCTAGAACATTTATCACAGCATTTCTGCTAACAAGGTCTTATCAAGAACGGAAGGAAGGACAAAAAGGAAATAGCCAAAGGTTCCACAGCCGGGTCTAAAAGGTCAGGGTGTAATTATTCGCTAGCATTTTAATCTTTCTCAGAGCAGCACAGATTGCAGAGGACAAACTGGTCAGAGCTCTGTGACACTTTGACACAGAAATTCTGGGCTTGAAGTCCTGATTTGGTTGATAAATGTAACTCCTAGGCCCTGAACTCCATCAAGACATTGCGCTATGTCAAAGCAGCCTGGGAATATCCTGACCCTCCAAGTAAACAAAACAGTTAACCCAACCGTCGCAACCCGTCCATCCATCATTTTAAGCTGAAGTCAGGGAGTTGCACTTCACTGATGTGGAGCTTTTTTTTTTCCTCTTCATTTTAGCGCCTCTTACAGAAGGAATGTGTGTGTAAAACAGTGTGTAGGAGTGGGAGCGTGAATGACAGAGACAATGTGAATCGACAAGAGAGGGAAAGACAGAAAGTGGGAAAGAAGGGGAGTCAGGCCTTGCGGTTTGCAGACCATGCACACTCGTTTGGGCTCATACCCAGCCTGGTTTTGGAGGCAACATCAGACACAAGTAAAGCAGAATAAATAAATAGAGAACAAACCACCACATATAATGCCATGGGCTTCATGTTTACCCCCCTCTGTAATGTCCTGAAAATACTTAAGTGAGGTTGAGACATTCTTCTCTGATGCTGTCGTGGTTACCTTATGATGGGTAGCGCTGCAGAGGCGTGACAAGCACAAATTATTCAATTTTAAAACTAACTATAAGTTTTCCTATTCGGAAAATCTGTTTTCAAGTGCATTTGTTGCTATCTGGCACCTTCGGAAAACAACACTGGAATGTGTGGAGCCGCAGAGATTATTCAGGCCTGGAACCACACCGGCCTGTGGCCATAGGCGGCTGCCTAGAATTACTGAGTGTTAATAACCCTGCAGCGAAGCGAGGGAGCCCACCATGTGGCATAAATAAAACAGAGGAGTTGGTGAAAGGCATGGCGGGGAGAAGAAAGTAGCAGTAACTCCTCCCGTTTTGAATGTGCAACTCTTCGCAAGTGCTGTCCTATTTTTCCTCCTTCGGGCTTTTAAAAGCATCGGCCAAGAAGAAAAAAAGTAAAAAGCTTTAATTGGCCAACCTTAAAGAAGTGAAAGATCCCATCATCTAAGCATCACTTAAGACTACATCTCATCACTTTGTTTGACATGTGATACAAGATGATTCACCTGACACCACCACAGCGATCAAGCTACTCGCTGCGTGTGCGTCAGCCATCAGACGGACACGCTGTGAAAGCCTCCACTTTGTGATACTAGCCAAAATTTGTTTAGCACTAGTAATCCTCTTTAATTAATGTGTTTGCTTGGGGTGTTTGCTGAAGGTGTTACCCCGGAGCTAGCCACGCATTCCACCACTCCATCAGTATCAGGGTGCGACTGGATGACAGCTGGGATGAAATAAACCAGTGAACCGTAAAAGAAAAAACAACGGGGCAAACAACAACGGGGAGCTGCAGGTGAAGACTCGGTTTGTGTATAGGAGCAAGTGTTTGCCTACTCTGTGTGTGTCTAAGCATATCTGGGTGTTGATGTGTGGGTGTGCAGTCAGAATCAGCCATTCTGACTGCTTTCCTGACGCTTGACATGCACCAAGAGGCACATGACTCCTTGATCTAGCTACAGCAGAGATGAATAAAAGATGAAACAGACTCAAGAAGAACTTACATGCCACCACCCCCACTCCCTAGGCGCACACTCAGTCACACACAGAGAGACAGAGGGAGCGAGCAAGCTACTTTGCATCCTGTTTGAATTGGCTGTCATCCGTAACTGCCTGCACACCTTTTTGAAGACAGGTGAACTACAAAGTGTGTGTGCAAGAAAGAGGGGATTTCCTCTCTACTGTATGTCACTCACCAAGCCCAAAACCATCTCTGCGTGTGTTTGGGCTCTATCATTTTGCTTCTATTACTCACACTGCAGCTGTTGCTGCAGGTTAATGGTTTACAAATTCCTAAAGACAGCCTGCCTCCCAAGCAAACATATAATTAGCTATACTGAGTAGGGATAGCATGACAATTAACCTACTCCTTTCCGAGATGGAAACAGTGGCAGAAGCAGTTTTTATCCTTTAATCTCTCTCTTTTCCTTGGTCTGAAAGGATAGATTTTTTTATATAAATATACAATAACATCTCCAAGCAATAACTCTGTCTTCAGCTTTATAGAACTAAGTTATGTTTTGCTGCATTGTTTGCTATAAATTCCATTCAGAGGCATTTTTCGCTAAGGAGGTGGGCAAACAGAGCTCTCAGTACACAGAAGAGCAGGGTTTCCATCCAGATTCCAACTGGTGGTTATGTGTTATGCTTTGCTAGGGTTAGAGAAATACCGTGGTTTTAGTAAATAAACATGTTACATGTCAAGTCACCTTCCTGAATTCTGCAAGTGCTTCCAGTGCTGCCAGGGTCTAAAAATAGCAACGCAATTAATAATTTTGCAGTATTTAGGAGGAAAAAAAAGAATGTTGCGATTAAACACATTCGTGATAAGCTCACTTTGATGTATTTCTGGCTTCCAAATGCCAGCGCACATCCATAATTTAACAGACATGCCAAAACACAGAATGCTCTAAATTTTCCGATTTGGAAACTATCTTTAGTCTTATTTCGATGGCACTCTTCACACAAAGATAGAAATCATCAGGCTTTTCATCTTTTTTTCAGCAAATAAAATTTAGTCCACCTTTCATAAATAAACTTCACTAAGATCTTAATATCTGACTTCCTGTTGGGGTGTTTTGGTGTTAAATTAGCACATAACCGCTACAGTAATATTAATATAACTTACAGATAATGGAGGAGTAGTTTTTGCTTCTAAAGTAACTGAGTGCAGTTTTCAGCTTTAGATCAGTTAAACAAGGAAGAGAAAAACTGCACGTGGTGGAAAAATAATTGGCATTGAGTAGAGTTTGGCCAGGTTGTCTTAGAGGTGAGCTGAAGTGTTCTTACAGCTCTTACGAGAGCCCAACAGCACTGGGAGTACATCTAAATGGAGAGAGTGACTAGTGTCGAGCAGCCAAGGTGGAGGGAGACAGCTCGAGGTTTCTAATGAGCTCTGCTCTTTTACTGCCAGGCTAATGGAAACCTCGAGAGACCTTCCTTGCATTCTCTTTCTGTGTGTGTGTGTGTGTGTGTGTGTGTGTGTGTGTGTGTGTGTGTGTGTGTGTGTGTGTGTGTGTGTGTGTGTGTGTGAGTGTGTGTGTGTGTGTGAGTGAGTGTAAGAGAGAAAGCGTGTCCTCCTTTCTCCCACAGGCAGGCTCGCTCTCCAACACCCTAATGGCTACCTCTGGGACTTAATACCTGGGACAAGTGAAGCTGTAAAGGTCTACCGTCATCAGTTTTTTTCCGTTCCTCCCACTCCTAAATTACTTTTCCTTTCCTTTGGAAAGGACATAAGACTCACCTGATTAACCTACCTTTAGAAGAGTAACAGTAAATAATTAACAAAATGGTATACGGGTGTCTGTCTCCAGCAGCCTCCAGGGGAACCTTTTTAATGTGCCAGAAAGTGTTTATTTAGCAGCAATGACTGACCATTAACTCTGGAGGGAGGATGTCTGGTTCTGTTCTGACATGTAAAACAACATCCAAATTATCACCTCGTTAAAAAGGGTCTAATTCACACGTAACACAGAGGGAGGGTTTGTATACCGCTTTCTCCATCCTAAGCTTCCTTTCTCCTTGCTCCAAGACCACTTCATTTGAATTCTTTGCATTTTATTGTTGGTGGGCTTGAATTACTTTGGCATTATAAACAGAGAGATTTTACATCAATGCCATTCAAGCCTCTTTTTATGATGCCATTGTTTATTTACACTGACACAAGCCAGTGTAATGCCGCCCCGGTGTGTGATTTTGCATAGCACGCTGGCATTGTGTAACCAGAGGAGTTTGACATCTAACAAAGCAGCGCCAGTCCTGACTTACACAGATGTTACTACATGCACTGCAATCCCTAAGTCACTCCAACATAGCCCCCAATCCAACCTTCCTTTTATACAGAACTGCAAAAAAAAAAAACAATGCCACAAAATGTGTCTTTTAAAAATGTGTTTGTGTGGGTTTATTTGTGTTTGTTTGAATGACTTTGTCTTCTTATTCTTTGCATCATCCATTTGAGTCAAATGTTGACAGCAACTTCCTGTCAGCCTCCTCTTTTATCCTCTGATTCAGCAGGAGGTTGCTGTCTGTTGCAGCTATATTGTCTTCACTGGTGTGGCTAGTGTTCTCTGCACACTAACAGGAGAAGGATGGGGGATGCAAACCACCACGGCACAGCGCTGCCACTCCCTTCTCCACAGGTCTCCCCTTTCACTATTAACCGGTTGTAATTTGGGGATAAAAGCTGCCTTTTTTCCCTGCTTCTCCACCTCCCCCAAGGTCACTCTGTATTCTTGACCGGGCTACGCCAGCTTAGGCAAAGAGGAGAGGGCTTCCCTCGCCCCTCTACACTGACCAAAGCCTTCTCTGGTAGTGGGTCACGGCTGGTCATCGAGGCCTGCAGTGAGCCCCACCCAGAAATGTAAAAACCAAGTATGACATGTGACACCATTCTTGCACATCAGCAACACAAGTGCGCAGCTGGAAAACTGGAAAAGAAGGAAGAGATTTGAGGATGATGTTTGGGGGAAGAACTGGGAGGCACCGATGAGAAACAGGGTGCCACTGACGAATAATCCACCCATATGGGAACTGAAGGTGGAAGTTTAGTCAACACGGAGGTAGGGCTGAACGATATATCGCATTTGCGATAATATCGCGACATGATCAAGTGCAATTTTCTAACCGCAAAGGCTGCGATTATACTCTGGACATGTCCAAATTCATGGGCTGCATCCTCCTGAGGCCGCATTTGTAGACCGATTACGTCACAGCGACGTGCCGAAGGCTGTCCAAATTACTACCATATCCCAGAATTCATAGCGCGGCCCAGCCAAACTCCAGTTTCCAGCAATGGCGGCCGCTACTAAGTTTTAAAATTACTCATACTAATCTTTCTGGGTCACAAAATAAACTTTTAACATATTTTCAGGCGAGAAAGTAGTTGTGTAAACATCAAATATCTGCTCGGTTTATCAAGATATCCCATATTTGCAAAAGTGCTTCGACGTTTTCAGAGGCGTCTGCTACCCACCAGCTCGACAGCTAGCCGGGAGCTCGAGGGTTACTGATGCGGCCGAGAACGGCACAACTCCCGGCACATCATTTTCAGATCACCGCGGAGTTTCGCTGCTCGGGTTAAACGTAATATATAAGTCACTTAGACAACCTAAAAATGTTATTGTTGGGCTTTTTTCAGTGTTTTGTTTGTTCGTGAGTAAATCGGTTTGGCTGAGATTAAAGTTATTAGATTAGATAAAATAAAACTTTATTAATCCCCCGGGTGGGTTCCTCCTTGGTTTTCACACAGCTGACTAAACGTCAAACAGAAAACTTATTAAACAGAAGTATGAGACAGTCGAGAATTTACACCAGTGTCTGGTTATATTTTAGATAGCAAGAAGCAGACGGCCGAGTTTATTAAACTCCACCGAGACAGCGGTGACGCTAATCAGAACTAGCCTTCTGATTCAGAAGGCTAGACCGTCCAATTTCACGCCTTTAAATTTTAAAGGCGTGTTTGTGTGTGTGTTTATACAATTGCTATTATGTTTGCACTTTATGTGTAATGTTACTGACTGCAGGGATCAGTAAGATGTGTGTATTTTTTATTTATTAGTTTTATTTATTTAATATTATTTTTTAATTGAATGACTGTCTAGTAGTTCACAGATGTCGAAAAACTGAGTGTGGTAAAGCCACTGATTTTGTTTATGTATATTTCTGCAATCTGCACATTGTACTGACTTTCATTTTAATGTTTACACCAGGGTTCCTTGTCAGCACTTTATGCTCAGATGTTTGTAAGCTAAAAATAAACTATTGTGTATGTTCAAATATACTGTTGTGATTGAAGAAGTTAAATAAAAATGTCAGTCATCAATTCATGCATCACCTCATGTCATCATAACAGAGGTCTGTCTTCCAGGAAAGAACAGTTTAAAATTAATGTAATATAGTATTGGCCATACTATATGATGTATTGCTTGTCTTTGTTTAATAATACAGAAGACAAAGACCTTAAAAAATAATCGCATATCGCATCGCAATCGCAATATTGGGGCAAAAAAATCGCAATTAGATTATTTTCCATAATCGTTCAGCCCTACACGGAGGCACAGTTTCAAACTGCTTGTTTTCACGTTGGCCACTGCTATTGAGGATTTGAGCAGAGGATGTGAACCTGCTGTCAGCTGTACGGTTGGCTGGCCGGGCGCTCATTCCCAGAGGAACTGTGGAGTTCCAGGAATCAGGAAACAATCAGAGGGCCAAAGTATCTAATCATGAATCTGGCATTGTCTTTACTGCAGCTCCATCTGAATGAGAGCCACTTAAACTTTCAGTACTTGATTTTTATCAAACACAGTTTAAAAATAATGTTTTTTTTAAGTCTTCCTGTACATAACTCAGTAGGTTTTCTGCTGTCGTGCGATTGTTTATGAAGCGTTGTAAGATCCCCTGTGGGGCTTGTAGCTTCCAGCAGCTTTCTGTAGCTCTGCAGATGGTCAACACACAGACCCTGTCAGCAAGCAGACGTGGGTCTGACCTCAGTCAAAGGCTCTTAACCCACCTCTACACATTACCTCCAATCAAGCCTGACCAATCAATACTGGCTATCCCAGAGGGGTCAGGCCATGGAGACATTTGTGTATGATGTCTGACAGTTTCAGTCTTCTGTGACATCAACTGAAGATTATTTGTGGTTTCACAGCTGAGCCTATTACAATAACGCTGTATGTATTGAATGAACAACACTTCCACGTACCCACTGACTTTCCTTAAAACATCCCGTGTATGCAAACATTAGCACTCGATGTTTTGTTGGTCAAACGATGCTCTATAGAACCAGGTGGCCCTTTTGGCCATTCAGAGGAAGAAAGGAGGGTGAGGTCAGTGGCAACAGAAAGTGGATGGGTCACCTACATGGAAATAGGAGCTCCCCTGTGGCGAGCAGATAAAGGACGTGCACCCATCCAGAACCGTCTCTGACATGGTCAAGAGATGCAGTCTGACTCCACCTCAAGAACTAGCAGTGGGGGTAGAGATAAATAACGGCTTTCAAACAGTGCAGACTTCCGCAAGCATCCTAAGTCTGATAGAGGAACTTGGTTTCTTTTCATTTTTTTTAAAGGAAGTTCCCCTTTCAACAATGCTCCACTTGTCCTTTTGTGGTGCTGTAAGTAGCTTTTACTGACACTGCTTTTTAAGTCCGTTTACCTCCACGGTGTTTTATCACAGACTCGATACAAAGGTTGACCAGCGAGACATCCTGCTCAGGGAAGGCACCCATTCAGACAGAACAATCTCTACAGAACTGGAATCACCTTTGATTGCAAATCACATGAAGTGTGCGATCCAACTGTTATATTACTTTACTTCGACACACCACTTCTTTAAACTCACAACCAGAAGCAAACCTTTTTAAAAATTCTCATGCGGAGAACAAACAGCTGACAGCCTCTGATAGGTTCTAATTAAAACGAGCTTAGTAATAGCACAAGTTAACACCACAATATGAAAACCTATGACACATACCACTATATGGCCGTAAACTATGTTACTGCACCCTGCCCGACATGTGTACAGCTTCTCGTTTAATGCTAAAGCCACTCCGAGGGAGGAGCGACAGCGTCAACAGTGCCTGGGCCTGACAGTGAGCTAAGACCAGAGCCCGCGACACGACAGCAAAACCACAGCACAGTAATTACATATCAAAGCCCCTTCATAGCAAATACGGCTAAATGGGATATGAAGAGAGCAATATGCACCACAGACTGACAGGGCGGGATGAGGACTGTAGTCAACAAGCGTTAGGAATAAATAAAATACTGCAAGTTGAAGAAAACAAAGTCGGTGTGGAAGGAGAGAGGCCTTCAGCTAATGTGCATGAGTTAAAGCATGTTTCAAGGTGACATACAAGATCATACAAACTGAGGGAAAAAACTGATTTAAGCTATTCGCAGTTTCTTAAAAACTTCAATACAAACTTCTATAAACTCTCAAAAAAGCCAAACCACTCCAACTTTTTATGAGCGTTCCTGTCACTTCTCTCTGATTGTTTTATTCCATCAAGTGAAACACAGTTACAAACGTTTGCTTGCTAATTATCTTTGTTCTACACCAGTCTGTGAAAAATCACACAAAAATGAAAGTGGTTAATTTAAAAAAAGCACTTGCACTGTTTTCCCTGTGCTTATTCTTTGGGAGCTATTAGTTTTTTATTTTATGAATGACCTTACTGCAATTATGCCATTAATGTGTGTGCTATAGAGAAGCATACATGTTTTTAAAATTATTATCAGATAACACCGGTTTCGCTTACACTACTCCAGGGAACAGGTGCAAATAGAAAATAAAGAACCAATGTTCCTCTTCACATTCAGTCACAGTGGCCTGCTTAATTCTGAGTCACTCTTTCTGTGTGTGTGTGCGTGTGTGTTCGTCGGGGCTAGTTCATGCATGACCTCACTGCGAAAATGTGTACCTCCTGATACAAGGACCCCTCGGTCAAAAGCATGAATCATGTGTTTGTCTTTGGCACAACTAAAAACTGTCAAAGAACATCAGAAATCCACAAAAGGACTTGTTATCTCCACCTCCTTTCATTTTGAAACTTCTCTTCCCGCTGCCTGCCCGAGTCTTTTCTGCTCTCTCTATCTCTCTCTGCGGCTGCATTTACTTGGTGGAATTCCAACGCTAAATGCGTGCCCATTGGGGGAGGCGAGGATGGTGCAAGCTAGTTACAATGGTGCATGACAGGGAGATTGTGCAAATCAACAAACAATGAGAGGTACGTTACACAACTCAGACACAAACACACACACATAACTGTCTCCATAAATGACCATGATCTCTGATCACATTCCCACAGAAAATATTTCAATGCCACACAATTTTGCTTCTGTCTGGAAAATGTCAGTATTCCCCTCCCAAATTGCCAAATCGTCTCCAGTATTTTATTCTAATGGGACAGTGAGGGGGATCAGCAATGAATTAAGTATAATTTCCCTTCTCTGTCCATCCTCACCCTCGAAAAAGAAACCCTTTTTTTCACTACAGGGACTGCTTACACCAGCTGTTTCACTGTAATGTTCACTCCTCACTGCAGTTCTTTAACAGAAGTATTTCATAACAGGTTTTGCTGTTACCAATCTGAATGAACTTGAACAAAAAGTTCATGGATTTTTGTTTAACATAAGCGCTGTTTAGATGTGCCTCCAAAGCATAAAACGCCTTTATCACAAAAAATAATGTGGAGTGTACACTGCTCCAGTGCTGTCGAATAGCTTGTGTTTCCAATGCAAAATAATCAACAAATAATAAAATTCTATCACAAAACCTTGAGTCCTGATTTCTTTACATGGTTTTGAAAAAGTATTCAATTTCATAGTCTAAAAGCTGACTGTACTTTTCCACATTTCCCCATACAAGAAAAGTTGGGCATGCAGTCGCTGGAAGTCAGTTAAATAACCGCCTTCCCAAACCAGTTAATCTGGCTGCAATAAATCAATGATTCTATCAAAGCGAGCACATGAAAAACAAATCACAAAGACGTGATCACAATTTAAAGTGTAAAATCTTTTGATGAACTTTGCTTTTTTTATATTCATACAAAACTTAAATACAAAAAATAAATAAATAAAGATGGTAATTAACCACATTGGGTAAATGTTTTTGAAAGCGTGATTATAACGTAAACAATAACATTGTATCTGTAGGTGTCATTTTATCAATTAGTAAATGATAATAAATCAATAAAATCAGTTGACCATTGGTAAATGAACAGCTGGAACTTTACCTGCATTTTAAAAATAGCTTAAAAAAATACCTGAGCACTGATAAAAATAAGATAAGTAAAATATAACTAAAACGAAACAAAATATGTGTAAAACTAGTATTAGAATATATTTTTAAGTCTGTCTGTGCTGTGACCTGCCAAGTATGGTCATTAAGCTCAATAGTCCCTCAGCTCCTTATATTAACACTTAAGTGACCAGGATAATCTCAGACTGGACCTCTGAAGATGGTAAATGGCTTTTGTTCTATAAAGAATCCTTTCATTGTCTTTTACATGCCATTTACTTGCATTAAGCCCATTGACATAACAATAGCTGAACCCCTTTCAGAGCAACAAACACTATTAGGTAAAATATTCCACGGGACAAACATGTAATAATATTGAGATTTTTTAATTTTCCAAACCTGATCTAACAAATCAACTGATTTTTTACCTTTTTCTTAACTGGGTCTTAACACAGTGAGGTTGGTCAGATTTTCTTGAATTGCGCTTCAAGACTCTTTTCATAAGGCGTTGTAGCTGAGTAGTCTGAAATTTGTCCGTATTTGCTCACTATAAGCGAAGGAGAAAGGTCGGTCAGGACCTGACTGTAGCCCGTACAAACGTAATAAATGAGAAATAATTTAATTAAAACCTCTCCTTGGTCGTAAAATAACACGACTCAATCAAAGAAACTGGAAAAGTAGGTTTGAATCTGACATACAAGCCTGAGTACGCATCCCCGTGGAGGTGCAATATTGCACTGTGTCCAACAGAGATCACTGCACATCGCAGAAACACGCCAATCTCACCGTAATCTCTATCAGGCGACATAATGCGCTTTCAATTCTTCGATTCTTTCAAAACAAAATTACGCACGCGATGGAAGGGGAAAAAAGCAAGCCATTAACCCTCATAATTAACAGTTAATTAAAAATGCCTAATCTGTGCTGCCGACATCCAAAAGGACGTAAACATACAGAACAAAGCGGAGGTAACAACCCGTGTGTTTATTTAAAGGTTTAAGTTGTGAAATAAACTCAAAACGTGCTGGATAATTGTTAGAATTTGGTGTGCTTTGATGGGCTTCAAATGAGTGACATATAAATCAATTTATGAGTAAATAGATTAAGCTGTGTTTAAAAAAGAAAAATGACTTAAATGTTGTTGGATTGAAAAATGAACAAGCTTACAAAAAATTGTGTGCAACCTCTAAATCTGACGCACTTTAAAGAAAATCTACAGCCTTTCCGACCCTTGTTTGTCTGGCTTACTAAATAAATTCAGCATCGCTGTTCTGCACTGCATTGCAAATTCTTTCGTACAGTTTCTTCCCCCGGAAAAGTGTATTCGCCCTGCATCCAGATAAACAAACGCCCGGTGATTAGTTTTACCTGTACCACTCCAGCCCGTTGTCATAGTTGCGGTCGAAGAAGTGAGGCTCCGCTCCCACGGCTCTGATGTCAGGATGGACCCGGAGAAACTCCAGCAGAGCCCGGGTCCCTCCTTTCTTCACCCCGATGATGATCGCCTGCGGCAGCTTCTTGCTCCCGGAGCCGTTGGAGAAGCTGGACATGGCGCTGGGCTCCGGGGCTCTTTGGTGCTCCCCGTGCATCTCGTCCCAGTCTTCGGCTCTGTCAGAGTCCAGCTCGTTATTGAGCAGGTCTCTGGACGCAGCGGTCCTGATGGACGGCTCCTCATAGTCACTCTCTATATCCTCCCAGGGCTGCGGTTTGGCCAGCAGTCTGGACACCAGGTCCGTCCTGCTGCTCTCTGTCCTCTTGCCCACCGCAGAACCAGTCTCCTTGCCCCGGTAACTCTCCACGACCAAACTTGGCATGGTGGAACAGTAGCCCACGCATGAGTACAGCATGTATACCCAGATTAAAAACATGATGCTGAGCAGTATTAGTTTCTTCTTCACGGGGCTGGACCAGAAGGCATACAGGTTGTGGAAAATCAGGCTATATTCCATAAGCCTTTCGGTTGAAAACCATATCCCAGCGGCGCATATTGCCTAACTCACTCCCGGTGGCACCTTTGCAATCCTTGCAAAATTAAGCACATGCTCATGAAAAAAACTAAAAATAAATAAACCCTACAAATAAAACAAACAAATAAACTAGCCTAAATAAAAGCGGATGGATCGGTGCATCCAGGAATGAGAAGGCATGGAGGAAACGATAATCACAAGGGTGCTTAAATTTGGGGAAAGTGTTGAGTTGCGACAGGCGCAGCACAGCCCCGCGTGAGCCTCATCTCAGGTTTGCACGAGCTCCTGGGTGAGCGCGAGACCTTATACAGAGACGCGCGCGAGAATGACGGCGGCAACGGCCAATAGCCGCGAGGGAGATAAATATGCAAGGCTTATGTTGATACAAGCGGGCCAATCAGGTGGGAGCATGGGCGAGTCCGGCCGTGGGATCCTGGGTATGGAAATGAGGCGTGTGTGCGGGACTCTGCTGAGAGTTTGGAAAACTTTCACACCGGGCAAAGAGTTCAATTAGCTGAAGTTTTAAATGTTTCACTCATCGTTCACACAGTTTTTTCCCCCATCTATTTTCAAAATGGTTTTTTTTTCAACTACGAATTCCAAAGCTAATGTTGTCAGAAATATGAAAAAATGGTGGTGAAAAAATGTCTATAGGCTACATAAACAGTGCAAAAATAATCTCAGTTCACAAACCACATAATTTGAATGACACAGACTGTGAGTGAATGCGAAGAAATGAGGAGGGCACAGTGCTGGCGGTTAGAACTGGAAACAGGAAGCGTTACTTCATTATTTAGTTGATATTTTGTACATATTATCAAAAATTTCAATCCTCCCCCCCCATAAAGAGCAATAGAACCTATTAACAATGACATACTAAATAATAACAACAACAACAACAACAACAACAACAACAACAACAACAACAATAATAATAATAATAATAATAATAATAATAATAATAATAATAATAATAGTTAGCCTATAACTCCCAGGTATATTTCCTTTGTATTAAACGTGTGTCTTAATTGGATTTTTTTTCGCGCATTACAATAACTTTGCTTAGTTCTCCAACTTAGTTTTGCAGTTTTTTCAGTACTCAGCACGTTAATTAACGATGCAAAGCAGGAAACAATACTTCGATAATCCAACATGAGTGCTCTCCCGGGCTTTGTTATTCTAATATCCTGCTTCTGACAAAAGCTTGAGAAGCAGAAAATCACGATTTTAATCTGCATTTATTAATCTTTTTTTCGTGTGTTTATTTATTTATTTTACTTTTAAAGAAAGTATGCCATGAAGGTGTCTTTATTAATTTATTCTTGAAAAAAAGTATCCCTCGCATTAATGTAGGCAAACTTTTAAAATATAGTTTGTTTGGAGAGGTTTTTTGGTCATAGTTCAGCCATCTTCCAAACCAAGGCATGCTTTTTATTTTATTTATTTATTTTTTATTATGATTTTGTTTTTTTATCTGAGAACTTCCAAAGCTCAGCAAACTCAGAAAATAAAACGCATCGAGTATCGGAAACATGCATTAAATTTTCATTTTAGAGAAAAAGAGAGGAGAACAGGGACACCGAGTGCTTTTCGATTGGAGATGACTCAAAACAGATCGATGATTTAAACCTCGCGGTATTTTAGCCCCTTTTATGAAACAGCCAACCCACTGATAAACTATTGTGGGGTTTTTTTAATGATTTGTGCAGCCTTCTTTTTCATGCGTGTTATTACACACGAACAAGCACGATTCATTTCCCCCCTAAAGTTTTGACTGCAAGAGTCAAAGCCACGTCGCAACAACGGCCTGAATTGTAATAAGAACTGAAGATAATATAATCATCCCGAGCCCGCAACGTGACGCACAAACAGAGCATTTCTAAGAGCAGATCTATTTTTTTAAATATATAAATATGAGTAATTTTCCTGGTGGAAAAAAATATGGCATTGCAGTAAAAGGACCTGTTGCTTGTGTTGATGCTCCACGGCGAGTTTATCGTAGCCTACTGAATATTTTCTCCCCATGGCATCAGAGTCACTTTTTACTCTAATAGCATATTCCTGCGGGGACTTTTTGGATGTAGTTTTACTGCGCTGGATGTATAGTTTCACTCTAAATATTTCTTTAGGATTAATGCAGCTATTTGGATTCTGTTTTGTAACAACCAACCTTTGAAAAGAGGCCAGAGGTCATCCTTCATCCTGAGATTTCTGCGCTTGAAGAGTATGAAGAGTCCTGGAATCCGAGCTGTTGCACAGCGTTTCCCTCCTCCTCTGATCCGAGTCTCAGTCTGGATATGAAAGCTTTCTGCACCGGGCTGGACTGCAGATTGCTGCTCAGGGAGTCTCCCCTGTTTACAGATGCATATTTCGCTCTTCACTTTGTTGACTCTGGCATGAAAGCTCCCACTCGCGCTGAACTGGCAAATCACATGAATGATTTAATGGCTGATATCAGCAATGGGGAAGAAGAGAGACCTCCATGTTTTTATGCATGGAGAGGAGTGAAATAAGGGAGAAGAGTACTCATAAAATATTGTTGACTTATAAAATAATAATAGACACAGCCTTTTTGAAGTTTTTCTTCATTCTACATTTGAGTAAATGTGATAAATCTAAAGTTTAAAATGCCCCGTAACATAGGAGTCAGCTTTTATGTACTCTATTATGTAATATAGGAGTCAGCTTTTATGTAAAGTATTATTACTAACAGAAGCTTGTGGTGTCCTTGGAAATCAAATACTTAAAGAGCTGCTCTAGCTTCGCTTTAGACATCTTAATTCTCCTGCTTTGAACAGTCTTTTCTTTTTTTATGTCTACTGTAAGTTTTACCACAATAAAATCTCCTTAAAACCACCCTCCATTAAAGCTACAGCAATTAAACCCTACAGAACTTACATTATTGGATACAATCAAATATTTGAAATTATATTTAAGGTGACACACAGGAATGAAAAAAAAAAAGAGTCGGGCACATATATAATTTTGCTGAGAAACCAATAAAGTTCTTTTAAAATCTAGCTAGTAGGTTTATTTTAATTTTCTGCGATTTTAAATAGCTTCTATACATTTCCTCCTGAGAATGAACTTTCCCTAGATTTTCAGTGGTAATTACTATGATTTAAACAAAACATTTTTCTTTTCCTTTTACCTTAAATCTGAAGAGAAACTCAAAAACTGTTCTATACTCGGAGCAACGGCTGGACATAATAACACAAAAAGCAATAAGACTTCAACTATCTTGCCTGATGGTACAAGGCGAGGTTCACCACTCGATCTCTATATGAACACGTGTAAACCACAACAGGCCATCACTTTGAGCCGTGAGGTTTGGTAAAGACATTCAATCTCCACACAGGTTGTGTGCCCCCTCACCCCACCCCAACTGTAGCAGCTGGCTCAATCGCTCTCCTTCAGCCCTCTGATATGAAACTCTGTATCCGGTCAGGCGCTTTACGAGGATGTCGAGCCGTTTCAGGTCTCTCGGCCACGGCTAAATCCTACAGCCCCCTTTTATGGCAGGAGGATGGCAGCGAGAGGAAGGGGGCACTTGTTTCACCGACTGCGGTGATGGAAATGTAACCAAATACCAAAACTAGGGGTAAAAGGCGGAAGGGGAGCACATGCTGACTGACAGGTGCAGAGGTGGTCTGCTAAATGGAGCTCATTGGAGGGATGGCGATTTGTTCTGAAAGTGAGCATACCCACTAAGGCTTTAATTGAAACCTAAATCCATACATCATGCAGGCAGCAACACCTAACGAGGTGTGCTAGCAGTTCGTGTGTGTTCTTTAAATATGTATAGAGAAACCAACTGCATGCACAGTTATTAACACACAGTAAATGATGACACAAAAGACAGAATCACGATCATGGCGTATTTATTGTCAGAGAGCATTTGCCCTTGTTCCTTACAGGGGTGAAAGTCTTCCCTTTGTTTTGGTGCAGGCAAACCATGTGGAATTAAAGCATCGTGTTAACGAATCGAGACCCATCAGTGTAAAAGCAAAACGCAACAAGGCCTATTAACCGTCAAGTATCAGGGATCAAGTGAAAGTCGAGCAAAAATCGACATAACTGCTATGCTGCAGCTGCCGGATAAACTTTGATTCGTCCTGTTTTTATACACACTGACTGAAAATAAAACATTTCGTTTGATGATTTGATTTTTGCATTTGTACAATTTATACTCTACAGTATGTCAACATCAGTCATGTAAAAGAGAGATCAACTAGTGGGCCCCGTTATAAATAAATACAGAATATATATATAAAGTACACACACATTCAAATGATTACAACCTGATGTAATAATTCAGTGTGTTTTCTGTAATTCAGCTACCGCTTCCAGCTCATGTCCTGATATGAAGTCAGCACCGATCACATTCCCATCCAACTGAAGTAAGACACTAAAGGAGTATTGTGGTTAAAATGAGGGTCCCACAGCTGTCTTTGATGTCATGGGTTATCTATGAAATTAGCTGGCTGGAAATGTGAGGGGTAAAAAGGCCCGAGGTAGAGCGGCGCCCTCCTGATTACTGCTATACTTTTTACAAGTGAGTGCCAGCAGCAGCAGCATGGGCAGGTGCCAGAGGCTGCAAAAGAACAGCTTTCGGGCGCTGCTGCGGTCTCCCTTGTGGTAGAACCGGAAGGCCAGGTAGCTGATGTACAGGTTGATGGGTAAGGAGATGACGGGGAAGGTCCAGGTGGTGACATCCAGCACGGGCGCTAAAGTTGACAGACCGATCAGACCGAGGCTGTGCCGTAGGGCCACCCGCTTGCACATGGCAGGGTGGGTGACGGACATCATTCGATAGCCACCACGGGAGTAGTCTTCCCTCAAGTTCCAGCTGAGGGCGTTGAAGTGGGGAAACTGCCAGCTGTACAGGAAACCACCCAGCAACAAAGCACCTAGACGGAGTGATGGGGGGGGGGGGGGGGGGGGGGGGGGGGGTGAGAGAGACATGAATGTTTAACTGATGCGGTGCTTATTTAATTCACACTCAGATTACTCAATTGTGGTCAAGGTGTAAAATAAAACCACCTATTTTTAATCTTAAAAAAGCAATAAGAGACAGTACTTCCATGCACTTTATTAGGTACACCTAAATGTACTTCCAAAACACCGGGTGCTACTCCTGTCAGCTAAGAACCGGAAACTGAGACTACAGTTCAAACGGGCTCATCAAAACTGGACATCAGAAGACCGGAAAATGTTGCCTGGTCTGATGAGTCCCAATTACTGTTGTGACATTTAGATGATTGGGTCACAATTTGGAATGAAAGCATAAATCCGCCCTTATTTCAGCTAGACTGGTGGTGGTGGTGGTGTCATGGTGTGGGGATATTTGCTTGGCACACTTTGAACCCCTTTACTACTAAGTGAGAATAGTTTAAATGCTATGGCCTACCTTAGTATTATTGCTGAGCATGTCTAAAGGCCTAAAAGCAAAAATGGGTCCAAACCAGTACTGTATTATTTTTTAATGGCTTTTGCTTAAAATATATAAATAAATAAATACAATTCTCATTTACAAGAAAACAAACATTCAGGCCTACGTCTAAAACAGAAACGAAGCTAACGGTTAATAAAAGAGAACAAAAGTGGTTTCTTTTTCTGCTTAGAGGCAGCTTTTCTCATAAGTATTATTCCATTTTGTCATAATTAGTGAGTCAAACCAGAAGAAGAAGTGAACAAACTGACAGGAAGGGAAAATACTTGATCTAATTCCCTCGCCACAAGACTTTGTTTTAGCGGCAGTGGCTTGTATTTTACATCCTGCACAAGTGTTTAAAAAAATAAAAATAAAAACATAAAAAAACAGACCTGTGGGTCTTTGTGCTTTCTCAGCACAAAACACAGTACAATACAAATTCTCTCTATGAGGTTAAGTCCCATGATAAAAGAGAGCAACACACCTTTGGTATGACTATGAACGGAAATGAGTGCACTTTACTTTGAGAGGTCACGTAACCCCTTAAATAACTCTGGCCTATTTATTACTTCATGATGAATTACTTCAAACTAAAAGTAAAAAGACAGAAAAACCCCAATAAGTAGAACAAATGTGAAGACGAACATTTCTAAGACAACAGAGCAGCAACATAACACCACATCTCACAAAGATGTCATAACCGAACACTTGATGTGTCACCAAACATGCTGAATAACCTGCTCGGGTTCCATCTTTCCAACATCTTCATTTAATACCGAATTCATTTGACACTTTGCATTTAAACTCCACACGAACAAAAGCACTAATAATGCTACAGGGGCCCTGGGCATTATGTAAATCGAGCTTTATGTGCTTTAAAATCAGGCCCGGTCTCACACTAAAATAAGTTAGCACAAGAGCACAGCCACATGATCAAATTACCTACTGCAACAAATAATTATTTTCATCAAGATTTATGTAGTTCATGTAATGTTATTAGTATTATGAAGGAAAACTAGCAAAAAGCTATATTTCAGAAGCTCAAATCTGTTGTTTTGGGGCATTCTGGTTTAAATGGATGTAAGTGAAGCTATAATTTTGTCACGACTAAAAAACTTAGAAGACGGCAGTCCGGGAAGCCATGTCTGTGTACTGTATATGCAGCCTTTTTTCCTACAGACTGGCTGAAGACACGAAACAGCACGCGCCTTTAGTTTGGAATAACATGCTGGGTTTGTATCGCATCACAGTTTGGCACGAGTGAAAAGTGAACAGTGACGTTATGACAGTAATACTGAGGCGCAGTATGGGTTTCATTGTGCAGTAAGCCTGCAATTAATCTTTTAATAATTCCTCGATTAATTATTTAGTTATATCAAATGTCCCATAATGGGGGGGGGGGGGGGGCATTATACTTGAGATGTTTTCAAATGACTTGTTCCATCCTGTTCAGCTGTCTAAAACCAGAACATATTTGATTTACAATGATATAGAGCAGAGATCTGCAGTAAATCGAAATCACATTTGAAGAGCTGTGTGTGCAGCAGATATTTGGCATCTGTGTTTGATAAATCTATTCAAGCTGCAGGTTTTCCTACAACTAACTTTAAAATGTCTACACTAGTATCAAAAATATAGATGCGACCTTTGACCTCGACTAAGTGACGGGATCAGAAGACTCGCTTATGCTGTTAGAGCATGTCGGACGACAAATCAATACGTGATGAAATATCTGCAGAGAGGAGTGGTCTCTACCAGGCTTGCAACGCGTCCCTTCATTCGGGGACATAACAGTGTAATTTTGAATATTACAACTATGTGAATCATATTTTCTGGGCTTCTTCTGGAGTCTCCAGATTTCACCCCAACTGAACACCTATGGGAAAGGTTGTAATAACAGCACCTTAAAAATGATAATATGGGTGTTATTTAAGAAGGGTAAATATGTAAGAAGCTCAGAACAGTACAATGCTACATTCATACCTGGCTCCAGACAACCTGTGGCCGCAGTCCAGCCCATCACAGGAGGTATCGCCCCCACAACGGCACCCACCCACGTGTTGGTGATGCTGAGTCTCTTGAGCGGTGTGTAGCAACAGGTGTAGAGAAAGATGTTGAGGGCGCCCAGGAAGCCTGTCAAGGGGTTTACTGCCAGCGTGAGCAGAGCGACTCCTGGCACTCCACAGGCCAGAGCAAAGGACACTGCGTGGAGGGGGCTGATATAAGGAAGGGAGACAAACAGAGAGGGAGTCAGCTATATCGACTATACAAAGCTCAGGTGAAAGCATGGGAACAGTGTGCTGATAATGTTTCCTAGGTCTTTCTAACAGACACCAGATAAGACAATAATAGCTTCAAATGTTCAGTACAGACACACGCAGACCCGTGGGGGCCAGCAGTCAGCAGCCGAGCATGGCTGAGTCTCAAAACGGGAGGCATGGAGGACACTCATCTGATAAGAGTTTGTCAGGGATAAAAGTAGCGCCGCAAGATGAAGAGCATGTGCACGCACCAGAGATCAAAACTAGCTGAAGGAAACCACTGTGGCTCAGGCTTTTAGCTGGATGAAGGCTTCCTCCTCCTCTTCCTTCACCCCTCATCTTTAACTGAAAGCAGCGATGGCAACGTCTGGTTCAAATTCACCAGTAAATGCTTCATAAATTAAAGAGGGAGGAGATTAAAATCTTGACCAAACGCAGGCCTTTTTCTTCAGAAAGCAAACGGGGCTTTTATTTTGGTGGTGTGGCCATACAGGGGGATTGGAGCATTAATGTGATTAGTGGTGTTATGTCTTTTTTATGTGGGCTGAGATGGGGCCGTGCAGGCTGGCTTTGGGCAGCTGACAGCCTGGCTCTGGGCTGGCTCAGTGGGGGTCAGGGAAGGGAGTGCGTCACATGGCCTGAGGTGGGTTTAGTGTCCTTTGCTTACAGCTCGACACAGCCGCAGTCATAACGTCAGGCTCTTAATGTCAATACAGAAAGCCCAACAGGTTTCCTTTTGGTTAGACCACAATCAAGGTCATGGATCCAAATGTAAAACACCCATAAGGTTGAAGAAACAAGATGAATCTACTTAAAGCCCTGTAATCTGTGAAGCACTCAAACGGTCAGAGAGCGCAAAGTAAACTGTGGAAAGCAAACCTTCTCTATTCAAGCCTGACCAGAAATAAAGCGGCTTGAGGGACTGGTGTAAAACTGGAAACTGAATACAGATTTATGGAACCTTCTAAGACTCAACACCACTCACATATTACTAAAAACAGCCTACTGATCCACTGACATGAAATCTGCCACAAAAATCTCAAGAAAACATTCAAAACCTGTTTTTCTTACTCGTTTTGTTGAAATTTACACACAAAAACTGAATATTTAGTTGAAAAAGCACTGAGGGTGACTACGCTTCAGTTACCTTGCATTTTACTAGCATTTAAATAAATGTAATACTGTATACTGTTCTGTAAATATGATTAAATTACTCAAAGTTTAGTTCACGTTACTGAAATAGTTGTTTGATAAAATCTGTTGGTAAAACTGAGATGCATTGATGGCTTTATAAAAGCTAGTAAGTATTGTTTGACGTCCTGGTCACTTGCTTGTCCAACAACACTTAAAACTATTGAAAACATTTATAAAAGAAGTTTAAAAATACTTGACAAAAAACAGACTTCCCACCACCACTGTCATGTGTTAAAAAAACATAAATTACTGAACTTCAATAACTTAGTGAAACTTAAAAGAGTGTGTTTAATATATAAAGTCTTACACTCCCTTGCTCCACCACCACTAAAGCAGTTCATTAGGCATAAAGAAAGCTCAGACAGGACCACTCGAGCTTCAATCCGAGGAGACTTGTTTATACCCCACAGACGGACAGCATTTGGGCAGAACGTCCTCTCTGTTAAGGGAGGCCATCTGTGGAACAGTCTTCCTCAACCCATTAGAGAATGCTCTACACTCAATTTGTTTAAGGCAAAGGTTAAAAACTGGTTATGGACAAATCAAGTGTGTGATCATGTATGAGTTGTATAGTTTTAATGTTTTATTTGGGAACAGAATGGTGTGTATGTGTAAGTTTGGTGATGGAGTTTTTATTATGAATGAATGATGAATTTTTATGAATTATTATGTCTATTTTTTATGCTTAAGGACAACAGATGGAAATTAGCCCTTGGCTATAATCTGGTATCTTTGCATTCATGTAATTTTTTTTTACATTTATGTTCATTAACATGCACTGTCCTAAATAAATAAATAAATAAATAAATAAGTAGTCTCAGATCCATTAAAACTTTGAACTTTGAAACTCTGAAATCCCACTCTGACTTAAGTATGTGCTGATTTCCACACTGTAACCAACTCTGGTTGTAACAGTTGCAATCTGAATTGCTCTCCTTAGAGATACTCAAAATGATCTACTGCCTCACCACATCTGGAAGCCTCAAATTTGACAAGACCACAACTAAGAGAGGGTGACTGTCATTCACATTTCCAAAAAGAAAAAAAAAAGGTGGGAAAGATGATATACTAGTATTGTCCTGATGTAACACAACAAACTACATCCAACACTGACATCACACTAGGCGGAGCAGGTTTTGCAGTAAGGACAAACAAAGCTGGGTAACACAATTTAACTCATACAAAGCGCTTTCCTAAAGGCAACACAGAGATGTGTAAAATGTGGCTTCCTGATGGCTTGTTTGACAGGACAGTCCGGCCTGCAATCTGCTCTCTGTCTCCACACGAGATTGTATGTGTGAATGAGGAGAAGGGAGACGTGCTAGAAACAATGAGCAAGAGATGCAGCTATTTTGTGAATCTCAGAGACAGACGTACACCTCCTCTTGTCAAACGAAGGCTAAAAGCCAGAGAAGAGAGGCTGTGTTTAGACAGAGGGAGAGCACTTCCAATAACCACCTCAGCAGCACCAGTACACTTTTAAACAGCATGTCAATGGAGAATTCCTTAAACTGGGATGAGATAGCTGTGGTGTGGGTGAAGAACCAGTCATGGTACTAACAGAATCTTTAGTTAAACAAAAAAAAAAAAGATCGTGTGGACATTCAGTCTATATTTAGAGAGCTGCACATCAACAGGTTGCTTTATTTCTTGGGGAGCTGTTCATCCTGTAAGAATGAACGGCAAATGAGGCAATTTCCTGGCAATGATAATGGTTGAAGAAGACCTGTAGTCTGTTTGGGTTTATGCATCAGTGAAAATCCATGTGTTTGCCTGCTGCTTAAAGGTGCTAGTCTTTCAAAAGGGGCAAGCAGAGACCAGCATATCCAGTCACTGAGTAAGATTTGTAGGAGCGTGGCAATCCACATAGTTCACTGAGCACCAAAACAGAGGTTATCTGATATCTAAAGAGCAGAGGTAGCACAGTGAGGGTGGTTAGGTAACCTACACCTCATCTCAACCTCATCACCCTCCTTTCCAACCTGCTGACAAGTTCAAATTACACCTGACAGGTGGAGAGCAGAGGCTCATCAGTGCTGGCATGCATTTCTCTTCCTGGCAGCTAAGGTCTCTCTACATAACAGCTATTGCTCTGGTTCAACACCACAATAACTCAAAAAGGAAAGCTGGAACTGAAAGGTGTAAATTAATATGTGCTACTGTTTTATTTAAGCAGTAATCATCATATCGCCTGCAAGTGCGCAGAGGCTCTGACATCACAAGCTGCTAGATCACGTTTCACCCCAGGAAAAGTATCCAGCTAAGGCACAAGGTAAGGATCAGGTCAGTGAGCAAGAAAACAGTAACACACTTTGTCTTTCACCCAGTGAGATGTACAAGAGTTAGTCAGGGTGGCTGAGCAGCTGTCACACAGTGTCGCTGCACTAAACTCAACCCAAACTCGTGGTGAAGCTGGTGCACTTCACTCCTCATGTGCATTCTCTGGCAATTTGTTTTACAGTCTTTCTAAAAGGATAAAACGTACCGATGGTAGTTCTATACCAAATCAATCATACAGTGTTTAATATGCAGGAAGGAAAATATTACCTGATCTGTCCTCTGACGAGCGGACGGTTCTTTGTTCTGTTCATGTTGGAGTCAAAGGGCACCTCGAAGTACTGTGGAGACAGAAGAACAAGTGGGTTAGTGCAGGAAAGTGACAGTCAAGTTCCAGATACAAGACACCAGACAAGAAGAAACAAGGAGGAGCTGTCCTGTGAGACATTATCTTCTGTACGGCATGCAGCGGAGAATATTTATCAGTCTATGAAATGAGAACTTTTGCAAAATGTTTAAGGTAAATTCTTGCACACTTTCTACACTGCAATTCAAAAGATGCAGTTTGTCAAATTAAAATGAGTTTTCAATATATTGTTGAGATGCAAAGGTTGGGCTGAGACCCAGACAAACATGTTTTTATTTGTTTTTTAATTCAAACATTATGCAGATGCAAAAAGGAGAGAAAAAAAAAGCCTAAACCCCATACTGGTTAAGCTTTCACAGAAATGTACATAATATAGTGTGCCTCATAGAGCAAACATGGGAGACTTTCACTGTTACTGCCAATGTCAGCCTTTCTACTGCAGCATAGGAACAGAACCGATATGATGGGACCCGCTTTATGTACGGTCATAGCAACTCTCTGAATCGAAAGCTCACACTGCATTTTAAGAGTAAATGGACTGGAGGTGGAAGGTGGAGGCAGTGAGCTAGCTGTTGGGTGGGAGGTGGTAGTGGTGGGAGTGTTCTGGGACACAACTATGTGAAAAACTACTTATACTCCCGTTTTATGATCTGCTCTGGAGGAGTAAGCTTCAAAGTGCTCCCATGAGATTGGCAATGTGTGACTAAAACGCAAACATATGGGGTGCTTAAATGCAGGAACTGGCTAATCTGTGTGTGCGCGTATCTGTGTGCAAGTGAGAAAATGAACATACGTGTGTGTTTCTTGTCTGATAAAGCATCTGACTAACGAAAAAAGCAGATAAAGCATGTGAACTATGGAATATCGACGTCCATCTCTCCTGATATATGTTTCACATAAAATATCTAATAAACAGATAATCCACTTTTCTCATCTTAAACCCCAGTTACCAAATTTACTGCAGTCATTAAAATCATATCATAAAAAACATTGGAGGAATGTGCCACCATTGGTATCATATAGATTTTCTTTTCTAATATCATTAGGGAGTGGGCCACACCATCAATCTCTGATACAGAAGATCTCTCATAATAGACGACTGTAATTTGGAGTAAAAAACACTGATGGAAAGATCAAACATCTTTGTGGTCCCCTTACATCAGTTTGCACTATGTTTGGTGTTGGGAGGCACACTAAGCCATTCAGATGAGGGCTGCGAAATGCTACACACATGTCAAATAGTACAATATAATACAAGTACTTAATTTCGCCTGTTTGCACATGATACAGCTATTCTTTAGTCACAATTTTACATCCCATCTCAAGATAAAAGAACAAAACTGGAACTGAGGGTAAAGTTTAGCTCCTTATTTGGATGCAGTTACTGCTAAAATTGCAATGCAATAAAACTGTCCAATAAAAACGTTTAACAGTCAAGAACAAGTTTCTTACACTTGGATTAGGCCTAGTCTGAAACTCAAAAAAAGGGACTTGGACTATGCTTAATCCATGTCTGGGAAACTGAGCCTATAATTAATAATAATCCATCTTCATGCACTCAAAAGAAAACTTCTGTCTTCTGTTTTCCATCTTTGTTTCAGCTTTACTGGTCTGCTTGGTTTTGGACTGTACTAGGCTATGGCACAGCTGCGTATGCTGCTGTAGGACCCGAAGGCCCAGGCCAAGGTGTTAATTCTATTTCCTGGGTCAGGAAATGCGTCAGGTCAGGGGCCGCATGAGAGAGAAATGCACTTTGCGGCCAGGCTAGAACATAACAGGACTGAAGCTGGCCTCAGGCAGGCCCAGGGCCAAGCTCACTGCAACACTGCTCACATAAAAAGGACCCACTTAGTTTCCAATAACATCATCCCACTTGGTTTAAAAAAAAGAAAAAAAAGCACAAATTCTGTGCACAACAGGACTGTCTTTTGTTCAGCCACAGGCGTAACAACACACCTGTACTGTACATATGAAGTGAAGTAAATTATCTCTCTCCCGTTGCTTGGATCATGCTGTCGTGCGCATTTGCAGAGACTGATACGTAAATGTCACGCGGCCGATCCTGTTCCGTGAGCCGTGTTGTCATTTCACAGTTTGTCCAGTCCTGCTCGTGTTCCTCCCTCTCTGCCTTTTAAGTCGAATTGCCTCATCTGGTTCGCATTAGCGGCCTTCACAACCCATGTCATTATTTCCGCCCAACATCGCCATGTGTTACAGTGGTGGCATTAAAATAACTGGGCCAGTTGTGTTTTGTGTGTGTGCGCGTGTGCTGCTACAGGTAGGTCCCGAGTTTGTAATGATTTGTAATTGTTGACAGGTCTTCAACTACACCGAGACCTTGATTGTGTAATTAACTGACTGTGGATGACGGTTATAGCATTTAGAAACCGTTTCAAACTCCACTTTAAGACCAGAGTAGGGTTTATATTTAAAAATAAAAATGTGTTTAGTGGCGAGATATATAAAAATACCCTGCTTTGAATAAAAATGTATGCCCCCCAGATTAAAAAAAAAAAAAAAAAGTGAAAAGAAGAGTGTTGATTGTTGTGACAAGGTTTGGAAAGGACTTTGACAGCCTCTTTTTATTTTTGGTATGAGCAATATGCTAATGCATAAAGTACATTTTGAGCTGTGATGCATGTGGACAAAGCCTCAGAAGAAGATATAAACAGATCTTTGAGTTTTTGGGGGATTTTTTTGTTTGTTTTTAACCTCATGCAGCTCTGCTCACATCACTCACTGATACACTATGACGTCTAATTGAAACGGATGGTTTCTGTTTATTTTAAGAGCGCCACTGTTCACTCATCATTCATTTCCTGACAATGCTGAACAGTGTAGGAAAATAGGCCATTTATAATAATCTGCGTAGCTGCAACAAACAAACTGCATCTTTAGCTCCAGCTAAAGAAATGACTAAACTGACAACATTTCCAACCCTATGGATCAGCTTAGGGATATACAATAAAAGACTGGTGTAGGACCGGAAGCTATGGACATGAGTGCTGCTTTCAATTATGAACGCACACGCACACACAAAACCCCTAACTGTAGGGACAATTATCTGCCAGACGATGAGGATGGAGAGCAGGAGAGACCAAAGAGAAAAAAGGCAAAGGAGAGGGGGTGTTCAGCTGCCAGATCCTTTGAGCTATCAAAGACAGAACGTGATCCACCGCCAACCACCAGGGCTCAATTGATAACAGGCTTGGGGGAGGCATTTCCTATTCTTGTGCAGAAGTGTATCTGTTTGATGACTGTAATTTAAACACTCAGGCAGCATAATTTAAGGCCATATTTTAACAAAATGTGCAAAAAAAAATCCTTTCATGAAGTTGGCCTGTAAAACAATTAAGAAGAATGAACAACAGAAGACAAATTTAGATGTTAACTGACCGCTTACACATCTCTGATCTGAAAGCAAAAACAACAATAGGAAGTGCAGCGATGGTTAAGAGAGGAGTGCTACAGTAAGTACACTCTGTTTACTCAGGAGGCAAAAGTGTGCCTAAACACAGACACAGGGCGAAAAGACACAACTAAGCAGCTGTATGGCTTTGGCTCACAGAAACATCAGCTGGCCATCAACAGCGTCTCCCTCTCTTGTTCTGGCGAAAAAAACCCAGGTGCACGGGTAAGCCCAACAATCGCAAGTCATCACTTGTCAAGACTGTCACCTGTTTGCGCACTGCAGTTGAATAGCAGAGTCAAACATCCACAGGGGTGGGTGGTGCTCTGCTGCATGCGAGCCAAGTCTACTTTTAAAAAAAAAAGAAAGAGAAAAGCATCAGAGCTTTTAAAAGCCCTTTCAGCACCAACTGTGAACTGTCTCTGATCAGCCACTTGACAAACAAGCAGCCAAAGATTTACATAGATTAAGCTTTCCTCAGAAGTCAATTCAATGTTTCTGGCAGAAGTTCGTGATGTTTGGAAGTCAAATGAAAGAAAAGAAAAAAAGCAGACAGGGCATGCGACCTGACTAGTCACAACACTAAACAATGGTATGGAAGATCAAGGTTATTTCAAGGGGTTTCCACTTCTAGCGAATGAGCTGTGCTGTCACAAAAAATGCAACTGAGAGGCAAATAAAGTGGCTTGGAACTATTTGAGTAATGCTCTAATTTTACACTGCTTCCCTGAAAAACCTGTTATACACTGCCAAAGTACTTATTAGTACTGCAAAGATGAGCCTTTTGTGAATGTCTGTGAGGACAGCAAAGCCTCGATACAGATGGGTTGTTGGTGGTTTATAAGTGGTTGGAAAAAAAAGGTAAATGAAATGATTCCTCTATATAGCACTTTTCTACTCTACTTGAGCACTCCAAGTGCTTTATACAACATGCCATTCACCATTCACACAAGCACTTCTATCTAAGCGCTTTCTTTCCAACATTCACACACATTCATACTTGGAGTTCAGTGTCTTGCCCAAGGATACTTTATGCATGCAGACTGCATCAGCCAAATATCAAACCACCAACCTTCCGATTAGTAGATAACCTGCTCTACTTCCTGAGCCACAGCCCGAGGTGGCAAAGGAGACACACCACAAGAGACAACTGTCCTAATATGAATTCAGCTACACATGTTCAGCTAGAGAAAAGATTTGTTTCCAGAAAATGTAGATGCAGGATTTTCTTTAATGCTAAAAAAAAAAAAAAAAAAAAAAAAAACTGCTTGAGAAGCGCAGCACTTTTAATATTTGCGTCACCTTAGGGCATCTCCCTTACTCCATTTCTGTATATAGCAGTATTTAGATCACACTATCTGCAGTGAAAGGGAAAGATAAAAATGTCTTCCGGAGTCTGGAATGCTGCATATGAACAGCTGGCAGATGTGTCTGAGGCTCTTCATGTGATCAATGGCGCTAGACGAGCTTGTCTGATTAAAAACAAAAAGCTCTGATTGCTTTCCCTCGTTACACGTATGTGTTCAGAATTAGACTATTAGCTTTAGCCTTCTAACAGCATGCAACTACCTGAAATGAAACATCCCATAATTCTTAGCTTTCTGAAATCCAGCCGCACTCAGTGCTGCTGTATAGCGTAGTCTCTTCCCACGCACAACTTTAAAGACTGCAGTACTCTGTCTGGCCAAAGCGTGGATCACGTCTCCCTTTCAGCTGTGTGCTGAACCCACACCTCTTCCAGCTCTCTTTATAGTGGTCTGTGTGGAGCTGTTGGCAGCGGTTCAGCTGGCACAGCATCCCTCTTGATTAATGGGCCGAGTGTGGGACAGTGAAGCGCTAAACTGTCCCCATGTTAATCAGCCAATTAATGCCGGGCAGAGCTGCATTACCTCTGCCCTGCCGATAATCAGTCCCGTTGCCTGTGAAGATATGGGCAGGATCTGGGAAATCTTACTGCAGGGCAGAGGCATGCTGTACTCAGTGCCTGGAGCATGAAGAAGGATGGAGTGCTGCAACTTTAACAAAAAGAAAGAAAGAAAGGAAATGCAGGGGATTTTTCATACATGTTTTTCTTCTAATTCATTTGATCAAAGGAGGGTTTGACAGCTGCTGCTTTGCCTCCAGAAGGAAAGTTTTTGCTGCACAACTAAAGATGAATGAGTTATCCATTTCTGTTGTGCGCAGGAGACCGGTTTAAGCTGCTAGGACCCAGCATTGTGGGAATATGGGTTTAGAAGTGATGCCATAGTTCATCTTACTTTCCCTGCGTGTCATAAACTATCAATATTTTCATCTTTTACACTGTATTATGACTAGGCCACAGTGCCTCCTAGTGTGAAGGAGGGCTCAGATTACAAGACTGACTCTTGCGGGGAGACGTTGAAGAGGAGAAAACCTTTGGGATTAAAGCATCCACTCTCACAAACAGATTTCAGAAAGAGTGCATAGCACCCAAGATCAGTAAACTTGCGATTTTAGTGATACGTTCAGATCATTAAAATATTATACAATGTAAAATCCTTAAACTTGGACTTACGGCTCTATCCTTTGATGAATTTCCCAGTAGTTTTCCAAGTAGAAAAGTAGGAAGGGGTCGGTATAATTTCTCACAGAACTAGATATTGACCACGCTGGGTGAGATCCTTACTTTCACTCTACAGTACACACACCTATGCAAACAAGGGGAATGCCTTTGGAAAGCTGGCCAGCCATATCGCTAGTCTCAGCTTGATAAGTTAACATTCTTACTAATGAGGGTATTTCAGTCCAGTTTCTGATTACCATTAACTTTGGGCACACTTGACTGCTTTCTATTCAGTCTCACAAAGTGTGGGAAAATAAAATAGTGAAAGCTGAATTCATAGAACTGGGCTGTGTGTGTGTGTGTGTGTGTGTGTGTGTGTGTGTGTGTGTGTGGGGGGGGGGGGGGGGGGGGTTTCTTGTTTAAAAAGAAATAAACAGTCCTTTCCGCCATCAGTGTGCATTTGGAAGTAACTGTGAGGGTGTGACTGACATGACATGCAGTTTGAAAGCCTCTCAACAGTTTGGGTGCAGTTGAAAAAGAGACATGTGCATGACCATGTGTATGTTTGAGAGAATGTGAGTGTTTAGATTTTTCGTCCGCAGCTGTGTCTGACCACAGGAAGACTGGAATGAGTGTGAATGGGTGTTCGTGTGTGTGTGTGTGCGTGCCTGCTTCAATATGGCTCAGATACGGCTCGATCTGGAAGAAATACATGCTAGGAAAATAGAATAGGGAACGGACACATATGAAAGCCCTCGCTCTTCTCTAAAACATGACAGAAGCCATCACCACCTCTGATAGATTTGTATTTGTGGCAGTGACCTGTGGTAAAATCCATTCTTCATCTCTAGACAGGCTCATTCAACAAGCCTTTCAAATCAAAATGAGGACGAGAAGAAGACAAGGCTGGGTATAGACCTTTATTTACAGCCGTACTTCCCTATTTACCCATAGCACTGTGGGTGGAAGATGATAAGGGTTTTAAAGAAAAACTTAAAACTGGTCACATTTGTGAAGAAAAGGCAGGATGTATATATATATTTTTAGTCTTTTATACATTTCTTTTTATCTTTGTTGGAATAGAACTTTGGAAAGAGGACAAGAAAGGTGAGAGGAAGAGCAGGGGAAAGACAGGGCCGGGCTGGAACCCAGGCCTCTACATTCACCTTACAGCGTATAGGTTGACAGCTATACCTAGTTAGCCATACCAGCGTCAATATGTTTAGCATAACTCAACTGCTACATACGTGCTTATAAACCACAAAAAGTTGTGGTTGTCAGTCTTAGATAACATCTGGCAGCCCCCCCTTTTCAGTTTGACATTTCTAAAGCGACAGGAAACACAATAGGAAAAAGCTGAACTATGTGTATTTGGAGGCAGAACATATGCAGATACACGCAATGCAAGGGATCTGACAGTAAACAGTGGCAAGAAGCAGCGGGACTAAATTATTTATCCGTGAGTGACAATCTTGTTTGCTGGAGCAAATAGGAGGAGAGCGTGTAAACAGGGTAACAAAGTTCCTGTCAGAGTCTGTCCTCCTCCACTGCCAGAGCTTTACCCCCGAGACCCATCCCTTCTCACTGTGTCTCTCTATCTGTGCCTCCTCATCTCCCTCACTATCCTCTCAAGTGGAAAAGCAACCAGTTAGCATCTTGATGGGTTAGAAGTGAGCTGTCAACTATCTGTCCTGTGAAAGCAACAAATATTCTTCCTGTCAGGATGTGGCACAACACAACTTGTAGAGTCTATGAGCCCTAGCACAGGTTCTCAAGGAGAAGTTAAAATCATGACTGCAAAAATGTGTCTAATTGTCTAACTGTCATCGAATTATCAGCAAATGTCAATTTACAGGCTTTAATTTTTACTAGGAAAGGGGGTTCAACATGTCAACTGGTACACAATATAAAGAAACCCTAGAATGAATGCTGCATAAACACTTGGCTGCAACAACTACAAAGCTGGTTAACCAAACAGACAGTATATCTGCTCATCAGCATTCAATTTTAGTCTTTTAAACTAATTTAAATGCTGTTTTTTTCCCAAAAAATCTGTCATACAGTAAAAGGCCAGATATGAAACTACTGTGCCTGACTCAACAATTGATTTGAATTTGAAAAAAAAAAACACAATAGCATTAAAGAGCACAGAGTATGGATAATAAATTAAGCTGTGTTCAACATAAACACCTTTTTTTCCAACTCTGCTCCAAGCTATCTCAATGACCATATAGTTCATCTACAGACTAACTTAGTTAAGCTACTTGTTAAATTAGTTCTGCGATCATTGTGTGAAACAACTGAGGCATGAATGGGATCAGCTAAAACACTTGCTAATCTTCTCATTTAAACCATGGGTGGTATATTGAAGTATTTTAGTGATACTTTAATGTAAAAACACTGTCTCTCAAAATTACTTGCTATTCAAGGTTAACTTACTTCAAAGGTGAACTGATAAATGGAAACTCCATCACTATCTGAGGGCCAGCAGATGGCCAATCAATTTGCCAAGTATTCCTTTTTTACTAGCCCTGGGCCACTAAACCAATGGTTAAGTTAAAAACTGTAAGTCAATACCTATCATTAAAACCATAATGTTGAATAATAGTATTAATAAAATCCCAATGACACATTTAAAAAAGTGCCATTATGATTGTATGCTGGTGAAAATCAGACCCATATTTCCCCTACTCACCCTGTCTCATGGTAAGCAATTATTACCCCTATTACCGGGTATCATTAGTACCAATTCCAGCCTATAGATGTTAAATGTTTAATTCACTGGATCTGATACATTTTGCATGTAATGCACACACACATATAGGGTATAACCACCTAAGGGTACTTTTTTAGATGTCTATCATTCTGAAACTCATTACAGTTGAGTGGGTGTAAAATGAATGGGAACACAGCAGCTGCTACGTCCTTCTGCTTGAATGAGTCGCTACAAGGTTATATTAATGGTGCAGCCTTTACAGTTAAAAGCCCTTTTTTATGCATTCACATCTTTTGCTTTGGAAGCATGTAGGCACGCATAATCAGACACAGATAGACTCTTTGCTGAATTAAATCTGAACAATCAAGTGAGCTCTCTTATAACACAAACCGCCATGAGCATTAATTTAGGGGAACGTCTATGACAACAAAGCCTTAATTACAGAAGCCCCTTCAAAGCAGAGTTATGTTATGGGGGCTACATTGAGCGATTACACCAGTTTTGTTTGTGGGATGAAAAAGTGATGCTTACGGGCGAGACTAGAAAGAGAGAAAATGGTTATTGCGATGTACAGCAACACGCAATCAAGTGATATTATAGTGTAGAGATGATAAAAAAGCAAGTTTGATTTCACCATCCCTTTGTGATTCCCAGGTGAGGGGAAAACAAAAAGTGTTACCTCATATAAGGTGTTGAAAGAAATGAATGGAGACGTCAAAGCCTGAGCAAATATGTACGTATACACCCAGGGACGCACACTTTGAACTGTATTGTAAGCAGTAATCAGCAGTTACTACATGACAGAGTCTGCTAGGCTGCCGTGTCATCAAATGCCCAAAGATCCTTTTAACTATCACACACCCAACACAGAATAATAGCTTCCTCGGGTGAGAGGAATGACGGGTGGAGGATAAAGAGGTGAACTGACGCGTCTCTAAAATGTCATATCCGAGCACAAGCATGACAGACTTACTAAGTCTTGTGTCTGCCCTTGCAGTGCTACCACCCACATAAATCGTAGCATTTGCTGCGTGGCACTAGATACATGCCCAAAAAAAGCCACTTCAACTGCTTGTTAATGCAAACATCTAACCAACTTAATGTATTTAGTCATGTAGACATAGTTTAGACAACCGTATGAAGGTCAAACGGAGCATTTTGTCCCTCGCAAACACGCTCAAGGTGTGCAGACCATTGTCAGTAAAAACGTGAAAATGCATTGTGGATGCCAGAGCTCAGAGGAGATTGGCCAAACTGTTTCAAGCTGATAGGAAGGCAACAGACACTCAAACAACCACTTGTTTCCTTGGAGCAGATCGGCTACAGCAGCAGAAGACCACAGCAGGCACCACCCCTGCCAGCGAAGAACAGGAAATTGAGGCCACGATTTGCACGGCTTACCAGAACTGAAAAATAGGAAAGCACTGCCTGGTCTGATGACTTCTGCGGTGACATTCAGACGTCAGGGTGAGAATTTGATGTAAACAACATGAAAGCATGGACCCATCTAGCTTTTATCAATGGTTCAGGCTGGTGTTGGAGGTTTAATGGCATGTGGGATATTTTCCTTAAACGCTTTAAGCTCCTTAGTACCAGCTGAGTAGCATTTAAACACCATAGTATTGTTACTGATCGCGTCCATCCCTTTACGATCACAGCATACGTACTGGAATAACAGTCTCCAGCAGGATAATGCACCAAGCTCAAATCATGTCAAACTGGTTTCTTGAACATGACGAGTTCACTGTACTCAAATGACCCCCAGAGCCACCAGATCTCAATCGAACTTTGGGATGCAGTGGAACAGGAGATCTGTGCATCCAAAACATCTGTAGCAACTGCGGGATGCCATCATATCAATAGGAACACAATTCTCTGGAGAAAGTTTGCTGCACCTTGTTGGGTCTGTGCTAAAATTAAGACAGTTTCAAGGCAAAAGTAGCTCCATCCCAGCAGTAAGTAAGCAAGAAGTGGTAAGTGATTGTATAACATTGTCAATATCCATGGATTTAAAAGTATACACAAGCGCTAATGAAGTTTATGTACTCAAAGGATTTCCTAATTATCAGATCTTTTTCTCTTTTGTTTCTTGCCCCATATTTTGTTAAGTTTTAGCATGGTAATAACTGTAATGACAAAGTAGACCTGGAGGATATTTCTGCTTTTAAATGAGACCATTATGAGCAAAACTAAAAGGGCAACCACAATCACATAAAACAACCTTTTTATATGCAAAATATCAGCTGTGGCATTTTTCAGCTGTTCAGTTTATCCTTTGTGATTACATAATGAAGTACTGAAGACTTTGGGTGAATATGGCCAGAATAACAGTCATTGTAGACCGGGCATGAGACCTTTTTAAATTTCAAATATGTGCAGGAGCTGAAAGCACACAAAACAATTATTCAAACTACAGAATAGTAATAAAAGACAGCTAATCTATATCTGGGGTTCCTGATAATAATGCGACGTCTTCATAATGCTTAGCAGACAGAGTGCACTATGCAACAGCAAAGCAAAATGATCTCTGAGGACTTTTCTCCAATAGATGCAATAGTTTCTTTGCCGACAGTGAGAAGCAGAGCAACAGCTGTATAGGAAACGGTCCAACGTGGCTCAACTCAGGGTTTTGTAGACCCTGTCTGAGATGACTTGGCTATCTTTCGGTGTCAATCTGCATGGCACAGCTTCGTTTATCTTAAGATTAAATATAATAAATGTCTCTTTGTGAAAATGGCTGGAAATTGAACCCTCCTTGTGGCATTTAAAAAGGAAAAAAATTGCACTCTTCATCGCATTTAGAGAAAAATGCAAAAAAGCTGGAGAATGTAAGACAACACCATAAGCATAGGGGAAAATCTTGGTGCATGTTGGGAACCATTTTGTTTTCCAGCAACGATGCCCTTGCCCCAAAAGCTTCTCGGTTTGAATCAAATTAGCATGCAGTGTTGGCTCACGGGCACGCCATAAACAGGGCTGCTTTTGTTAATTATCCATGGATCTCAGCATTACAAAGAGTGTTCCTACTTGCCTTTGGCTAAGTTACGTTCAAATAGAGAGGGAAAACTTGCATTTAAAGGTGAAAAAATAGAACACACAAATACATAAATGTGATGTATTAAGAAAACAGATACTCTAAATATGCATTTCCCAGACTCCTTACTTTAATTAGCCTTCCAAAACAACAATTCTTTTTTTCTTAGCTGTAAAACCAAAAACAATCATGCACAAAGCAGTTTTTTAAAGAATTATTTCTCTGCCTTATGTCTAAATAAGACCAAAAGCCTGTAACATATTAATATAAAGAGCATAAATATCAGTGAGCTTTGGAGTTGTCTTTATATCCACATGTTCAATTATCCCTCCAGCAACTAAACACAGTAAGGAAAAGAAAGAAGAACAAAAACCCAACTGAAAACAGCAGGTCATTCCATCAAATTTATTATTCACTTCTCTGTCACAGTTTTGAAAGTGCTGCAGTACATATCACCACACAGTATGTTCTCATCTGACTAACATTAGCCTCACAAAAGACGTTCCACATCATTGCAAAGCCATTGCTTTTTCTGTCATGATACTTTCACTTGGTTCATGCCAGAATGGGTAATTTTGAGCTCAGCTTAACAAAAAACACTTGGGCTGGGGATAGTTGTCTCCGAGTGACATTACATTCAATAAATAGGCATGCAACTCTCTGGCCTCCAACTTGCAAATGTTCAGCAATGCAGAGAGGGTCATTTCTAAAAATGAGGAGCCCGCCAGGACTGTCTTCAATCTATTTCAGTGTGGTGAAACAGAGGAATGGTCTCGTATAGCAGACATATGAGACCTCTACAAATCAGGTGTGGTTTTTGATTTTTATGAATGCACATGACACTATCTGTAGTAGCACCGACACAATAAACAGATCTCAAGGGCTTCTTTTAGTTTCTTCTTTTCAGATACCACAGATACTACGATCTGCAAAAAAAAAAAAAAAACCCTCTCTCAACTGCAAGCATTAATAGCAACTGAGAAATTAAACACAACAGATGGAGTGTTACAGTTGGTGTTAAAAATATTTACTCTCGTGTTAGGTCTGTCACTGCTAAATGAATCCAAAAGTATGTGTGTGTGCGTGAGGAGTGGAAAAAGGCTCATTGGTGCCAGACGGTGTTGAGGTGTGTGTTTGCGTGTGGGTCTGTCTGTGTCGGCATCTTGCCATGTTGGTCATTGAAGCCCATAATCACAGTGTTTTGTTCAAAACTAAAGGATAATCAGGAAGGTGGAGAGGAGGTGCTCCACCTGCCCATCAGTTATCCCGTGGAGTGAAGTCAACTATTGTGGAGACGTGTGTTTAAACTAACAGGCTGTGGCACTGAAAGCTCTTCAGACGTGAGTGTTTGTGCATCACCCAAGTGTGATCTGGACAAAAGGCCAGATCACACTTGTTGTCGCGTCTGCTAAGAATCTTTTTCTTTCATAGGTTGTTCACAAGAAGAAGTGAAGAAGTGAAATACATTATATATCAGTGTATGTTTGTAAGTTTTACTCTGAAGTTTAACTGTGATGTAGAAACTCATGAGAATTAAACCCACTAAGAAGTCATTTAACTAAAATTTGATCAATACTCTGGGCAGAGAAATTCTTGTGAAAATGGAAAAGTGCCCATAAAATGACATAAAATTAACTATTGACTTGTGAATTGTTTAAGGATGGATGAAAAATGCCTGACCAATGTGTAAACTCACCGGTCTGTCAACCAGATAAATGTAAAGTTTTGGTTTTTAATACTGAATTAAGTCGTATTTGATTCAAGCATGAAAACAAAACAAAACAGACAACTTGAAGAAACCTGATACCAACAAAGAGATTTCTTTAGCTGCCTTCAGTACTTCTTTAAATTCACTCTTGCACTGATCTCCTTTAATGAGGCAGCTTTCAACTGACTCAAAAATGTAGTTTTTTAGGGATTCACATCAATAGAAAAGCACCTAAGATTAACACCCCACAAGTGCTTCATTAGAGTAAGGCTGTTGCCTGCCAAAGCCCTTATAAATGAACCTTTCCTACAGTTCATTTACTTCATTAAGTTTGGTTTGCCTACTTACCAATTAATTCTCTCTACAGCAGATGAAAGATACACAAGAAGAACAGAAAATGTAACAGCCACATCATAAATAACTTACATTTTTAAAGCTTCAGGCTAAATGTAACTTTAAAATGAGAAACACGGAGTATATTAGGCTTTTGTAATAACACAGACAACTTCTTGGCCACACGCACACAACGCAGTCAAGTTAAGCTTTTGAATAAAGGTACTGTTGGATCTGCAACGCTGGCAAATTCTTCTAAAAGAAAGGAACAAACTCACAAACAAACCGTGGACATTAGACACTAGAATTTTATCAATCCTTGTATCTAAGCTTAACAAATACTTAGCCTGGCAGCAGTATATGCTGGTGCCTGATCTCGTTCATTATCTCTGGGGCATATAATAGATGGATTTAGCCTTCGTGACTTTATCAGAGGATAGCATCTGTTTCCCATCTGAGGCTACAAGAGATCCATTTGTACAGTTTGAAATGGACTGGCACCCCACAGTTGACAAAGACAAAAGGCTTTAAAGAAATTAACTATTAAACAGGGCTGTCTAGTTAAATATTCATTTTAATCCAGCGCTAACAGAGAGATACCCATCTAGTCCTTTTGGTCCCATCTTGCTAGGCAATTAAAAAGGAATTTTCATTCTTTCTCTCGGGCTGAATTAACAGCTTGGAGGGGACCGTCGAAAGGAAAAGCCAAAAAGTATGTATGTCAAAGATCAGCTTTCTCTTTTGTCTTAAATGCACTGGTGGAAAACAAGATCTTACGAATGGCAGCTGTGGTTTATCTGCGGGGGGTGTCTTTCCACTCTTGTTAAAATGCACACTTAGCAAAAGCCTCAATGCATTTGACCTCTACCTTAGTAAAAGCAGTCAACAAAATGTTACAAACTAAATCATTTGACAGACAATAAATGAACATTCAGCCCATACAATAAATACAATGAAGCTACAACTGCAGTAACTATTGTATAACTATTATCGTTGTTGTTTTTAGCAGATGACGATATAAACACAGAGTCACAATTCTGAACTGATGCAGAAAAGGATGACAACTCATCACAGGATGAGAGAGATTAAGGCTCCTCTTCACCTGTATTGCCAAAGCTATCAAGCAGATCTAATGACCGTCAGCTGAGTGTGTCACTGTTTCAGTCATACTGTCAACAGAGGAAAGATCCTTTGGTCTATCCACCCATCATAAAACCTGCTACATGGCACAGACAGGAGAGCAATGCTTTTTCTGTGTCGACACAGCAAAACTAATAAAGGTTATACCAAGTGGAGTCCACTGAACCACAGTTGCATGTTTACATATATGGATAAATGTTTAGGCCTCTTGTAATTAACAAAAATAAATGGACAGAAATCAGTTTAACAACCGAGGGTAACCCTGGGAAAAAACAGGTTCGGCTGCTTTCTATTTCCAATCCTCGAAACTGGAGGGATGGAACAACAATCCTTGCAATTTCACCCGACGTGCTACACTGTGTTTTAGGAGTATTCCACTTGCAGCTACACATTCTGTCTTCTTAAAAATAGGAGACTTTTGCCTTTCTTTTCTTCTTTTAAATACGTGTCACATCTTGCTGCACAGGGCAAATTAGGAAGACAGGAAGTCAGACACAGAAGCACAATAAAACAAAAAAAAAGAATCTGGTCAACTTTCAAAATAAAAGACCACCTGCAGACTATATGCTTTGCTTGAGCAATGCTCACTGTGTGATTTTGAGATATTTTTATATATTTAAGTATAGCCCATGGCAAGAGTAGTCTGATAACATGTCTAGCAAATATCTTAAAATTACATTTAAAAAAATTCCCCAATCATTATACCCAGCAGGCAGTTGGACAATGTATCAGCTGAAATCCTGGTATTACAACCCTTCTGACACACAGACTTAGCATTCAGTTATGTTGGCTACAGCGATCCTTTCAAAGAAAATGCAAGAATGTACTGGGACATAAAGGACAAGAGGACAACTTTAGTTTGTTCTAAAGTTTAGAACTGCCCGATAGTTTTTATTTAGGGACTCAAATCTACTGATTTTACATAACTACAGTAATTTGTCTGACTGCTTTCTGAACACTACAATAGCTGGACTATGCACAGAAAAGAGCTACATGCTCTGCAAAATACTTCCAAGATGGATGTAATTATAGATTAGGAGCCAGCATTTTAAACTTACCCACTGAGTGAATACACTGTAATAAATGCATTTTTTTATGCTGAGGTTATCTGAATTTAACTAAGTGCAATTTCAGGACTTTAACCAGGACCAGCTTGAAAATATTAAATCAGAGTAGTTCAAAAACTCAGATTACATTATGGATTACATTAGATATACCACAAAGCAAGACCTAATATGTATAAAGCAAGGGAAATTCCTGGTTTGATTCAGATCACATTACAGGTGACAGCATACCAATCTGACATCCAAAGCTTTTGATAAACATGATTAAAAAGATGACTGCCACTTCAAACAAAACACAGATGCTAGCTACAGAATAAGACTGCATGTAAGAACGCGTTTGAAATAGAGGGCTGCGTTGGAGTTCTTTCATTGTTAAAAGCATGTGCTTCTGCTTGTTACGGAGGGTTAAAATGACGACGCTTCATTGTGTAAACAGATCATTTAGAATCAATTCCTGTTATTCTGCTGATTAAAAGGTACATTTAGAAACGTGAAAAGGATCAGAATAAGCTCTCACCACTGTCATATTACCCATTTCTTTATATTTTGATAGTAAAACAGGAAATAGGTGCAGCCATTTCTTAAAACGTCTGAAAACTTGCGTGGAAATACATATAACAGTTTAAACTCTCATAATTTCTTTAAGCAGCCTTCAGGAACAGTTCTTTAGACTTCCTGAAGGACATTCAAAGCTCTTCTTTGGATGATGGCTGCCTTTAATTCCATAATGAGAGGTCTGGCATAGGTGGAGGCCAATCCACGACTGATGGTGTTTTTATATCCGGTTCAATTTTTACTGCACTGGCAGTGAGACTGCCATGCTGAAGCTGTTGTCAGGCAGACACTTTCCAGATGGTACTGCACAGCGGATCAAAATGATTGTACTTTTCTGCACTCAGAATTCCATCAATTTTGACAAAATTTCCAACACCACTGCATTGAAGCTGCAAACCATGACAGAGCCTCTACTATGTGTTACAGATGGCTACTGTGCCTCTACAGACCTCTTTTGTAGATGTAGATGACAATTTGAAACAAAAATCTCAAATTTGGAATAATCATTTCATAAGTTTCATCAGTTGCCACTGATTTTCAAGCCAGTTCTGGTGTAACGGATCAAACTGACGGGACAGATTCATCTCTCAGGTCCCCTGTCAGGATTTCTTCTTTCAAAGGCAGTTCATCTAGTGCCCTGGGAATCACCTTGTTTGTGCAAAAAAATACTATTTTATGCTGGTCAGACTGTGTTATCCTCTAAAATTGGTCAGGTACAAGGATGGACTAAAATGAGCAGCAAAGAAAATTTCTGGAAGAACTTCAGAAAGACAACAACGACAAATGCCAAGAAAGTCTGGCTCCTTGGAATGAAAATATAAAGAAATGACTCAAGTGGCTCAAAACCTTTAACCAGTATTGTATTTTAAAATTTTTAGGAAAAAGCAAACCAAACACACCGCTACACGGAAATGGAAATAGACTGGAATTTATATAGTTTTCTTTTAGCCTTTCTGACCAACTCAAAGTGATTTAGACCGTATTTAACCACATATTCATACACAGCTGTATTATATACACTGGTAACACATGATTCTCTGCACAGCCTGTGCGTGTGTTCAGTCATGCACCAATCTACTCTAAAAGGGCTGGCCAAGATGCATCGAGAAGGAAGCATGCTGCGAGGGTAAATAATGCATGCCTACACAGGACATGAGAGAAGGATGTAGCTTCAAGTGTGTGGAGTGCATGGGCAGGGGGCTTGTGGGGGCTCGCTTGTGCGTGCCAGCCTCAGACAGCTCACCACAGAGCAGACGCGCAGAAACGAAAACTCTGTGCCTTCTTAACAAAGACAGAAATGACACCAGTCAGCCGCAGAGAAAGCCAGCTTGAATTTTCATCAAAACAAACACACAAAGTGACGATGCTGCCAAAATAGCTGAGCAGTAATTATTTGACAGTAAAAGGCCATATCGGGTTATATTATTTACACTGCCGGGGACTTCAGACCACCCCTCGGTATTTTAGGCTCTAGCCTCAAACTCTCATCTGACCCAATTATCCAATTAGCTGAAGTAGTGGCCAGACTAGAAGCCGATGACAGCTGGAACACCTGCAGTTGCTGCTCTCGGTGTGGGGTCCAGGAGTTACGTGACCCCGGCAATAAGCATATTTTAACTAATCTGAGCTACAGTGTAAACACCACAGACACTCTGCTCAAGAGGAAGCTGCAAACCTCTGAGGTAGTCATTCCTTACAGAGTATAGTCTGTGTGAAGCATTCCTCATTTTCAGACTTCATTGGAAATCTAAGCTACTTTAACTGGAAGGTCAAATAATTACATCCCTTTGCTCTCGGACCACACTGTATGACAGACATGACAGCATTAAGCCTTTTGACTGTGGCAGGAAACTCTAGACGACAAAACGCCATTGTTACGTGACTTCCAGCGCTTACACCCTTCCGTCAGTTTCCTAAATAGAGTAACATCTTAAAAAGAAACCACAACATTGCAGTTTGCCCTACGGGCACTTCCAAGTGGGACAAAACCCAGCCTTGCTTTTGATAGCTCAACTCAAGCTCTCTCTGCCAAAGCATTTCTTTCTCCCTCGGGGCACTTTCCTCCTTCCCTCAAGGTGGTTCAACAACTCTGTGGTCATACTGCTGTGCCTCTTCAGATGCTGAACATTAAGGGATTAGGGCGGAGCGGCAGAATCCATCGGAAGTGATCTTCACAAGAGTTTCTATCTGCTTTGATTTGTCTGTCAAGCTTTTGTTTGATTTACTTTTTGTATATTAAAAAAGTTCTTTGATCACAGCTAACCACACTATTAGTGAAGTCCCAGTATTTTTAAGATGAAAAGAATTTTTTTAAAGTCAGGAGATCAGAAGATGGGATGTTTGTCTTCTCCATTCCTTGATTTTCTGGATTATCAATAACAAATGCATAACCAAGGTGTTGAGCTCAGCTGCAGCCAGGTGAGGTTACATCTTAGAAAGAGGTGTAACGTATGACGGCAGTGACAGTGCAGCTGGCAATTATATAACAAACAACATCCCAGCTGCTTCTGTGCATATAATTACATTCTCCTCCAAACAAAGCAAAACAAACAACAACTGTTGGATTGTCTGTAGAAGGCCACATACTTTTTATACCAGCCGAGCCGAGGAAAACGAACACAAACCACACTAAACAGGTTTGCTTTTCTGACAGTGTTTCTTCTTTTAAATCACCTTTTAAGGTTTCCGCTTGCATGACTTTCAACCTACTTCAAAGTCAACTTCCCTTAAAGACAGGTGGTTAATTTGTCTGAAAAAATAAGCTCATCGCAAACTCCTTCCAGTTAAGACTATGATGACATGCAAAATGTGCCCACAGAGAACAAGGGATAAAGAAGGAGAATGAATCCAACTTGTGTGGGGGATCCAGCTCACATACCCAGCATCTAGCCACAAAAAGGGATGTCTTGGGCTCAAAGTAAACACTGATGGATTTCAGGCTTAAATACTCAAGGCCATTTGTGAAAACAGAGAGGAGTAATATTGCCACCGGGATCTCCTTACACGACATTGTGTATTTATCTTCAAAAACCATGTGAAGCATTCCTAAAATACTATACGTTCTTCCATGTGACACTTTTTCCCACATTAATAAGGCAAAATGAACTGGGAGATGTGTTACGACATTTATATCAGCCTCTTTCAAATTCACAATTAAGGAGTTATCATTTTAAATCAACAATTAGTTTGTGTTTTTGTAAGGGTATGCTGCAGGAAAAATAGACTAATAGAAATTGACTATCTGGCCAATTAGATTGATGGGTAGGAATTCAGCTTTCTATTGGGAGATCAGTTTATCATAAGGCAGTCAGAAGCAGTGTTTTCCATTCAAAATAAAGGACAAAAAGGGATTGCCTGCTATGTGTTGCGGAAGTAAATACAAGGAATGCACATTCAAGGTCATGCTGAAACAGCTGAAAGCCACAATAAAAGCAATTACCTGGAATGCATGACACTTCTGAGACCGTTTTATCCTTCCATGCAGAGATATACACCCCACATACCTCTCATCTATCAGTCAGAAGCCACTCAGTAGGGAATCCTAGGAAGAAAAGACTGCAGCCACCTGAACCTGTGCAGCCATCAAGCTTACAAGGGGTATTCTTGCTCCACTCACTGAACATAGTGCTTGACAATTTTCCCTGTCATCCTTGAATGCATCTCTACACCCTCTACATCTCTGCAAACCTGTAGTAATGGGAGTAAGGACTGTAACATTATGCAGGGAAATCAACGATCTCACTCAAGCAGTGGCACACAAAGACAGAGGGATCAACTACAGTGATGCCACTGTTTTTGATCATCAGGTTCTTGTGTGAAGTTAACCAGACAAAGTCCCTGAGCCACCTTTGAATATACATGAATAGTAAGTCAGAGGTTCTTTAAAGTCAAAGGAGCTCAAAAGGAGATTGAAAACAGAATGAACTCTGAACTTGAAAAGCATTTTCATGGTGTGAATAATGAATAGGCCTGAATGTTTAATGTACGCTAACTGGTAGCTTCATTAGTGGCCTGTTCATCTGCTTGTTAACGTAAATATGTAATCAGCCAATTCCACGGTAGCAACCCAATGCCTTTAGTTCAAGCTAAGCATCAGAACGAAGGAGATGAGGGACTTTGAAAGTGGTATAGTTGTTGGTGCACAGATACAGTAACAGTAACTCAAATAACCCCTGTCACAAGCAATATATGCATAAGAGCAGCAAGGAGAAGAGGAGAGGCTACAGGAGGAGAATATCGCAAAGGGTGCTACGTCAATAATCAGTAAGTCAATAAGAAAAAGAAAACTGAAGCTACAATTGCCACAAGCTCAGCAGAAGTAAGGAAAAACTTCACCTGATCTGATGAGCCTTTCTGCTACAATATTCAGTGGTTCATACTGGCAGTGTATAGTGCATATTTATATTTTCTTGGCACACAAATGAGGATTGTGTAAATGCCATCGCCTGCCAGACTATTGCTGGTGACCATGTCCTTCCCTTTATCTTCTGATGGCAGTTTCCAGCAGTATGATATGTCATGTCACAAAGCTCAAATCATCCCAGCTGACAAATCTGCAGCAGCTGTGTGATGCTATCATGTCAACAGGCGTCCAAATCTCTGGGAAAAGTTTCCAGCACCTTGTTGATTCTGTGCCACAAAGAATTCAGGGAGTTCTGAATGCAAAAGACTAAGTGCCTTGAGGTCCTACCTGAACATTAAGCCAACCAGAGATACACCTGTGGTGTCAACGTAGAATGAGAAAAAAGTGACTCATTCATTAAAAGTAAATGACTGATTTTGGGGGCGTGATGTGGATCCAACTGCATTTTCTCAGGTCTAGGGTTCAAAAATGACAATACTAGGCTGCTCCTCAAAATTGTGATTTTTATTCTTTGCTTTTCCATTTTTTTTTTTTTTTTTTACAATAGAAACCTTAATTCTATGTATTTTCAGGTCTTAACACACATTTACTCAATTTGCAAGTAGATCGAGGCACTAAAGGGAAATACCGCAGTTTCAGTGAAATATGAAGCCAAGTTGTAGCCTAACCTCAGGCCGAGTTAGTGGAATAAATGAAGATTGACAGGACGGATGTCAAGGAGGGCAAACAAATACAGGGACTCGCGTGGCACGAACAGTGGCTGCCGCCTCTTGCATCACTCAACGCTATGAATGTCTAGGAGTGCAGGCCTGGGCTCAACTATTTGGCGTGGAAAGAGGGAGACATTTTTCAAATACCTCAAGGATATTTACACACCTGCTTAGTGTGAGGTGTACCGAGGAGTCAGTTCTGTTTCACAGACAATATGATTTTAACCCTAGCAATGGACTGATTGACTCTATTCAGGCCCTAGTCCCAGCAACAAAACCGTGTAAACATGTGCACATTCATATTCATAGACATCTGCACCTAAATGGCACAATGCAAGTTTACGTTCAAGATGATCAGTGTTATTACAAACTCATTGACTTCCTGGCATTTCACTGTTGCAAAACAGTGAACACATGACTGAATCACACTGCTAGGAAGCCAGGGTGGGGGTAGGGGAGTCTGTTTCAAGGCCATGAACCTGCAGGGTAATCAAGGTCTTTGTCAAATTATAGGCCAAGAACACCACTAACCACAGTTCAATCCAGGGCTGAAGAAGAGGTCACCCATTATGTGAATATTATTAAGTCAGAGAGAATTCCGATGTACAACATCAACATTAGAGAGCAAGAGAAGGCCCTACTTTAGGCATTCTAAGTGTCTAAGTACACTAGCTCCCCTTTGTTTAAACCTTCAAAAAAGCTTTCAGCGTGGAACTAATAATAGCATTACAGTTAGCTCAATGCATTTTTGAGATGCGTAGCTAAAGAGGAATGTAGGCTGGGTAAATAAGGGGATGTGCTGGTCCGTTTAGCGTTTTTTGGAACATCTCTTAAAACAACTTAAAAAGAAAACTGTGGATGTGGGTCTCGGTCAACAGGCACGTTCATGTTGTCATAATATGTCTACAAAAAAACTATATAACACAACTTCAAGGCCAACAAATATCAGGCCAGTTCTGTGACGGGTCACTTTTGTTCCAAAAGGAAATTGGTACTAAAAATCAAAGTGATTCAAGACCACAAACATCTGCAATGTTTACTGCGATTCTTGAAGCAGTTAAAACAGCCCATGTGTTTAATATTTCTTGCTTTCTGGGACTTCTGTATTTGCAGGAAATTTAGCTGAGATTAACACAGGAGTAACTGCTGCTTGTTAAACTGCATACTCAATGACAATTTATTGACGAGTTGTTGGTTAAAATTCACTGCCAAACTATGAAAGCTGATACAATGTTTGTTTAAGCTCAAATGATTTTAATGCATATATGATGACTAGAATTTCTTAGTTTGTGTAAAAACCACATGCTAATATGTACAAAGGTGTGTATATATATATATATATGTTTGAAAGAAGAAAACAAACCTGGTTAATTGAATTGGCAGCACAAGAGGCAAGGCCTGTTCCCAAAGATGACACGAAAAACATGACTGGATCAAAGGGCACCGGAGCCATTGCAAAGCCGGCAGCTGCAGTTGTAACCACCAGAGCTGAAATAACGAAGGTGATAAAAAGAAAAGAAACAACATAATCCATTATAGTTTCTCAGAGTATTATCTCTCCAAAATAATATGTAAAACATTTAACATCCCTAGAAGGTTGATTCAGTGTAAACAAAGGAAAAGCACATAGTAGGACAAGACAAACTGCAACACATTAGATTTCAGCTTAGGCCCCTTTCCATGCACTTTATCTAAAAACTAATAGAATGACTTTAAGTTCTTGTATTAAAACTACTGAATTCCAATTGCTCCAAAGCTCCACTTAAATATGTAAAGTGACGGATTTCTTGTTATAACCCATTCCGATACAGAGGGAAATGAATTATAGTGAATCTCATGAAGACGATCAGTCCCACTGACTCACTCACTGAATGACTGGCACGAATCCCTGTTTATTATATTACTAAGCACAACAACATAGTCATGTCTATGTGCACATTTAACCCATCCACAGTAATCTTGTACATTTTTCTATTTATTTGACTGGTGTTCTCTACTTACTCAATTTTTACACAATGTCAGTGATTCTGTTTGCATGTCGGGTAAGTGTTTGCATGTTATTTCCTTTAGTTCATCATCACGTCTAGCTTTGCACAATTCACAGTAAATAATCCCTTTATCTTCTTATACTGGGCCTTGGTGGAGCCAGTCAAGCCATTTTAGTTCAGCTTTCTCCCGATTGGCTGCCCCTATCAAACAGAAGGTCTCAAAACCAGATAGGTGAGTTTGCTGTGCTCAAAACCAGAGTTGTGTGCCTGAGATGACAACATAAACATCCCTCCTCCCTAATATGAATCCAACAGTAGGAAAAGCTTTTTAAAGTATTTAGAACAGCCTGAATATTGAGTCAACTAATATTGTAATAATAAACTATATAAGTAAGTGTTGAATACTCTACCTGTTAGTTTAATTTTTGAAAGTCTTGCATAGATATCCGGTAAGTCAGCCCTATCAACCTTCAGCTGCTTCCACTGTCTATCTAGACGTGCCTGTTTTCCTTCTTCAGTCTCAACCTGGACATGTGGAGGCTCATCTGGAGTTCCAGTCATATGGGAAACGGAAACATTCTGCGCTGCTGCATTTTCTGCAGTGTGCTTCAAGACGGAGAGTTTATCTTGAGGCTTATGGGTTGCATCCTCTGCCTGTGGACCAGCATCTGTAGCTGCAGGATTGATGGTTGGTACTCGCTCCACTTGTCTTTCAACGCTGTCATCTCTCTCATCCACAATAGTCAGGACGGGTGCTTGTTTGGGGATGGCTCGCTGGTGAAGCTCACTCGTGTTCTTTGAAACATACTGGGGGGAAAAAACAAAAGCAAGGAGACTTATTGGGTAAATATTTTCTAATGGCAAAAAAGAGGCAAAAGAAGAAACTCTGCTAGCCTCAGAATACTGGGATAAATCAGCATTAACGATGAGCAAAAATGTTTAATAAACTGATTTTACGAGATACAATACGTTCGAAGACGACAAGATGATACCTGACGTTTGAGGAAGTTAAAATGTTGATACGTCAGCCAGTTTGAAGGATCTCTTCTGTGCAACTGAATAAGGCTGCGAGCAATCTGGTTGCATCGAGGAACATTTCGAGCTAGTTTCTGTTTCACACTTACACCAACAAAACCTACAAGAAACGCAAGACATAAAATTATTAAAAGTCACAGTTTGGTTAGATTTTCTTGGTCATTAAAAACTAAAACATGCTTTAATCAAAATTTTTCCTACATTTGTTGCCCAGATACATTTTGCTGCTCATTTCAGCATCCAAGAGAACACCACAGTCAATTTACTACTGCACAATCCCATTGCTCTTATTTGAAAATTTAACCAGCTAGCTCATCCCACGTCATGTGTCTTTCTCTGGCAAGGTAACCTGCTCAGTGCGGTGGTGATCTTTGTCATTCAGCTACGTGTGGTCATATTCGCTTGTCTGGTGGCTGTAAAGATCAGAAGGTTTGCTGCAAGCTCTAAGACCACTAAATTGCATTTGCAGCAGGTGGAGACTTGGTTTATATGTTTAACCAAGGCTGCAGAGCAGAAAACAACCTTGTTGCTACATGCAGTTCAAAAAGGATTTGGAGATTAGCAGGGAAACTGCTTAATTGCTACTTATTTTTTTACTATTTGTTTTAAAAAGCATGGGTGTTCATCTTTTTGTGCTCACACCCTACTGCCACAAATACTGTGAGAAATACTAGAAACCATGAGGAAAAAGCACATTTACTCTATGGACAGGGGGGGGGGGGAAATGACCAAATAAAATGAATGGATGGACAGACAGATAAAATAAAACACAATCAGCAGCCTTTGACGTGGTTTTCATACCACTGATGCAATGCCACAACTCAGAGATATATATTTCGTTATGCTACTAGCCTTCCTAAAACTTAATCCGACCCACCAAACTTACTTTCACATTAGTGGTAACACTTTCACTGTTATTTTCATTAAATACGATAGCTCGAACACAGCAAATCCTACTGTGGATAAAACGTTATCCTAAATTGCTGTTGACAGTGTCCTTAGACCGACTGGCGAAGCATCGAAGTTATGTCCAATATTGACTCTTCTTAAGGGTAAACGTTCGGTATTTTGACACCGCAGGTGCAATAATAGCCACAGTCGCTATATAGCCTTTTTTCCCCTTTGTAGATGCGACCGACTTCTGCTTGGGGTGCATACCCTCTATAAACAAGGTCAATGCTAGCCTATTGCCTACAGCTCAGTTGCATCTAGTTAGCTAAATGCTAAGCTAGTGAGCTAGCTTATGCCTTAGCATCAAGAGCTGATTTAAGCCGCCGCAGATTAAAATTGCGCTGAAAATAACGTCCCTTTGAACCAGATACAAATTTTATTGCATGTTACCTGACAGCCTGCTACATGGTGTTTTATACATTATCTCGAATCATAAAACCGGTTCCCGTTACGACCCCTTCACATGCAGCGAGTCGCCATTTTGACCTCCTTAGATAAAAACAAGTACTTCCGGGGGACGAGATGTTAAACAGGGAAGTGAGATTGGACGAACCGCAGGCACGTAAGAGGTTAGTATTAAGACACCAACAATCTCACCTAAAACTGGTGCAGTTATTATAACAAATAATATTTAACATATATTACTTGTAACATATTTTTAAACTCAGGCTAATATATATATATATATATATATATATATATATATATATATATATATATATATATATATATATATATATATATATATATATATATAAATAAAAGATAGAACTTTATTAATCCCTCGGGTGGGTTCCTCTGGGAAATTCGATACGTATATATATATATATATATATATATATATATATATATATATATATATATATATATATATATACACGTATATATATATACACGTATATATATACGTATATATACGTATATATATGTATATATATATATATATATATATATATATATATACGTATATATATATATATATATATATATATATATATATATATATATATATATATATATATATGAATAAAGAGAGCGAAACATCCCATTGATATTCTGACACTCTGACACTTGCATTACTTAAGCAAGTAAGGTTTCAGGCTCAGGCTCAGCTCCCAGACATAATGTCATGCATGCAGTGCCTTGTAATCAATATCAATAAAATATTCTGCTTGCAAATGTTATCAACTCTTTTCAATGTTACCCTCAACTAAGGCAACCTAATTAGTTGGATGACCTCTTTTAGTGTCTAAGAATAATTCAGAATGAATAATCAGACGTTTCAATCTAATCTCCATGTTTTATGGTGGAGCCTTTGGTTATCAATCCTGCAAAGGCTCAGTCATTAAAGAAGTATAAAGAAAGAACTATTTAGAAAAAACAGATCAGATAAGAAACATGCACATTATTTCAGTCTCTTAATCACATAGAGGCAGTCCACCAAATCATCAAGCACATAAAAAGTAGCTTTATTCATTACAGACGCTAGAAAATCACCCTGCCACTCCATAAATCTGTACACAAAGCAAACCAGTAATAGAGTTTTTTCATATTGAAGTTTTTGCATTCATACACACCCTCTTTTTATTATGCAGACTCAGCACAGAGCATCATGTACCCCAATTTCACTAGTGGATAATAGATTTGTAGTTGTTACATTGCCTAATCCTACATAAAGTGACAAAGAGAAAGGCATGTTATCCAAAAACTTAGCATAATGAGCTGTGGAAACTGAAATAGGAAGAATAGACCGAGGTATGCTAGGTCTTACAAAGTAATGAAACCAGATCTGAAACTTGAGGTACCATCAGATTTTGAATCCCGATGAACAACACCATGTGGCAAGTGTCTGACTGGCAATTACTTCTTTTTTGTCAGCATGATATTGATTCCAAACTCACTGCCAATGCAGTAAAACCATATCTGGAAACACACTGGGGAATACTATCACTCATGGATAGGCCTCCCAAGTACCCAGATCTAAGTGGAATCATCATGACAGAAAACTGAACAAAAAAGCTTTAAAAAACTTTAAAAATTGCCAGATGCACTCTTCACTGCCCTTATTTTTCAGATTGGCTTTAGTCAATACTTTTTAATAAAACAGTTTTAATCACAGAGGAGGACACCGATTGGTCAGTGGATTGTAGAGCTCATATTCAATGTAAAGAAAAAACATTCATTGTTGCTTAACAGTTTTGCACTATAAGCAGTTGTGAACTATACAAGACCAGGTCATTATCTGGAGTACATCGACTCATCTGACAAGCATGTTTTCTGTTATGAATGGCCTTGATGCGAGTATTCTTTGCAGTTGTTATATTGTTGAAGGACTGAAATCGTACTGCAATCCAAGCTAAGCATCCAATTCTCCTGATTCATCCCAATCATTTCACTGTACGGCCAACTCCTCTTTCCCTCCTAAGATTATACAGTGTAATCTTCATGCACCATCAAGATGCAATGGCTGATAAATGCCAATAATACACAAGGCCATTCACGTACCAGCATGAGAGCACCTTTATTACAGGATATAACCGTTATGTTCTGTTCTTCAATATTTCCCTCCACAATGACCCATCCTACAGCTTTACATTTGGTTTCGTTGTGAGGGGTGAAGACGAGGTTATTGCTTGATATTATGGCCTATAATTTACATCTAGGTACAGTTATACAACTCTAGTTTTCCATGCCCGCTTTATAAGAACACAGATGCTTTAGGTATAGAGCTACCGAGTTTATGGCAAAGCAGGGCACTGCATCCAAATTCAATCTTTGGAGCAGCAATGTCACAGATGCCACCAGTGAATAGCGTTATTAATAGAATATAAGGGACTAATATTAACAAATAGGCAAGCAAGACAAACTGCTCTTCTGGACTGGAACTGAATAATATTTTTCATTGCACCTGAGAATATTAAAGATCTATCAGTGAGTACAAACTCACAGATACAGGGGAGTAACTGCCAAGGAGCCAGCTCGCATAGCCTTCTGCCTAATCATTAGTCTGGCAGCTAAATTTGGCATTTCTTAAAGGTAAATACAGGCTTTGTGTTAAGATACTGAAAAACAAGACTGATAAGGTTTTATAAAACTTTGGATGTTGTTCTCTTAAAGGCAGAAAGGCAGGAAGCTTCACTTGTTTAGATAATTGCACGGTGCACTCCAGTGGGTAAAGACAAAGCTAATCATGCTTTTAACTCCTTCTGTCCATAAGGCAGACCAAAAGACAGGATCTTAAGAACAGATGGGCAAAGTGGAGTAGAATAGTTCTGAAACAATAGGTTTCTAAGGGTTTTTTCAACCTACTGGGGACTTTCAAAGGATTTTCTACTGTTATTCTAGCCCTGATGGTGGTCTCAGTATGAGGGCTTTTGTCATGATGCTTTCACTGCTTTTTGAAAAAAAAGAATGAAGTGGCTGTAAACATCTCCTCCAGGGAGAAACAAGAAAACAAAAGGAGTCAAGGCTTGCATTGTCAGAGTGACATAGTTTGTCAGAGAGCAGGCTGATGTCAGCCAGAGAACATTAGGCTTCAAAGAAAGTACTACACCCACTGCAACGGGGTTTAGTCCTGCAATGCTATGCAGACTATAATTCCTGATTGAATCAGCTGCAATTACAGCTTTTAGGCTCTGACCTTTTAAGCCAGGGATAGAGTACAATTCCACGTACATGGAAGGAAAACAATTTGGAGTCATCTATTAACTTTGTTTGGCTGGTGTCTGATCATCAGCAACCAGAAACATTAAAAATGCTATGGTGGTTGGACTACTGTAAGGGTAAAGAACACAGGATATGCTTTCAATACTCACAAACATGAAAATTGACAGATTAATTGGAAAAAAGAAAATTAATAGACATTACTAACAAAGGGCCAGTTGCTCCTTACAAATAGGCCTGCTGGGAAAAAAAAAGTGGCCCTGGTTGAACATGTTTCACACTGGCGCACGAACTGACCACATATAATGAAACACTCTCCTTCCAAGCCTCAATAAATGGCCTAGTCCAATAACAGACGTCTCACAGACCTGTCATCAGCTCAGTTCATCTGCTTGGATTTATAAGCACTGTCCCAGAGGTTTTAGTGCCATCACTAATCCCACAGGAATAGCCATCTGAATGACTGTGGAGTCAGACCTTCTAAAAAAAATGAAAAAGGCAGACAGTGCTACATAACTCCAAGCAGAAACAGATGCAGAGACGCTTTTGTGTTTATAATTGATTTTCAAGGGCAACATTTTGTTGTCATAGTTGGTCTAACAAGCTCCTGGCTGGCGCCCAGTTGCTCGTCAACCACACAGTGTAAGACGTACCAGCCATTCATTGCCCTACCCCCAGTGGGATGGCACCATGCTGGAATACTGACATCAGCCATGGAATTTCCCTTTGGGACAGACACTTGTTCCATTTTAAAATACACGGTGACTCGGTCTGAGTTGGTGAAGCATCCAAAACCTCTTCAGATGAACCGGTATTCATCCTCAGCTGCCTCCCGGATGCCTGCCCTCTTTCCATCAACAACAGGTATTCTCAAGCCCTATGGCCACCAGTGTTTACGTTTGAAATCGCGGGTGTCTTTGTGGGCCTCCACAGTTAAGCTTCTAATTGGCCATGGCTCATCAATCACACAGCGCAACCCCGTTCACCCAAAATCTCATCCAAACAGCTAAGAGGAATGAGACCCATGGAATGGACTCTATGTCTCCCAAAGGCCTAAAAGTAGGCTTAGGGAGGGGCAAGTGGTTTGTGAGAAAACCACGCTTTTTCCAAGCTCATGTCAAGCAATGTATGTGTCTGTCCTTTGTCTTTCCTGACATGCACACATTCCTTCCCCAACAATAAACTAAATCTTATTGTATATTTACATTTGATTTCAATCAAAACAGATGGGGATGTCTGTGGCTTTACTTTTTCTTCCTTGCTATCTTCTATTGAACTTGGGCTGAATTGTTAACCAGGTGTTGACCAAAGAACTTTGTTTTTTCACCTAATTATTTAGGAATAGCAGTGCTTGAAAAGTTAAAAGCCCAGTAACGGAGCATCCAACTACTTGATGCTTGGTAGTTTAGCGGTTCATCATGTCTGGGACCACAGTTCATAAGCACACTCCAGACAGGGTCAAATGGGTCATCTCCCTAGTCAATGTGCAGCAGTTATTTGGTTTGGCTGAACTCTCAAAGTCCATGATTTGGCCACAGTGTAATGCAGAGCCCACAAATTTGTCAAGAGGGGAAAAAAAGGCCTACAGTGTATGCGGTTTATGGGGTCACAGCAGAGCCTCCACATTTCTTCACAACCACAGACAACATGCGCAACACTCAGTGTGTTTTTTCCATTAGTCCTGGTGTGTTATTTATTTATTCCTCCATTTCCCTTTTCCTTTTTCCCCCACTAATACTTTTCATTCATTCATTCACCACAACAAGCTATCTTTCCTAATGTTCGTCCCTGGGAACAGATGAAGGTCATGGTGATTTGCTGAAGATCAAGTCTGATAAGGACTGCAAACAAATCTGTGGTTCCCCTTGCCCTTTTAAAAAACACAAACATACTAAACACCCCTGTAGCTGGTCCATGTCCAATTCTCTTCAGTAACCAAGAGTAATCAGCCGTGTCATCCTTGTCGTAAATCTCCGGGCAGTAGCGGCTCCCAGCCCAGACGGGAATAGGCCTTGTTCAGTCGCACTTGCCTTCGCATCATAAATCCATGCCCGTCTTTGCGGGATCAGTTTCCTGCTTTGTGTGTATCTCCCAGCAGAGGAGTATATGGGGGAAGCGAGGATATTTCAAGACCACCGTCACCTGAAGGAGTCAATTTGCAAAATGGACTGTCTCTTCCTCCCTGCTGATATAATGCAGGGTTTTAAATGCTACTTTTTAACATCAGATGAAGATTTGAATCTTAGTCCTAGACTTGAATCCATTTCTGAAGTATAATTATTAAAAACAAGGAATACCATAAAAATATACCTAAAGCATATTTTATATATTCAGGACTGTGAAAAAGTATTTGTTCCCCTCTTCTTTCCCTTTCATTTTTTTGCATATCTGTCACTTAAATGTTTCATCAAACTAAATTTAGCATTTAACAATGATAACCCAAGCCAATGCAAAATGTAGTTTTTAGATGATTTCATTTATTAAAGGAACAAAGCTATCCAAACCTATCTGGCTCTATGTGGAAAAAGTTAACTAAACCTAATAACTGGTTGTGCGAGCCTTGCAAGTAAGAACTGGAATCAAGTGTTTGTGATAGTTTGCAATGGGTCTTTCAAATCACTGTGGAGGAATTTTGGGCTGCTTTCTTGTGCAAAATTGTTGTCATTCTCCCTCCCACATTCTTCCCTTACAGAATGCCTATCTGAATTAAAATCTTGGTTCATCTCTAATTTTCCAAAGCTCAATGAGGATAAAACTGAAATCCTCCTTATTGGCAGTAAATCCAACCTAATGAAGACAAATCATTTCTCACTCACTATTGATAACTCCACAGTTTTCCCTTGAGCCTTGGTGTCATCCTAGACAGTTCACTATCCTTTAAATCTCACATCAATAATCTCATCCGTTCTGCCTATTTCCATTTACGCAACATTAACAGATTACCTCCTTCTCTTTCTGCCCAGTCTACATCCATTCTTGTCCACAGTCTCGTTACCTCCCACCTTGACTATTGTAATTCTGTCTTGCACTGTCTCCCCCAAAAATCCCTCCATAAGCTTCAACTGGTTCAAAACTACCAGAATCCCCTCCTACCAGCATATCAACCCTGTTCTTCAGGAACTTCACTGGTTCCCATTGAAATTCCGGATAATATACCGACTTCTTCTGCTCACCTTCAAGGCCATTCATAAGCTTGCACCTCCTTACCTTTCTGACCTGTTAAGCACTATCTTTTCTGCCCGCTCACTTCAATCCTCTTCTTCTATCCAGCTTGCTGTGCCTTCTTTCCGCCTCACCACCACGGGAAGCAGAGCTTTTAGCTGCTCACTCTCTACACCCAGATATAAGAAACATTGGTTCTCTCCCCTAGTTTAAATCTCAACTCAAAATCTATCTGTTCAAATCTGCATGTTCACTGTGAACCCACTGTTTGTTAATTTTATCTTGTGCTTTTGTTTTATTGTTCTTCATTTTGTCATTGTTCTATTATGTGTTTCGTTCTATTGTTAAGTGTCCTTGGGTGTCTTGAAAGGCGCTTTATAAATAAAATGTATTATTATTATTATTATTATTATTATTATTATTATTATTATTAATTCAGCCTCATTAAAGGGTTTTTAAGCATGAATCGTCTGGTTAAGGTCATCTCAAAGCATCTCAATCTGATTTAAGTCTGGACATTGAGCCAATTGAAAGATGGACTTGTTGGTGTATTTTGTCCTCCTGCATAACCCACAAGCACTTTAGCTTCTGGGCACAAACTGATGGCCGGACATTTGCTGTACCATCATTTGCGGCAAATCATCCAAGTTCTTAAGCAATCAAGCAGCCAAAGTCCATCACATTACAACTATTTACTTTTTCACCTAGGGCAGCTAAGTTTGGATATTTTTTCCCTTCATAAATGAAATCATTATTTGAAAATTGCATTTTGTATTTACTTGGTTATATTTATCTAATATTAACATTTATTTGATGATCTGAAACATGAAAGTGTGACATGCAAAAATCACGAGAAGTAAGAAGGGGACAAATACTTCTTCACACCACTGTATCATTCAGCATATTCCTTCTGAATTGTTCAAAACGGTCATGCTCGTCTCTTCATTTTCTCTTTCTCTCTCTTTTCAGATCATGTAAAGTGGCTTTATCACAATCTCTCTGCCATAAAATGGCTTAAACTTTCAGTGTTTAACCTTTCGTTTGTCTTTTTCATACACTTTCTGTAATGACTATCACCCACTCTTATTCTCCGAGAAAATGTTCTTTTCTCAGTGGAGACGAGCTAGTTTTACACACACTGTGTGATGGCCTCAAGGCCAAAGAAGGACCTTCCTTTCTGCAGGTCAGCGTGCATGGCTGGGTGTATGACAGAGTCTTGGCAGCTGTGGTCTAAGTGGTTTTGTAAGGCAGAGAAATACTGAACATCCCTGGATGCCTTTCTTATCTTGTGGGGACAAAGTTGTTTCACACATTACACTTTCCCTCTCAGCTACTCTGGTGGTGGTCTAAATGTCACTCACCCAACCCCTAACATTATCCTTACATGAATATAGCATTTGATTGGATTGGATTATACTCTTAATTGCAGTCATCGTAATAAAATGCAATATTATTAAAATTACCCAATTAAATCCTAATTATAACTCTCTAATGTGTTGAACTGAAGCCTCGGTTAAGATGTCTTGTGATCTGCCTGCACTGCAAACATAGCGTTAGAGCTCTTGTATTAGATTCCAATCGGGATTACGGTCCACTGCAATATTCTATTACTATTATTTGTAAGTAATTTGAACAACAATAGAAGGGCGATTCTCTTTCCATAGCTGCTTTCATTACTAACATACCCTCCAACATGACTCCCCCTCCCTTTTTCGGAAAGTGCCACAATGACAAAGTGCATAAGAAAAGCATGGTGGCAGAAAACGAGGGAATCCTATCAGTGCATGAATTTAATTACCACTCAGATGGCGCCACATAATGAGGAAAAGGTGGATGTGCGAGAGACTTGCATAATTCATTTCGCCTTTCTCATTTCAACCTGCCCTAGCCTCCTCGCCCCTCCTCTGTATTTCCTACACGGTGCCACATTTCTCTGATCGATGATCAATAATTTCTTTTCACCCAAAAAGATTTGCATAGAGGGAATTATCTGTTCTCTGTGTACCATTGGGGGAAAACTTGCACGGCACTTTGGAATACAGGTGGCTGAAATCAGCTTCAGTGTTATGCCCTCTCTCCCCCACTTGGCCTAATTTGTCATCTGCTGTTGAAATAAATGGCAGAGGAGCACCACAGCCTGCCCACCAGAGCCCAGATTACAGTGGACTACCTTTACAACAGAGTGCAATAGCAGACAGAAAGCCATTTTACAATTGCACAGAACTGACAGACCCTAGCCAGACATTTCTTCCACTCAACCATGTCTGGTTCTTGACCCTTAGGGAGATTCTGTAAGTTGAATGCTTGTTTTTTAATCCAAACCAGTTTGGATGGAGATGAAAGCAAAATGGAAGCCTCAAAATAGCAATCACAGAAAGGATTCGAACTCGTATGTCTTGACATGAGATTCATTTAGTCTGTGCATCAATTTTCTACTGTAAATGTGCAATCGGAAGAAAACTGGAGATATTAGCTACTGCTGTGGTGTCAGATGCCGATACGGAGAGAGAGAGAGAGAGGAATGTTCTAGCCACCAAAAACAGACACATTGTCAATAGACCACTCAAGTAAGTGAGCACCAAGCTTGAGTAGTGTCCCTGGACTATAAGTATGCAGTTTTTGGATTTGCAAACAACACATTCCCAGAACAGCTAATGTTTTTATACTGTCAAGCTTTAACACTATAGTCGTCTCTCTCCTTAACTTCCTGTTCTTTCGAAAGCTCAGTGGGTTCATCTAATTTACAGACTTTTAAAGAGTGTTTACAATCGCCTGATATTAAGAGGTACATGTCTCCAGCCTAAAGACATTTTACACATGGTGTCCAGTGGAGTATATTTTGTGTGAGCCTGTTTGACTGTGCATCTTAAAGGGAAATGTGTGTATTCACAAGGGTGTGTGTGTGTGTGTTTGAGTGTGTAGAAAGACGGGGATGGTTGTTTGAAACTTGATCTGAGGGCCAGTTGGATTCATGAAGGGTCTCTTTTATGTCCCCTTCCCATCCGGTGTCTTGACTTGAATCACCCTGCCTGAATCAAGTGCTTCCTTATGCCAAACGCTTGCTCTGCTACTTAAAAACAAATGGGCGGAAAAAAATGATGTGCATGTATGTGTCACAGTGTCAGTCAAACACTTTAGACGCTCTGTTTTGTTTTTACTCCTTCCTTCCTAAATCTCCCCCATCTGACAGTCACCAGTCGCAGATGTAGATTTAAGAGAAATCCATATGAAATTGCTTAATACCTTTAGATTCTGTATCAGCATCGGCATAACGAATCACACTGATTTATTTTTTCATTCCCAACTTGATTCTGCTCCTTTTTAGACCATTTGTGCCAGGTGGAATAGTCATTATATAGTTACTTGGGCGGAAGGAAGACAAGAGGATTAGATGGACATTCCGTACTCAGGAATCCCAGGAAACTTTATAGGACTTGAGAGCTGTTGCGATAGGTCTGCTGTGCTGTAAATAAATGTTAAACCATCAGCATTCCTGAAAAAACAATGCCCAGAAAACGAGTTGTGTGTTATGTAAGGAAAAGAAAAGAACGGCTGTGAATCCAAATGGTTTTCAGCTTTATCCAGAATTCTGTAACCCGACAAATCACAAGAGGTGACGTAGACAGCACACATTCATGTAAGCTGTATTTTTCTTATGTAATGTGCCCAGGAAAGTCATTGCATGCTCCATTTTATGTCTGTGCGCAGTTAAAAATGTCTGTTATCCAGATTCAGGTGTACGCACACTTTGAAGGGCCTATAAATACTGTCGGACTAATTTGATTTAAACTAAAATGGAAAACATGTTTTGACCCCTCAATGAAAACCATGTGTGTGCTCGATGTGGTAGCCAGGTTGAGAAGCAATCTTTTTGTGTGTGTTTTTATTCGAATGCCTCCAGTGGCACTTCATTTCCATACATTTTTAGCACAATACAGACACTTTTGATAATCTCGGCTTTCTCCTGGTTATAAAAACTTAAAGAATTGCCAGTCGGTTCAGAATACACGCACATATCCAGGTATGCCGCTCCTATGTTAATGAATAAAAATGGAGCTGTGATTTATACTTCTCCATGTGACGTTGCTGTTTTACAGTCTGTATCCTTTAAATCTGAGAAAAGACGAGCGTTCAAACATTTGTCATAATCTTCCCCCTTAAAACAAGAAGAATGATGAGCTGCTGATAAGTATGCAAAGACGAACCCAATGTCACGCTTGTACTGTCTGGAACTGGAGACATGAATCTACTGCATGCACTGTTAAATCTCCCAACAACCTCCCAAATAACTGCAAAATGATGTGAATCCACTGAAGCATTTACATAAGCCAATCTAACTAACTTGCTTCATGCCTGATATTGCCTATTGATTTTAATTCTAATCTAAAACCTTCCACAAAATTAAATTTGCTGATAAAATCCTGAATCCACCATGGCCATTTAACACGATAAATTAGATTTATCCATGTCCAGATATTAAGATGAGAGAACGTGTGTATTTATTCTCCCTCCAACTGCAGGCCATGCGGGACATTATGCCCTTATGGGACCTTTACTGGCCTGTAAACAAGTCATCAGTGATGGGACGCACAAGCCACAATCATTCATATTTTGTTAAGATTTGTTTTGACCTTGCTGCTAAGCGAGAGTAATGTCAGTCATTCCCTCGGTGACAAGTGTTGCTAATCACACGCAGACCATCGCTGTTTCTCAGCCACAGATGTATGGGAACACATTGATTTCCTTTTCCCATGGGTCATGTTTTTCTCTGAAATTGGAAAGACAAGATGATGCTTTTATTATCTTGCATTATCTCTGGAACATTTGTATACCTAATAAAAAACTTTTGTGCTATTTGTAGCTAGTCATATCGAAGTCCAAAACCATACTTTATTTTTCAACAGTTTTACTGTATAAACATTTACTCACTAAGTGGTTCTCATTGCTACACTCATCTAAGAGTATTTCCATAACCAAAACTATTTATTGGAAGAATTTCAAGTGTAAAAGAAAAGAAAAAACATCCCAAGGTCACACCTCAGGCTGGAGAACAAAGCAGGGTGTGATTACATGCGGCATCTTCACAGATGCAAAATTAAAATAAGTAAATACATACAGTTTCTACAGGGTTTTTGGATGGAGAGAAATGAAAAAGACAAGGTTCAACCAAGGGCAAGCTTGTTTGTAAATGGGTATTACTGGATCAGTTTAGCCTGTTTAATTGGGCAATACTGCAGCTGGAATTCCAGCTTGTTATGGACTCGCCCGTCATTAGGTGCTGGATGAATCTCTGCCAGTGGTTTGTATCACTTTCAAAAGGGAGGACTACAGAGGTCTGGACAAGGAAATGAAGATTTTAGTTGATGGTTATGTTTAAAGTAGAAACAACAGAGTGGTAAAGAGCTGTCTGCTATATAACCTTCCTCCCATGCTGACACCTGGCTTGTGTAAAGTTTTGCTAGAAAGTTGGGGTTAAAACTGGCAACACCAAAACTGCTTTTGGGAGCTACGGTCGTACCTTCGGATAAGCAACATTATTAATAATAATAATAATTGCAACATACTACACCACCTCCAATATTTCCAGTATGTCTTCAAACAGAATTCTTTAATTTTGATTAATTTTTATTCCCTAAATATACATTCGTTTAATTTTTGATATGAAAAATACTTTCATGAAAACGTTTGTGGTGCATTTTAGCCTCTTTGAGGTTCTTGTGTTGGTTTTCTGCCCCACATTTCTGTTTAATTCTTAATTGTCACGGTAATTTTGGGCTTTTAATGATTTCTTTCAATTGTTCCATGGCGGTATGAATGTACAGCATACGTCTTTAATTACTTAAGAAAACAACAATTGGGTGCACAACTTTGAATTTATTTTGGATTTTTTCCGATCCATAAAGGGTCAAAAGTATACACACAGGTTCAAATATGTACATACACTCACTTAAATCTTTTAATAATTGGTGCAGAAGGTTTTTTTTTTACTTTTACCTTGACACAGCCTGGGTCTATTAACGTTTCATTAGTGATTATGATTGACTACAGCTTGTTCATTCCCTTTGCCTGAAAAGGATTTGTTTGACAGCACTCACTGGACTGATGAATACTCAGATCAGTGGGATAGTCCAGAACTCAGACATGATGTAAGAATTGAGAATTGCGAATTTAAATTTTTGACCACAAATGTGCATGAGGCATTTTTTTAAATCCAAAATCCAATGATAAATCCACTGTATGCTATCTGCTTAAATTCAAATTGAAATTGAAATTTTATTTGTCACGTACACAGTACGATATGCAGTGAAATGCTTAGACAACTGCTCGTGACCTAAAAAAAAAGAAAAAAGAAAAGGCTATGAATAAGATAGGAAATAAATATGAAAATTAAAAAGGGTAAATTTAACTAGGAAGGAATAAAATAAAATATAAAAATTAAAGTTAAAAATGAAATAACTGTACAACGCAAATTAGAATGAAGGGTAAATTTAACTGGGAAAGAATAAGATAAAATATATAAATTAAAGTTGAAAATAAAATAACTGTACAACAAAATACACAATACACAGTATAGAAATATATAAGAATGTATGAAGAAATATAAATATTATATACACAATAACAGCAGCTGTACAAGTATTATTACATAACAACAGACATAAAGTCAGAGATTAACTGTTGAACACTTTCCTCAGGAGTTTAAAGAAATAAGGAGGTGATGGAGAACAAACAGAGCTGCAAGTGGACAGAATTTTGGACTTAAATTCATCCAGTGGCCAGAAATGTGTGTGAGCATTGATGTTTCTGTGAGCTACATAGGTAAATGGGCTGTGTTATTTCTAGTAAGTCATGAAATCTTTACATTATTGTATCCATATTTTAATATTGTATTTGTTGCTTGATTTGCTGCCTCCAAAATTAAAAGACAAAACAGCAACAATTACTAAATTATTACTCTTCTCATCTCAGGGCATTAAATACAACTGTTACTGTCAGAGTAAATCACAAGACTGTCTAACAGTAGAGTAGAGTTAATGTTACGTTTTTGAGCTGTTTGTTTTGCACAATTTTTCTTTTTCACTTTTTTTTTCAGTTAGTATTAAGTTTAGACACCAAAAGTAGGGTTCAGAAAAAAGTTTATAGCTTGCTTAAAAACCATGGTTCCAAGAGGCCATGACCAAGTCCATATGTCAAAATATTGTGTGTGTATCTAAGATCAGGACATGGTGCTACCAATTGTCAATCAGTAAATGGCAAAACTAAGCGAAAACTTAAATCATCTCTCTCATCTGTGAAAAAGTATCAGCATCAGTAGTGGCCCGCTAGAGGTCATTTTGTAGCTCTGGCAGTGCTCACCCTGTTCCTCTTTGCACAAGGTTACAGATACAGGTCCTTGTGATGGGTTAAGGACCTTCTACAGCCCTGTCCAACTGTATTAGAGTAACTGCCTGCCTCCTGGAATCTCCTCCATGCTCTTGAGACTGTGCTGGCAGACACAGCAATTCCTTCTGGCAGTGGCATGTATTGATGTGCCATCCTGGAAGAGTTGGGCTACATGTACAACCTCAGCAGGGTCCAGGGATCGCCTCACCATTCCAGTAGTGACGCTAACACTAGCCAAATGCAAAACTAGTGAACAAACAGTCAGAAAAAGTAAAGAAGGAAAAAGCGTTAGTGGCCTCCACCTTTTAAATCTTTCCTGTTTTAGGGGCTGTCTCATTGGTGCACCTGTTTACCTTCCTTAACACCAAAGCAGCTGAAACTGAGTTGCAACAGCCCCTCTGCTGTTTAACTGACCAGATCAATATCTTAGACGTTTAATTGACTTGATGCTACACTCTGTTTAGAAAGGGTTCCAGTTTTTAAAAATATATGTACATATATAGTAAGAAACTCAAATAAATTTTTTTACAGACAAATAAGAGCAACATTTGTAATTTCACAAGATTTCCTTCTATGTATTCAATATTTGCACATCTGCACTAGTGCTCACTGGGCCAGATATCGATTATGCTCTAAGAGCAGCACTTGCATGCTAAACGCTCAGCACATCCTCATGACGGTGAGTCTTCAGCCTTCTGGTCGTTCCCCCCTGGTTCATGAATAACTCAGCCAGTCTTCTCATGTTTAATTCAATCTCCGAAAAGTTGTTGACCCACACTTTATGCCAACTGTCTGTTACTTTTATTACCCCTTTATCACCCATTTAAGACACACTTTGTTTTTGCTTCAAGTTTCGCTGCATGTTCAAAGTGGGACCATTAACAAAGAGCTTTGTCAGCAATGAGAATTAGTGCCTGTAATTTCTGCCCCTGCTTGCTGATTGGAATCACGTTATGTTAAACATATGTAAAGTAGCTTTCAGGTCTGTTTTCACATTTTCCATAATTACAGACACAAGTCCTTGTAAAATCCAGGCATTTTCCTGTTTACCGTGTTAACACTGTTAACATTTGACTGCATGAGTGTATGTATGTGTGAAGCTGCAGCCGTGAAGACCCAGCTAATGTATAGATATTGTTCTGCCTGGGTGGGCCAAGGACTGCAAGGTAATCTCTGTCACGCAGCTGCCACCAGCAGCAGATAAACTAGCGATGGTTGAACCCCAGTGTGGGAGATTTGTTTCTGGCACAGGTGTCATATTTAATATGCCCATATATTAATACTTGGCTGGAAAAGAACAGGCAGGAGTCATACATGCAGAACAGGCTCAGACAGATCCCTAGAGATAATTGTCTGCACATTTAAGTCCTTTTTCTATCTCTTAGTTCATTCTCTTTGGGCAACTAATAAAATAACCAATATTAATCAGTATCACACGGCGCTGGTGTAATTCTTTAGACATTAAGTCAGTGTAACTGTTTATTATTCTTCTGCAAAGATTATATTCAAGACGAAGTTCTTTTAAAAGGCTGACATATTTAGACATGATTCAGTGGCAGGTATTAAAAACAAAACAGCCCACAAACCAAATGTATGAATTTCTTAGCTTTTCATCAATAATGACCTCAAAATGTCCACTGGAGGTTGGGATTAAAGCCTCAGGTCGACTATGCAGAAAGGAGATCCCCTTGTGTCAGTTGTCTCTTGACCAGATAACGAATAAATTTAACAGCATGTAACAGCAATATCTTCCCAAAATGCATGCTGGACTTGCAGTGTTCCCGGGTTGGACGCTACTTCGCTATCACTCAGAGACTAATTACACTGTCGATTCCCCTTCCACCTCTCCTCCTCCTCACAGATTTCTTTTTTCTAAACGCACATCTATCTCTCCCACGGGCGGTTAAATGCATGAGTCCACACACACATGCACACACACACACACACACACACACACACACACACACACGCACACAGTCTTATTTTTCTTATCTGCCTTCTAAGCTGAAGGGACTGCACCTCCCCAGCCACACTTGCAGTCAGATGTGTGGCAGCCTCAGTCGCTTACTGCTATTTCTCTCACTAATTTAAAGCTACTGTATTGATTCCTTCAATGTCCTCGGGCAGCTTTCCTTCTTCTCGCTCTCCCCAATCAATCAATCACTGCTAATTGCTCAATTACTCTGGTGAAAAACTAAGGAAGGACAGGACTTTTTTCCCCCCCTCCAGCTTGGATTGCTTATTCTCCTTTGGTAAACAGACACAGACTGGAGTGATAAAGTGTGTCCTCCTAAAGGACGCCAAGGGATGAGATTCCCTAATTAATCCAAACATTAGGTAAGCGGAGGCTTTCCACATGCAAGACACTCTCAGTATTGCATGGAACTGCTCTACTTATCAGCAGAATACAGCACACTGTGATATATTTTCAAAGTTAACTTGACTTCAGTGCAGAAAGAGCAATGTTAAGTAAATGAGAAGTGACTTAAACTCTGATTTTACTGATAAAGTGGTTTAATTTCTCTTCTTAACATCTAAACGTTCTACTCAGCATCAGGCTGAAGTGATTAGTGTACCAAGACAGAGCTGACCTACGGTTTTTTAAAGGCTTACATTAAATATATGTTATGGCTGCCCCAGTGGTGGTAATCAGCCTCCTTCACTTTTCCTCTTCACTCCATTTTCCCCTCATTTGTCTCCTGAGTGAAACTGCCCATTTGGGACATGACTAAGAAAATCCTTCCATCTGTGGACGAAGGTCTCACCTCTTGCTCTCAAGTCGGTCACATCTCCTGCAAATTAAATGAAAAAATTCACGACTCTGCTGCTTCTCACCTGCCTGTTCACTCTCCACTCCTCTTGCTCGTTGGATTCTCTCAGCCTGTCAAATTCCACCTGTGCCAGCTGCAAAGGAAATACAAGTAGGAATTCAAAATATCTGCATAAGAAAAATATTCTGACTACTCTTCCTGCATGTCATTAACCTGTCTTTTCCTGTCTGGCAGTCCCCTTAACATTTCCAGTCCCACTTCTGGAAACACTTATCTGTTCACCAGAGAAGTTCACCAACTACCAAGTTCTGACTTTACTGATTTTGTTGTAAAAAGGGAATATTTAAACTGGCCATTGGTCTCTGGGTATATGCAGTATCGACAGGTTTTCAAATCAAAGTTCAGGTAATATATATGAGCTGAAAGCTCAGGTTTCAGACTGTTCTAAACACTTGGTTGACAACAGTTTTTTCTCAGTTTTTTCTGTATGATGAAAGAGAGGGGATATCTCTAACACGTCATGCTGGGAAAATAATTCAGATCCAAACACTGACTTCTCAATGCTTCTCTTTGGGAGAGACAGCCAGTTTAAAAAAAAAAAAAGAAGCTTTGCTTAAAAGGAATGGTGCTAAATACCTCGTTACATACAGTGGATGAACTGAGGGACTGTACCAAGGTCCAGTCAAAGAACAGCTAAATAAAGATTCTTTTGAACTAAATCATCCAGTTCACAAACAAAGATTCAAAACTCAGATCTTAATTAATCAGTTTGAAGTCACATGGGACTTGTATTAGCTCGGAACTCTTAGAAATTTCTAAAAATTGCAAAGTTCATCTGTATTCTTTATCTGATTTATCATTTGTAAAGCAGATTTTCTACCATGTTTCACCAAACTCAGTGGCAATTATCCTAAGAGTTTAGAGCACTCTCATTGATAATTCAGAACATTCAGGTTGCTAAGTAGCATGTAAACATATTTATGGAAAAAATAAACTCTAAAGAACAGAATATCAGAAGATGACCATCTGGATTATATTTATGGAAACATGCATCAAGGAACATTCTGCTGTCTTTTATCATTTGTGTATTTATAGTAGGCTCAGGTTAGGTTTATAGATAGCAACTGCACGCTCAATATTTTTCATCACATCTGAGGATAATGTGGATAACTTCAAGTTAATAACAGACTCTATTTCTCCCATGTAACTGTACAACATGAAACAAAAATATATCATCATCCCCTGGTAATGCTAATCACATGTAAACAGGGCTTCATCATCTCTAAAGCTCAAAAATGCTTTCTAATGACGACTAACTGGCACACTGCATTTTGGTTGGTCTGTAATCCAAGCACACAAATAGAAAAGTTAATAGTAAAGTTTTTCTTTCACTGTGACGTCAGTAGATCCAGACTAAATGGCCTTTTTAAAATTTTTCATCTCACCAATGGAGAGTCAAATAAATGACTGCATTTTTAGGGTTGCAGTTGTGCTGTGCTTCTCGCCATCCGGCTGTCATCCTGAATAACCTCTGGGCAGTTATGTTGAAGCCCGTATCTAAATTAAAATGAAAGAAGCCTCAACTTAAACAGACTGGGGCATAAAAATTACATTTATAGAAAAAATAACCAGGCAAATAAGTGTGCCTTGCATACTTAGTCATACTTCTACTAGCTTGCTCAAAGCTACAGAGCAGGGGCCTGTTCTTCGTACCTCGCTAAGTAAGTTAGCTGGATTAGATTGTTGACGATTTTGCGTGATCCTGGATCGTTCGGTTCCCCGAAGCTCATCCGGGACTTGCTGTCATAGCAACAGAGCCGTAAGCATAAACCTGCTCGGGAGCAGGTTTACTTTATGTAAACAGGATTAGATCGCGGCCACGCAGGTATGTCCGCTTCATTTATACGAAAGCAACAGCGATATTCCACCACTGTTTCACCATAAATAACATCAATGTAACTAAAGATAATGCAGCACTTGATCTTTTTATTGATGTCACACAGATACATACAGGTCATTTCCTAAAAAAGGGAAATGTACTATTAACATTCTATTACATGTATGTGATTATTACAGATGTAATTCATATTTCAGAGTAGTAATTGTAAATTACTTCGTGTAATCAAGATGGGAGACCACGGCTATAAAAGCGAAGGTGGATTTGGGAAGCCTGTCGCAGCCATGTCCTGTCCGTATACGCGAGCAACCCATTGCGGAAGGTGCAAGATTGATAAGGAGAGTCCTCAGAACTCAGCGTATATTGCGGGACAGACAGGATCCTTTAGCTCAGCGCGACAGTGTGCTCATTGAGAGATATCGATATTCCCGTGAGGGTATTATTTACTTAACCAACTTGTTGACGAGGGGGTGCAGGACCACCACCTGTCTTTTTTTCCTCTGCCCTTTTCTTGGTTGCTGTTATGAACAAACTAACAGAGTATTACAGGCCAGTATTACCTTGCCAAGAGACGAAAAGCAATGTAAGAGATAAATATTACCATTCTGTAGAATACTCCTGTATTCCACTTGTTCCCATGTTCTTGTGGGTCCTGTTGTGGCTCTAATGTGAAAGGGGATATAATATAACATATTATAATATAATATAATGCCATATGATATTGGACAATATAGTGTCATATGATAGATCTACCCTACCGCCTACTGGTGTTGGCCAGAGGGGCCGATGGCGCGATATGGCAGCCTGGCTACAACCGTAGCTGCCTCCACCAGTGTGTGAATGTGGGAGTGAATGAATAGTGGTATCGTAAAGCGCTTTGGGTGCCTTGGAAAGCGCTATATGAACCCAATCCATTATTATTAGTATTATTATTAAATTACCTACGAGTTTGATTTGTCAGCAACTTTCTGCCAGCCCTCTCTCCTTGCTTCTGCAGCCTTTGCAGTTTTCTCTTGCGTTTTAATTAAACTCTGAAACTCCTGAAATCCCTCACTCATGAGTTCTTGCTCTGCTGCCGGAAAATACCGAGCACGCCCCTTCGACATTTTCGCCGACCAATCAGCGGGTTGCCGATCAATGTTTCTACTATCGATGCGTAGCCCCTTTTACGACACCCAGTGATGTCACATTACTGCGTCCAGCTGTACTAATCGTCAACAGCAGGCGTGTTCGGGGAACCGGATTAGCGAGCTCACGGTTAGCGCGATGGTTTGGTCTTGGATGTGTCATTTGATCTTGGATGTAGTAAGCGACGTACGAAGAACAGGCCCCAGGTCAGCCACTAATCAGAAGGTCGGTGGTTCGATCCCAGGCTGCCTCCTGGCTGCATGCCAAATATCCTTGGGCAAGATACTAACTCCGTGTTTGCCTACTGGTGGTGGTCAGAGGGCCCGGTGGCGCCAGTGTCCGGCAGCCTCGCCTCTGTCAGTGCGCCCCAGGGCAGCTGTGGCTACAATGTAGCTTGCTATCGGCAGTGTGTGAATGTGTGTGTGAATGGGTGAATGACTGAATGTAGTGTAAAGCGCTTTGGGGTCCTATGGACTAGAAAAGCGCTATACAAATGCAGGCCATTTACCATTTACACAATGCTATGGCTTCATCAGCAACTCATATTCAGTCTCAACAGAGGACTTGAACAAATGCTAAGCGCTATTTTGCTATGGATACAATTAGCCACGAAAAACTTTACTGGTACACGTACCTATAGATTTACTATTATAACAAGCAAAGACACAGAGAATGAGTTTTAACATACAGTCAGAACAACAATTTTCTTCTCTCGTGTTTATGGGTTAAAATAAAAAACATACATCTATGAGGGCGAAATGTCTGTAAACTGAAACTTGATAGTGCTGCATTATGGGTAGTGCAGTTTTGGTTACTTTCCGACTGTCATCAAAGACAAATGTTGTCGCAGAAGAGACTGAGTCAAGGAGGCAGCTGGGCTTCTGCCTGAGTGGAGACGTCATTACGGCCGTTAGCATGCCGTGTCAGGCCCGAGTCCTCCTGCAGTTTGATGACCCTGTTAGTTCTTTTGCAAGGCTGCCAACTGAGCTGGCAGTGGTACTCTGAGTCTAATGAGACACTGGCACTTGCCTTTATTAATGGCAGCATCCCTTCTCTCATAAAAATGACACTCCCAAGATAAGCATCCCTGGTGTCAGCGAGGTCATTCAGCTCATCAGCGACAACGTGTGGCTACGTTAGCCTGTTTGTCTCTGTTATGTTAAGCTGTTATATATTACGGTGTGTTACACAACACTTTGCTTCGCTTATTTAATTGCTAATTTTCACGCAACACTCTCATTTGTCATTTACCCATTAAAAAGCAGCACAAGCTTTTTCCCAACAGATGAACATCAGTGAGTAAACCTAAGGCATTGTGCGTGTCCTTGTCTGTTGCTCTCATCGAGACCCATATTAATCCGTTGGGTGATATGATTTATCTCCTGTCCGTCCTTCACTCTACAGTAAGTGAACAACCCATTGGACTGAGGGTAGGATTTAAGCAGCCCTTCTTTCCTCGCACGACCTTCTTTTTGAGTCCCTCGGTTCAGCATCAGTTCTCCTGGGCGAAGGAAAAAGCGGTGCATATTGGATTGGAGAGGTGACAGAAGACAGAGGAGATGAGGCATTTGAGTGATTGAACGTGTCAAGTGAAAATGGCTGGATGGGGAAAATCAACACTGATTGTCGGATTGGGGTGGGAGGGTCTGTGAAAATATCTTGGTACATTTTGAACCATAACACGGAAAAGCATACAATGCCCAAAAGTACAAGCAGAGTATAATTCTTGTCTGTTTAGAAACAAATTAAGAGGCTTGGATGGCATTCAGGAGTCTTCCTGCACTGTGCGATTGCAGCACTTACTAATTGATTTTCAGCCAGGCACAACGTTAAGGAAACATTACGCAACAGGATTAGGGCCAACGAGAGGCCTGGGGGCACTTGCGGTTGTAGGTGGGGAGACCTCCAATTAAATCTCTCCTCAGCAAAATGGAGTTTGGCGGCCAGTGTTAATAATATTCTGCCTTTCATATGCGTCACTGGTGCACTCAGGAGGATGTTAGAAGAGTTTATGTCTTTGCAGGTTTACTCCCCTTCCTCGTCTAAGCTTATTCAACTACACTGCTTTTACAAGAGGCAAATCTTCCGGAGCAATTGGTGCATCCTACTGACACGCAAAACACGTCAAGTGTTTAAAGAAGAATGTGAAATTGAGAAGAGGATGAGCTATGTGGTGTCTGTAGTCTCGCTACTACCATCATCATCTCTTCTGTGGTCATTACCGCCTTGGGAGTCTGCTGTCTGGATCACGCCGCTGATTGAGGGGGCCAGTGGAGCAGCTGCACACAAAGCTCATCCCACTTCTGCAAGCTGTCACTTCGCAACGGCAAGACGAAGAAGAGGATTTTCAAAGGGGAGAAGAAAAAAATCCCAGGAAATGAAGGGGGAAAGTGTAAAAGAGAATGGGTTAACCAATCACACCTACATAAGCTGTCGGCGCTAACATAAATGGGAGGACAAGGAGGAGGGCGGTAAAATTAAAGAGTCAAAACTTAGCAGTGAGGAAAGAGAAACTACGAGAGGGAAAGTGAGAACGAGGACCTGCGAGGAAGAAAATTACATGAGGGGATGGCTCCATTGTGTTTGCACTGAACACACCTACGCAAGCTTTTAGTAATCAGCGAGAGGAAGAGCTGCTGGAGCAGAGTGGGGGAGAGAAGAGCAAATTAAAGGTGGAGAAAGAAGGCTGAGGAGGGCAAATTGTCTGTGGTACTGTTGTGTTTAGCTCAGTGGTCCTTGTTTTTATAGTCACTTGATCCTTGTGACTGTCCAGCTTGCCGTTGACAGCATGACTACAAGATGAAAGAAAACCAAGAGCTTCAAAATGCTCTCTCGAATGCAAATGAAACCAAAACACTGTGATGAAAATCTTCTAGTATTCGTGACACAAATGCCTCGCACGAACTGCACAGGGCTGTCAAAGTCGGCCCCGTTCATTTGTCTTCATAATGAAAATGTCAGAATGTCATAATGTTGTTGGGTTGGACTATACAAGGAGGCAGGCAGAGGAAGTAATTAAGTTAGAAAAGGGAGAAATTATGTGATTTACATGACCTTTTTAAGCACTGAAAGAATGGCACTCTCACAGAGCGCCATGCAGTTTATCAGAAGCAGCTGATATCACAGATTTATGAATCTGCTGGTATTAATTCTCTCTGCTTGGACAGTAGATTGTGGCAAAAAAACCCCAAAAACCTAAATAAACCAGGCACAATTTCATTATTCCCTTCTTTTTACTCTGCTCCTATTGGTAAATTTATGGAAAAGCTGAGGACAGTTGTTCAAAGTGCAGCGCCTGGAATCTTGCAGGCGCCACAGCATCTCAACAAGTTCAGCAACTTTCATGTATTTCCAAGACATACACTTCTGAGTTGTTTCCTCTCTACACGCTGGAGGAAAATCTAAGAAAAATAGCTTGGATTCTACTATAAAATAGAGTGTTGATGTTGGCAGTGTTCACTTATGTGGTACTTTGTCTCTCTTTCCCTTTCTGTCTGCCGTTTCCCTTTCCCCACTAATCTTGTTCAGTGTGCAATAAGTTCTCCATCTTCCAGATTAGGTTTCACTGTAAGACGATAAGTTGGCCCGTTGTTTCACTGGTCTGACTACTCATCCACAGCAGACTAGCAACATTTATTTCCTCACCTTTCTGGCGTCTTTAAGGACCATTTCCTTGTGGTGTTGCTTATTAACAAAATGTGTTCATATATAAAACACCTTGTTATGTCCTGGAGGCCTGACAAATGTGCTAAAATGTATTTTCTTTACAGTTACAAAACCGAACTTGCATTGTTTAACTTTGTGAACACACACAACTAGTTTCACCTGTCCCATTACTACCAATAACTGTCAGCTAACCAAGCATCATTTTGAGGTTCGTCACTCAGTCCTCGTTTCATTTGATAGCTGAGGTTGCTGGGGCTCATGAGGTAGAGTGGGTGAGCCCATTAATCAGAATATTGGCAGTTTAATCCCGACTCCTCCAGTTTGCCTGACAAAATGTCCTCGGGCAAGATCCAGAAGCTCGGATTGTGTGTGTGTGTGTGTGTGTGTGTGTGTCAGTCCATCACTCAAGAACATTATTTCTTTATTTTTGACTTTTGAATATGATATTTTCCTAGAAGACCAAGAAAGAAGGAAAAAATAAGTCATTTTAATTGTTAAAAAGTAATGGATTCAGAAACAAATTCTAAATCTACAACAACTTGTGGTAGCAGGTGCTAATTCAACACACGAATGGCCTGAGGATAAAAACTCCTCTTGAGCCTCTCTGTTTTTGTTCAGATGGTGCGGAACCTTCTGCCTGATTTCAGAAGCTGGAACAGTTCGCTACTGGGATGTGACGAGTCCTTCAAAATCTGAGTTGCTCTAGTCCAGCACCTCCTCATGTAAATGTCCTGTAGGGAAGTGAGAGCAGTCCTGCAGCAGCATTCTGCCATACGGATCACTCTCTGAAGACCTTTTGTATCCTTGACACAGCTGTTTCCATACCAGGATGTGATGTTCTGTGTGAGGATGCTCTCCACAGTGCCTGTATAGAAAGTCCTGAGGATCACTGGAGAGACCCTGAACTTCCTCAGTTGTTGTAGGTGGTACAGGCCTAGCCTTTACAGTATTAAAAAACATATTTGTAGCCTGGGACCAAGAACCCTTTTTGGACTTTATGGATTGCTGCCTCCTAAATAAAAACTCTCAGGAAGGGAATTTTGTTTTTGTTTTTTTTAAATATAACCCATCCATCTGGGTACTGGAGTTAGGGGTGTGACTGCTTTAATTGACAGGGATCCTGACACAGGCAGCTAGCTGCCTGCTAGCCTGCTAGGCCTCACCTCTACTATTCAAATCATTAAAAGTGACTTATCCACTGTGTTTGTGCTGTTGGAACCTTCTGAAGCAGTTTTAATGGAATTACTATCTAATGAATATAATAGCTTATAGTGTGATAGAGACTAGCTGCATCAGTTTTAGTGAGTTGCATCAGTCTTTTAAATGTAGAGCCAATTCAGTGGGTGATATCACATGCCTATATCCATATTTAATATGGTCTTTGGTAACAACCCCTTTAATAAAAAGAGTCTAGTAACTGATGAGATGTTTTCAGCCAGATTAGGTCGTACTAAAAAAGCAATCGAATTTACAACTCAAATTTGCATCATGCACTTGAATGTACAGGAAAACCAAATATATTCTTCACGACCCCAGTAGTGGATAAAAACTCAGCACGATGTCTTCGATTATCATCAGCTTTCTAAACTAGAATGATCGTCAATTACCTGTAACTCAAGTGATAACAGATGCCGATTCTTCTGAGTGTTAACTAACTAACACCGGCACACTGCTGATGTGTGTATTCCCCAGTCAGTGCCATAATGTTCACAGACATTGTGTAATAAAGGACTTTATGGGAAAACCTTGAAATAGCAAAACAATTCTGACACATTCAGCTGAAATACAGTTAAGCGCCCCGGAGTTCCTAAAGCACCACCATGAACAATTCCGCATCATTTTCCTCAGACTAATGCCTTATTACACGGGTTTGTGTGGGGCAGCCACCATTGCCCTCAGTTTATTTTTACCTTCGCTATGGATTTTTTTTCCCCACTGGTAAATGCAAGGCGATTGTGTGTGTGTGTGTGTGTGTGTGTGTGTGTGTGTGTGTGTGTGTGTGTGTGTGTGTGTGTGTGTGTGTTTTAATGTAACAGCTGACATTGCATGTGCACCATAATATACAGTATTTGAAAAGGCCCTCAGCTTTTTGTAGTAAACATTTTTATAAATGCTGGGAATGTTTTCATTATTTCTGCATGAATTATTATTTTTTATTATTATGCTGAGATGAGTTTTAAGGTAAGAAATGCCTGACTTTTTAACCTTTTTGTGGCCTGTATTTTCCCATGAAGAAAAACACAATTTATCTGGTATTACAAGTTGTCGTAAACAACGTCTAAAAATGCAATTTGATTTGAGTTTAGAGCCCATATGTTTTGCTGATGTTTTTGTCCCACCAAATCAGAGCATCTCTGTCAATTTCCATTCACTGGGTGGCATCAGCTGGTGAGTTGCATAAAGCCAATGGACATGAGCACAATGTTGGTACAACGCCGCGGTCCTCAGGCAAAACAGTGTGGCATCGAGCCTAATAGAGACATCGCGGAGGCCTATTAGCACAGATGGTTGTCATATGTATGCAAATAAGGAGCAAAGTGAATCACGTAGCCCATCAGCACCACCTGTCTGCCTCACACACCGACACCAAAATCCCCCCTTCGACACACAAATACACACTTATGTGCACACGTTCTACCTTCCAAATCCCTTTGGAGGCATGAGTCTGTTCTTTTCAGTCCGCAGCTGTATATTAATTAGAGTAAAGACATTAATCATCATTTTGGTCTTTTTCAACAGCAGACAGGAGAAGGAGGGTCTGGTAGAGCATGGCGATAAACAGATATGAGCACAGTGGCCAGGGAAAGGGCAGATCAGTTGTTCTTTGTCTTTGTTGAGATTGTGTAGTGGGTGTGCTTAGCAGGGGTGAAGCGTCAATTGTGGGTTTCGTGGTCAAGGCGCAAAACACCCAAGGGAGTTGGCGTGTTGCCAGTTTCTTCTATTTGTAGGCGTTTTAGGAGGAACTGGATGTAATTAGACCCTCCTATAGGTGCAGTGTGGCATAAACAACTGAAGGTGTGCTAATATTTTACATCTCCCAGCCAAGTAGAAGAAAGTTCGAACAGTGTGTTTGGGTGTTGTGAAATTAGCATGTTAGCATACTGATAACAAAGGTATTAATATTCAGATAATTGGGATAATTGGGGATAAGCACTATAACAAAGAAAAGGTGAAAGAACACAACAGAATGTTGATGGATAACTTCAGACAAGGGCAGATGGAGTTGCACTAGGTGGATTTAGCATGTTCAGTATATGATAGGGTGCCGAGAAAGGAACTGGTAGAGAAGTGTGTGATACGTGTGTGAATAAGGGGGAGACTGCTGTAACAGTGAAGGTGCAAGAAGCAGAAGTAGTGATGGTAGATGAGTTGAAATGCATGGGACCAACCATCCAACTCCAACAGTGCACAATAGAGATGAAGAAGAGAGTGCAGGTAGCTTGGAGGGGATAGAGACAAATGACAGAAGGTTGAGCATTTTGGAGACAAAGGTAAGCAAGGCTGAGATGATTTGAACACGTGCAGAGTAGGGATATACTGGACAAAGGATGTTGAATATGGAACTTTCAGGCAGGAGGAAAACAGGAAGACTAATTAAATGAAATTCAGTTTTGTTTATATAGTGCTAAATCACAACAATGGTAAAGACCCTACAATAATACAAGGAAAACCCAATACGGAAAGTTTCAAAGCTAATCTTAAAAGTAGAGAGTGTCTTTCTCCCGAATCCAAACTGGGAACAGGTACCAAAGAAGAGGCGCCTCAAAGCTGAAGGCTCTGCCTCCTGTTGTACTTTTAGTTATCCTAGGAACCACAAGTTAGCCCGTAGTCTCAGAGTGCTCTATTGGAGTGATATGGTACTATGAGGATGGGATGATGAGACAGAGTACCGGGCTGTGGTCGACTCCTTTGTCACGTGGTGTGAGCAGAATCATCTGCAGCTCAACGTGGCAAAGACCAAGGAACTGATCGTGGACTTCAGGAAGACCAGGAAACACTTGACCCCTGTTTCAATCCAGGGGGTCAGTGTTGACATTGTGGAGGACTATAAATACCTTGGAGTACACATTGACAATAAACTGGACTGGGCTAAAAACACCACAGCACTTTACAGGAAGGGCCAGAGTCGTCTCTATTTTTTGAGGCGACTGAGGTCCTTCAACATCTGTCAGAAAATGCTGAGGATTTTCTATGAGTCTGTGGTGGCCAGTGCGATCCTCTATGCTGTTGCATGCTGGGGGAGCAGGCTGAGGGTCGCAGATGCCAACAGACTTAATAAACTGATCCGTAAGGCCAGCAATGTTGTGGGGATGGAGCTGGACTCCCTCAAGGTGGTGTCGGAGAGGCGGATGCTGTCCAAGATAAAGACAATGTTGGATAACACCTCCCACCCACTCCATGACATGCTGGTCAGTCACAGGAGCTCGTTCAGTGAGAGACTGAGATTACCGAAAAGCACCACTGAACGACACAGGAAATCATTCCTGCCTGTGGCCATCTCCCTGTACAACGCATCCACTTAACACACTGTTTGCTGCTACAGCTACACATGTTTCTTTTCCAACTATTTATTTATAAGTGACTTATGTATGTATGTATGTATATATATGTATGTATTGTCTGTCTTGTCTTAATGTTGGTTTAAAATGGAGCACTGTAACAAAAAATAATTTCCCCCAGGGATCAATAAAGTATTCTGATTCTGATTCTGATGATTAAAGATAAGATGGGACCTGATTATTGAAGACCTTGTATGTGAGGAGAAGGATTTTACATTGGATTCTGAATTTAACAGGGAGCCAATAAAGAGAAGCCAGTATGCGCTCTCTTTCTAGTCTGGTCTTTCTGGATCCCTCATTGCAGCATTTTAGTTCAACACAAGGATTTTCAGGGAGCTTTTAGGATATCCTGATAATAATGAATTACAGTAGTCCACCCTAGAAGTAATGAATGCATGAGCTAGTTTTTCGGTATCACTCTGAGACAGGATGTTTCTAATTTTAGAGATTTAGTGCACATGCAAAAAAGCAGACCTACATTTTGGTTTAGTATGCTCACCTTAAGGACACATCCTGGTCAAAAATGACTCCAAGATTCCTCACAGTGTAACTGGAGGCCAAGATGATGCCATCCAGAGTAAGCATCTGGTTAGACAGCATGTTTTTAAGATTTTTAGGGCCGAGTACAATAACTTTAGTTTTATCTGAATTTAGAAGCAAGAAATTAGAGATCAACCAGGTCTTTGTGTCTTTAAGACACTGCTGTAGTTTAATTGATCTGTGTTGTACCACAGAGAAGATTCATGTATGTTTTAATGACCTGATCATCAACATGACTGCCTTCATGATTTCACCCACTGGTTTGTTAACTCCTAAAGTTCAGCCTTATTTGCTGTCACCATCTTTGATTTCTTTGGAGCTGGAAGATATCTGGATGCAAGAGTGGAGTGCTAAGCTATCAGTTAAGGATTACCAGTTTGCTTACCAGCATTCGTAGACTATGGGTGCATCACCCAGACACAAATACCTGCTGATAAGATACTAATGAAGTCCTGGAATTACACTACCCAACAATGGAGCATAGACTTCTTGGATGTGTTGTTAGCATAATAAACCACACAGCAAGCCATGTTGTTTGTCAGTTCAGTGACTCAAATTAGCTGAGGCGATGCCTAGCAGACAGGGGTTGTGTCAGCACAAGTCTGTTACTCTAAGCAGGCATGTAAAACTGAGATACAGGCGAGATAGCTATTAATAAAAAGGTTTTCAGCACTTATGCACTAGTTTCAGGCTTTAGGGCACTTGTTAGGACCAACTGACTGAGGCATTTTGCAAACATGCTAGTGACATGTTTAAAGACTTAATAATGTTCAACGGTTTTCCCTGTCCCGCCTGTCTGTGGGGTATTAATAATGAGTGGGCATAATCCCGTGAGAACTCCGTTGTGATAACACCATTTTGCTGGAATTTCTGACTGAATGCCAAGGCAGAATTGCTTTAGCATAATATTTAAACTGTGGTTTCCCATAATCCACTACACACAGTAGAATTTAAGATGGCATTTTACACCAAACTGCATATATATATTTTTGCCAGTTCTTTCACATTCCTTCCATTCTCAGTGTTGTTTTGGAAGTAATTTTGCAAGAGTTTGAGCTGAGCATTTTTCTAATTCCCTGTATTTTCAAAACAATCGACATTGCAGTCTTCCGTAACAGTCAATAAATAAAGAAAGAAAAGAAATGAATAAATTGCTGAAGATTAAAAACAGCTTCTTCCTCAGAACAAAGCCACTGCCATGTCAGCGTTTTCAGAAGAAAAAAGCTGGACAAAAATAGAAAAAGTATGCTGTTTATTTTAGACAACGGATCTGAGTGAGAAAAGGAAAGGAAAAAAAAAGGTAATGTCCAGCATTGCTTATCATTATTACTTAAAGCATAAGTAAACTTTGTAATCCCGTGGGTTCAGCAGCTACACGCTCACTTTAATCCCATGTTATGCTAACAAAGAACTTGTTCTCCTGACGCTCCAAAAGCACAAACTAAGCAAGGATTAGAGCAGAGAATGAGAAGGATTTAAACACTGTTAATGTAGATTAGATTTGTAGGTTTAGATTTTTTTAAGTTGTGTATTCAACCTTAAAAACTGCATTTAGGTACAATATCTGCCTAAGTGTGCAATGATGTCACTGACATCCTTCTACGGAAGTGCCCTTCAGTCTAGATAGTGTAAATGCTTCAGTTTGTCTTTTTCTCGCTCCAAGAAATGCCTCCCATGGGTCCTTTTCATTTCCTTTCACAAAACACACCAAGCACTAAATGCTCTTTCTAGAAGATGATTGAGCATACCCATCTGGCCCAGTGGATATCCGATTAGCTATACTGGTATTAGATTTTAAATATCTCCTTAAAACATACCTTTTTTGGCCTATACTTAGGCAATTCCTGGTCTCTCTTCTTGAAAATTAAAAGTTTAAAATTAAAGTATATATAATGGTTGAAACTGCGTGTGTGTGGCTGGGTTTTAAACAACTTCTAGTGAAAGCAGTTTGCATGTGATGAGCCTCAGGAAGCCCCTTTACGCCTCCTATCCAACCATCAAACCCTTCACAGAGTCACAAATTCTTTTTTTCCCTGTTATTTTACAGCCTAAGTGGATCCCCGACCGTGCCGCTAAACCCAGCTGTCCCCGGTGATTTCATTTCACACGGCCATTGCAATGAGATTTTAGTGCCACCAGTGGCTCAAACATGTGGGTTACTACTCGTAATAATTATGGCAGTGGGATGGGCCACACACTGATGAGTCACAGCCTCCACTGCATTATATACTGTAGCATGGAGGGTTCCACCACCACTGGGCAGGTACAGCTGGACATGACATCAATGGGGCGTTAGGAGAATGGAGTCACCATATGCTTACATTAGAATTCAGTTATGGAGTACTTTGAGTTATTTATGCCGGTTTGTTCTCTCTTTCTCACATAGCATTGGATTTTCTAAGGTTTAAATTCAAACCACCTTTCCTGTCCATGCTTTGACATAGTCACCGTTTCATTTTTATTTCTGAAGACTTAATAAGATCTGTTCTATCACACCAAACTGATTAGACAATGTCATTTCATTGTGAATTTAAATGAGAAAGTATACACACAATATTTACTATCTGTGCAGTAATTGGATTCATTTTACAAGTGTTTGTTTTTAAACCAAATTATTGAAAAAATTTATAATGATATATCAGCTTTCACCAATTAAAGTAATTACACCTAATCCGGGAATACACAGGCTGTATATAAAAGATGGACTTGTAGAAAGATTACTGTATCGTCACCCACTGAATAGAGGACTACAGTTCTGCAGTCTTCGGTATGTGATTTGTTGATTTCTTTGTGGGGGTTTTTTTTTGGGGGGGGGTTAAAACTGAAATTTCCTAATTGTGTAGTGATACCTAGCTAGCTAGCTTGCTATAAATTATGTTGCATTATCATTAGGTAAGTGTGTTCCACTGGGGTCAGAATTTGAAGCAAACAACATGAGGGAAAAGATTCATTTTGCTTTGCTTCTGGCTGCTGTTGATATAATGGTGTGGCGCAGACCCCCCGGGCCATGGACCGGTACCAGCCCGTGAGTAGTTTTGTGCCGGGCCGTAAGAGTTGAGGCTCGGGTGTGAAATTTATGGTTTTCAGGGATTTTATCATTATTTTTTAATCATTTTTATCATTAACTCTGTTTCCCTGGGTCTTTTTCCATGTGTAATGAATAAATCTTCCTTTTTTCGGTATTGGTACTGATTTATTTTGTCCGTGGCGCAAAAAAAGGTTGAGGACCGCTGGTGTGGAGGACATCTTCTTGGCACAATCTGGGCTGCCCTTAGTGCTTCTTGTGCATTCTTTAGATCCTACAACGGTACAGCCTACTCGAATATTGCTGCTGACCATGTCCATCCCTCAATGACCTCAGTGTCCTGCCTTGCGTTTACTTGCCTGGACTACATCCCCTGGAAGCTTGTTCCTTTTAAAGTGCTAAACAATAAATAAATAAATCTTTTCAGAAAAACACTGTGGCGGTTGTATTAACATTACCTGAGATTATACATAGCAACACATACTATATGGCCAAAAAACATTAATTATACTGAGAATTGTGCAAAATCCACCTTAAAATCCTTGTGTAAAAGCTGAGAAGGTTGAGGTGGTATATTAACAATCTAAGTAAGCTGGTATGCAAGAAGATGAACATTTGTTCAGTGCACTCACTGAGTGATATAGTAAATTAATTCTATTTTGTCTACTTGTGCTGTTGCGTCTTTACTTGAAAATACACCATTTTTTTATTTAGAAAGACAAAATCAGATATTATGACAACATAGACACAGTAAAGCATGTCTATGCTGTCTATGCTATATTTTAATATAAATTTCCTCAATATACTTTGGTTGTGATTACACATTCCTGTATTCATGTGGCCTCAATCGTCTGTTCTTTGTGTTTATTTGAACCAGTTTTAGCGATACAAAGCTCAAATCTGACGAGTGCCTTCCAGTGGTAAGTTATTCATCAAAGGTAGAATGAAATATAAATATTTTGATTAAAAAAACCTTTGTTTTCAGAATCCCCAAAAATGATGCAAGCTTTAGAAATGCTCAGCATAAATATAAAAATTTTAGTCAGCTCCTCCATAAAGATCATTGTTGATGCTCACGTCTCTGCACAGCTGCAGTGGAGTTATTCACACAGTATTTGCCTTTTAAAAGCCAAGCATTCATTGTTAATGGTCACACTCTCGCTCTCTAAGGTAGGATTCCTGGGTTTACTTTGTGGAAAAATATTCCAAAGTGGCAGCTGAAAAAACAAATCCTGTCTGATAAATTGAGTGCCTTACAGGTGTTAGACAGCACCGGAGTTGCAAAGCATACAAAATATCTTCAGGGTGGTTTATCATACGTATTCAATGGTGTGAATTCGGTGCCTGACAGTCTTGGAGAATCAGTTCTCTTTGAGAGAGATCCATCATTTAATTCTTACCTAAAGAGTGACCTTATTTTCACTCTGTATCCATATCGGTCTCCTTCACTGGAGACAAAGTAGCACATTGTTGAGATACCTGTGTAATCATGAGTCTTTGATGCCTCTCGCCTTTTGACCCTGGTTATATCATCAACTCCACTCCTTTGTTTAATCCTAAGGGTAGCCTTAGAAGAACTGTCAGGCTGATCTGGTGAACACTGTAGCTAACTGAGAAGCATGACATAATGACCATTTAAAACTGACCTTAGCAGGGAATTCCTTTCTTAACACGCAAAACCTGCACTAGAAAGACACATCATTTAGTATGTGAGGTCATTTTCAGCAGGAGTACAAAACTATGATGCGTGGCAGGCCGTTATATATAAGTAACTACCATTTCTAATTTTTCTTTCTGCTGTCCTGCACAGAGATACAGCAAAAATTTCTCATGTGGACATTTCAAGGCTGTGTCCTTTTTTGTTAAAGAGTTTTGGCAGTTGTTTGGCACTGGGAGTTGAGCTGAAGTCTGATTAGTCTCATACCTTCCCCCTGTAACGCCTCCAACTTTACAGCGTGAGCTGCACAGAGTTAATAAAGGAGCTGGGAGCGTTCATGTAAAGCAGCTCTGTGGATGAACAACCTCTCACCGCAGTATAATGGTTCCTTTGTGAGGCTGCGGCAGTAATATGGAACTTCATCGTTCTGACGTGTCTGCTGGGGCCAAATTAACTCTGACATCCAGTCTTTGAAAGGTGCTCACAACATTTTTCACTTAGCAGTATCAAGTATGTATGCCAGAATTGCTGGATGGATATTGGTGTTTCAGGAATGATATTTTTATTGTTTGCATGACTCAGAGACAGTATAACCCTTGTGACAATATTCAATATTTATTCATTAGTTTTGGGGACTCACTTTTTGAAACCTCATCTTTATATGCCTAACACCATCTTGTGTTTTGAAGGTAACATATGAATAAAATTTGAGAATTTCATTCACCAAAACTGGAGCAAATACATTTTGGATAGGTTGTTATTATAATTTCAGCTTGGTGAAAAAACATTTTTACACTTTATTCCGTCCTCTGGAAAAAGTAATTGTTTTCTGTTTGGCTTTATCATTGCCTCCCTTCATTTACAGCTTAGCTTTAGGTCGTTAAGGTTTGCTGGTATGTTTATGCACAGCTCTCTTAAGGTCATCTTTTAAACTCTAAGCCAACAGTCCCTAACCCCCGGGCCACGGACAATTTGTTTGATACCGGGCCGCGAGAGTTGAGGCTCGGGTGTGACATTTTTTTGGTTTTTTTTAATGGTTTTAACTCAGTTTCCCTGGGTGTTTTTTTCCCATGTGTTATGAATAAATCTTCTTTTTTTTAATACTGGTACTGATTTTATTTTGTTGTATTTATCTGCGACGCCTTAAAGGCCGGTTTGTGAAAATATTGTCGGACATAAACCGGTCTGTGGCGCAAAAAAGGTTGAACCAGTCTCTAGTGGCCACCAGAGAAATTGCAGCTTTTGACTCTGGCTCTGATGTACTTCTTCATTCCCAGAGGTTGCTGCATGGTATGACAGTCTGTTTTCTTCTTCAGAGGCAGACCAGCTGATGTAAAGAGAGTAGAATCACATTCATTTATTCAGCTCATCTAAAACCACACTGAGAATCCCCCTGATGTTTTCCCTCTCTGCTGAGCTTTCCAGTCGATACAAACAGTTTACAAATTTGTTCAACAAGTGTCTCGTTTTGCCAGATGTTTAACCACGAGTCCAACGATAAGTTAATCAGCAGAGAGTGTGACTCTTATCTATATCATTTTATCTTCTTTTCTTCTGCATTCCAGTAAAAGGTAAATAAGTCTACAATTGCAATTCACAGGTTCATTTTCTTCCCACACTACCTTCCATTTTTATCTTCCATCCCGTTGCCTCAACGCATCAACGCAGCTGCAGGCAGTTATTGATAAGTCATTAACACATATTTCTCTCACAAAGTTGACAGGCTGTTGTGGTTTGTTGTCTTTGTAATGAAAAATGACAACTGTGCACATCCCTTTGATTGATTAGCACGTGCAATTACTGTCTGGGGCACAGAGCTGCATGAAAAACAGCTCTGTGGCGGCTCACATCCACTACTCTGTGTGACATTTTAATCTAGCAGCAGATTAATGGGACACTAGTAGAGTGGAGAATATTCCACTATTGATTTTTTTTTCTTTTTCTGATGAATCAAATCCCTCCATTTTAGTGACAGGTTTAGTATATATCTAGTCAGGTATGCCACTTTGTGTATGTGTGTGTGTTTGTGTGTGAGAAAGCGACATATTTAAAGAGGAAGAGATGGAAGCTACAGTGCGAATGAGTGATTACACGACTTGGTGAGCGAGTGTGCCTGTGGGTGTCCGTGCATGTGTGTTGGCATTCCACACAAAGATAGGACACCCACAGTGCCGTCTCTGCTCAGTAAACACTCTGTAGAGGTCCCTTGCTCTCTGCTTTATTTCTGCTAAAGTGGACCTGTTCCCATAATGGTTTGTGGCTCAAGGGAGTCCTAAATTTTGTAAGAGGTGCCCACTGAGAGGCAGAAAAAAGAAAAAGAAGAAGAAAGAAAGTTCCCTGGTCCCGTTGATTTATTGCTCAACTTTAATTGGGTTGTAAAATCAAATCCAGAGTTGTTTCAGGAATGCCAAAATGTGATTCCCCAGTTTGTTTACAGGAGGAGCCCAGCAGTCAAGGACACTGAGAGATAGTAGTGAGCACAGGAAAAGTTAAGGGAGGAGGAGGAAAAGCGATAGTGGGAAAGCAGGGAAGATAAAGGGCTTGTTAGAAGAGAGCAGAGCAAAAAAAATGGAGACAGATGGGAGGAAAAGGAGCTAACTTTTGCCCATCATTTATAGGCTTTCCCTGTGCTGCTTCACTCTGATTAAAAGCAACTGTGATTTATTTCATCTGATGCGCCTTACCATGAACAAAATCAGCAGTTCTGATGTGTGAGGCCTGCGTAGAAACCAGCAAGGCAGCATGCAGCCAGGCTCCAAACCCTGCTGCAGGATGTGCACACATGTAGCACAGCATACACACAGTCGGCTACAAGAGCCGATGTTGAACTTGGAATTAACAGCATAGAGAGGAGAGTTTACAACCCAAACGTTGTGGGCCTTTAACACATCCACAAACACAAACACTGCATATTTTCCTCCAGCGCAGTGAAAATAAATGACGACGGTGAGGCAGAGTTTTCCAGCAGCGCTCACTCGAGCCTTGTTCGAGGCTGGACGGGGCAATCGAAGCCAAGGGGATTTGAGGATTTTATCGGCGACAAGGGGCTAATTTGCAGATGATTAAGAAAACACACAGTGTAAAGTCTCTCAGCGATGCGAGAGATTCAGAGGGGAGTCCATATGTGGGAGAGGCTGACAGTGAAAATGAATGGGGGAAGGAGAACTCGGGCAGACATGGAGACAGCAAAACTGCACCGAGAAGACCGGAGCGCCTCAGCGCAGCTGTTATTTACATTCATTAGAGTGATGGAGACACTGACAGACACTCTGCAAATCTTTGACATTTGTGTCTGATTTCTGTTAATGGGGATAAACAGATTAGGAAAAATATTTGTCTTCATCCAATCCTGGAATCATTAAAATGTCATTAGACAAGAATACAATATTGAAAATCAATAGTGAAGACATTGTTCATGTGGAATGGCAGTTGCAGTATAAGCACACAGACATTTTTATTTTCTAATGCCCCCGCTGAACTCCTGAACCCTCATTAGCCATTTCCACTCACTCCACAATATCGTTCTTCCCTTGATCATTTACATAAGCATCAGACTGTTATTATTCCCATTATGATTACGAGACCCTTGCCTCACATCTGATCCAAAGAGCACTTAGGGGTGATTAGGTGTAAAGCTTTGCAGAAATTAATGCCATATATGGAGTGATTCCCATTTGACTCAGGATTACACGTGGTTGCATATTAGTGCGGTTTTCTCCCCGCCTGTCCTCATCGTTTTCTGTGTCTGTCTCTCCGCCGTGTCTCGCACTTCCCTTCTTCTTTCTCAGTCATCGAGAAACAACAATGTGTTTCATCGTGTGTGCTGATTTAACCAACCACCGGGGAGTTTGTTTTAATACCCCTCTCTAGTATATGCGGGCTCTGAGATATGAGTGAGGACGAGGAGGAGGAAACAGGATGAGGGGCTGAAACAAAAGACATGGAGGAAATGGGGGAGAAATAAAAATTGCCACTGCAAGTTTTAAAAAGAGCAAATGTTTCTCTCTGAAGGCTGAATAAAGCTGCAGAAATCTGTCTGTGAGGGCTCGTAATCACCCTTTGTAGCTAGATGGAGAGTAAAATGGCCTAATCTACTGTACACTACTAATCCCCACTTAATTCAGCACAAACATAGCCAAATAAACCTATAAGGGACTCTTTACTGTAAAAGTAGGCCAGGCGTAAGTTCTCCAAACTCACAGTTACAAGGAAAAAACCCACCAGAGGAAGCCTGAGCTGACACTGAGGTTTGGTGATGAGCTGCAAAATAGTTTACATTAGAAACATCGTGTTTCATTTAGCCAGATAAGCTCAGTTCAGAGGTCTTTGCATGGGGCTCAGCCTCCCTTTGCTGTCAGTACAAAGCCAGGCTCAGTGGAGGAGGAGGAGGAGGAGGAGGAGGAGAAGGAGGAGAAGAGGGGAAGAGAGAGAGAGAGAGAGAGAAAAAAAAAAAGGGTAAGACAGCATCTAATTAGCTATGCAAATCCCGTGCACTGGCGGATTGAGTTTTGAAATGAAATTGGTCCTTTGGATCTTCCCGGCTTTTTTTTAATCTCTTCCAATGTGACCAGTTAAGCAGGGGAAGCTTGAAATGGTGAACAGAGCAGATGGAGAGGTTTCTTATTAGAATCGGTCCTCCCCAGCCTGACTATAAGACCCTAGTGAGCAGTTATCCATACACTTGCTACAGGCACACACACACACTCGCCCCTCCTTTACACAACACAATGCCTAAACACTGGGCTGTCAGGGAATGGCGGTTTCATCAGTTTTCTGTCCATTACAGCTCAGTGTTCCCATGGGGCTCCTAACCAGAGGTCTGAAACTGTTGCTGCTTGCTTCTGCAGAAAAACACAAACACATTAAGGTGTGTTTGGCACAGATCTCATGGTCTGCTGAAATAATTTAAGCATCATATATATAGGTAGCAGATATAGTGTTTAATATTTTATGCATATACTAATATGCTAAAAAGCTAACTTTAAAAAGCTAAGCTGCCCTTGCCGCCAAAAATTCGAAACCTCAAAACCTCGAGCTGATTTTCGAGCTAACCAACGTATAATCTCAGTTATAGTACAACACAAAGCATAATTCCGTTATGCAGGATGCATCTAACAACTTAATTTCACAGTCTGAGCTGTTCTCTTTTGCCAAGACATCATTAACCTCAAACAGCATGGCTGAAATCCTACCAGTGGCTGTGGTGGGTTTTTAGGGTCCACTGGGGCCAGGGGTTAAAGCATGTAACAAGCCAAAATGTGGCTGTACATTAATAAAAAAGTGGCCAACTCAATTTTCCCCCTTAAAGTCTAATCCTTAATACTTTAGGGTGCTGTCTGAGAAACAAGCCTCACATTGTAATAAAAGGGCTTAAATCCTGTTGGTTTTGAAAGAGCACGTTGTTGCCCTCTCATAAAAGCTTGAGTGTAATTGGACCAGTGCGTGTACTAACCTCAACAGATCAAAGGTTAGCAAAGCAGGTAGTCATTTAGCATGTCGGGGATTAGCTAGCTCAATACACTGGTTTGTCAGGGAAAGTGTCTGGATCAAAGTAATGTCCTAATATGTGACTTGTAATTAGGTTCTTGATAGGAGAGAAGAGGAGCAGAGAGGCATTTTGGCTTGACATTGATGAGTTAGAGCTGTGCATGACCCAAGGCAGCCCCAGTCGAAAGCCTTCAGGTTTGTTTAGGGAGAACTGACATCTCTAGAAGTTGCCATTTTGCAGCAGTTGGAGACGTTCCATCTGCCTCCACCAAAGCGCACTCATTTAGTAATAAGGATCTGAGCCTACTATAAAGACTGTTATAAGGAGAGGGCACAATGTAAACATGAGCTAATACACAGTGTACATAGCACATCCGTAATAGCACACAAATGTGCACTAAAACATAACCTTGGCTTTCACAGATGTCGATCCCCCTACACGCTTTTAATAAAATAGAGGCAAGACGCATCATAAAAGAGCCTCACTTTTTATCATATGTAAGCGCTAAAAAGAAAAAAAGGCATGCTTTTCCTTTGTGCAATCAGCTTTCACATCTTAAAAATAAGTCAATGTGTTTGTTATAGAATTATCACACCATGTGAGATTGACTGACTATAAACCCTGCATTCACTATGGAGTTCTGCATGCCAAAAGGTATGAAATCTCAGGAGAAAATAAAGGCTCAACGGCACAGAACAGGGTGAAGACATTGCTTCTTTTATTCAGTGCTAAACAGTGGTGGCAGTGATGTCACTATATTAGATTTCTACTGCACAACTATTACAAACTACAAAAACATTTATGATAATAGGATTGTTATGTTTACTAGAAACCTAAAAAAAACCCTCAAAAATAATTACTATCAGTCAGAACCATCCATTCACATTAACTTCATTAATTCAGTACATGCAGTCTTTACCTGCTTACAATGCAATACAATGGAATTGAAACAGCAAACAACCCAAGATCATCACACTACCACCACCGTGTTTCACTGTTGCTATGATGTTCTTATTATGAAATGCTTTGTTACTTTCACAACAGACATAACAGGATGCAAACCTTCCAAAATGTTTACTTTTGTTTCATTAGTCCACACATTATTTCCCCAAAAGTCTAGTTGATCTTTTTTTGGCAAACATGAGCCTTTGAGTTCTTTGGTCAGCAGTGGTTTGTACCTACTAAATTCTTTTTGAACTTTTGTGTTGCATTATGTCCTTCCATATATGTTTGTCTGGATATTTGCAACAAAACTAATCCAGAGAAATTTAGTAACTTTTAGTTACTTGCATAAATGTACCATACTCTGGACTAAGCATATAGTATGCACTCATCAGACACTTACATCTTATTAGTTCTGGGATGGACTTCCTTTTGCCTTCAAAACTGCCTTAATTCTTAATCTGTGAACAGACGTGGAAAGATGGGTACACAGTCATAAAGGGATGGAACTGTTGATACAGGGCAGGAAGACTCCACGCTTTTTTCATTTTATACACCAAATTCTGAACCTACCATCCAACTGTCATAACAGCAAATGAGACTCGGACCAGGTAATGTTTTTCCAGTCTTCTATTGTTCGATTTTTGTTAGTTCGTGCAAATTGTAGCCTCTGTTTTCCGTTCTCTGCTTCCTGTTGCCTTCCTATCAGCTTGAAGCAGTCTGGGCATTCTCCTCTGACCTCCGGCATCAACAAGGCATTTTTGTACAGAAAACTGCCGCACACTGGATATTTTCAGACCATTCTCTGTAAACCCAAGAGATGGTTGGGTTTTATAGTTTCCACTTCCACTTGTGGACGAGAAAACCACTTTAACTGATCCTGTGTATGTCACTCAGTCTAATTGGCAAGTGAGTCTCCTGGTATTGTTCCCACAGCAGCAGGAAAGTGTGCCCCGTTAGCCATGAAGTGTGTAGAAAAGCTTAGACTGCAACATAGTAGCTGAAAGTCTAAAGTCTTAGAAAGCCATAATAGTACTCATACTGGACAATTTATGACATCCTTATATGCATAATTAATGATGATATCGTTCATGGTTATGTGAAATACCAACACTGGATATCACGACTTCCCTGGAGGCAGCTTTCCTCAAGATGTAACAAAACAACAGTTAATTGTAACCATGTACTAGGGCATACAGTTAAGATTGAATCATGATCTTGGATTCTATTTATATCAAACTTGATTAAATCTCACAATGTTTAGGTGCTTTTAGGAAAGGACATCAGATCACAAAACACACTATATGGACAAAAATACTGGGCCACATACACATCACGCATACCAGAGATTATCAGCCATGGAAACCCATCACATGAAGCTCCCGGTGCACAGTTCTTCTGCTGATGTTGTGGTTTGGAACTCTGTAGTTATTGAGTGTTGGAGACTTTTATGCATCATGTGCCTCGGCACTCTGCATCCCTGGTCTGTAACTTTACATAGTCTGCCACTTAGTGTTTCCTAAACGCTTCCATGTTGCAATAATGTGACTTACAGTTGCTCGTGGAATAGCTAGGCGGGAAGAAATTTAACAAAGTGACTTATTGTAGCGGTGGCATCTAATTACCGAACAAATGCTCGAATTCAGTGAGCTCTTAGAAACCTTCACAAATGTTTGCAAAGGCAGATTGCACGGCAAGGGAACTGAACATATGTGAGGTGTGCCCCAAGACTTCTGTACATGAAGTGAATGTTGAAATGCAGCAGCGGGAAGCCAGTTGCTAAGATATTACACTGGATATGTGACTGTTTACACCAAAGTCATTAGGGTTCATGCTTTGGGTGCGATTGATATCAACAAAACATTTCATGGTAGTTTTGAATTCATACAAACACCACCAATCAAATGACTGACAAGAAAAATAATATGAGGCCCTGCAACCCCACAATAGTGTCGGTGAATATATTGTCACAGCTTGTTATAATCAAAGCATCGCCAAAGTGGTGCCATCACAGACTAGAAGTCTGGCATCGAATTTCAAATTAATATATGCTTCTCTGTATTGAACAACAGTGTAGTAAACAGCACAGGACAGATACTGTACACTTCCAGGTGAATCCATCATGAAGTAATTAGATGTTAGAGTGAATCAACCAGCACTGTTAAAAGTTATTTTTACTGTCTGAGGTGATACACGACCATCCTAAAATAAAAGTCTTATCCTTCCTTTGCCTTGCTCGGTAAGTATATGGCTGTCCACATTTTCAAAGGCAAGATGGTAAATCAGCTGTGAAGACTGTGACAGCTGAGGATGTTGTGTGCGTCTCTTTATGTGTGTACATTTATGCACTGTACACATGTGCTCAAAGGTCCATATTTGCTTGTGTGTGTTTGAACTTGGCGTGGCGTCTAAGACCTGCAGACGAGACGGGGATTCATCCTGTCTGACTGCAGCTTATCACCGGATTGGCTGTCACTTAATGAGATATCAGCAACCCAGCATTTAAAATGTGGAGGACAGAAAATACATGCATACACAAACTGACTGTGGACTAACCAGTGATGTGTTTAGACAAGTTCAAAGTGTCTCAGTTAACAATGTTTTAGTCGAGACTGTCTAACATTGTTCCGCTGCTGATTCGCAGCTGTACCGAGTAAAGGAAAAAACAGATGGGCTATTCTATTCTGTTCTGCCTTACTTGCTTAAGACATGTTTTTATTTTCACTGTTTGCAGGATGAATTTGAGATCCATCATGCTGAGGTTCCTCTGAGCTCACTCTGACTTTTGTCATTACAAAGGGAAGAAGCAGGACAACAAATGGTTGTAGTTCAATGAGCCATGTAGTCCAATGATCTTTCTAATAGCAAAGAATGCCCAAGCCACAGTGACAGCGGGTGACAGTCCACATTCAGAGGCTCATCCCCATTAACCCTCACTCTGCCTGTATACTCCATTCCTCTGTAGGCTGGGTGTCAAGCCTATGTGAAATGTGATGTATTAGGTGCCAGCAGGTAAGCATAGGCTCTCCAAAATGTTATTAGGGCTCACTGCAGCAGGATTTAATGGGGGATCCAAGTAAAGAATAAAAGCTAGGCATGCTGGAGTTGGTGGATTACTGTGGAAGGACATTCTTTCCAAAGAATAAGCAACTAAAAGAAGGATGCTGACAACTGCTGCGAGATCCCAGTTGATGCAAAAGGCCCTAAAGAGTGAAGAGAGCTAAAGGCTTTGTTTGAAGAATGGAAAAATGCATGTGTGTGTTTGTAAAGCTGATGTTTTTCCAGCCCATGTGGAGCCGTCATAGTCCTGTCTGTGACCTCTGTCGTGAAGCAAGTGACTGCCTGCAAAATTGATGCAATGCCAGGAGACAGCAGATGTTTGACTGACAAGGGGGACTGGTAGCTGTAGAATAGAATAACAGCGGTTAGATTTTGGTTTGAGATTGCTCAGGGTTTATGGAATAGATTCTCAAATATTCCAGTAATTTTCCACAAGGGTCAGACAGATATGAAATACTTCTGGTATATGTTAAGACTAATGTTAGTTTTGCACAAATACTCAAATTTGCTCAGTTTATGTAAATGCAAAATTATATTTGTTCAACCTTTGCTGTTATTAATGACCATAGCTGACAAATCAGACAGCCTTGTTACCCTTTAAATTCCACATGGCCACCCATCATCCTCATGAATCATAGCTAACAAACTCTAAGCTGTCCTAAATGCACTGGACATGTAAGACACCCATGAAAAGCCACATCCAAACACACACTGACATAAAGTCCCAGGTGCCTGTGCAGAATGACATCACATTGCCTGAACACAATGAGGACTTTCAGAGGTGCCGGTGGGTGAGAACCGTCAGCAAAACAAGCTCCGAACCATACATCAGAAATAAAGAAAGGAGGAAAAAAAAGGTCCCTTCTAAATAGTATGGAAAGTGGAGATGAGAGCCAAAGCAGTTCACAAGCAGCTGAATCCAGTTAACGCCTGGAAAAAATTATAGAAACATTTGACGGGAGAGGAGGGGGCACCAGTGTCTGACAATTTGGAGAGGTGTGTGTGTGTGTGTGTGTGTGTGTGTGTGCTGACAGCTGAGGGGGGTATACATATTCAAAGAAACAACATTCTTTCTCACAACGTGACTCTGTGTAGACACGGACTTCTGGCCTTGTCTATTTTTTGATTCCGAGTCTCTGGAAACAACCGGGTGTTTGTGTGCGAGCCATAAGCTGTCAGCTTTACCTTATTAAAATGTCATTGACTCTTAAACTGCAAATTTATGCAGTGTTAACCAGCGCCTGATGGCAGAGCTCACATATAGTTTCGTTCTGGCGGGCAGGCTGAGTCAGACAGACTGTGTCAACCAGAGATAAGCTTTATTACACAATGTATGCACAGGGCCCGTTTGATTGATGCTTCTCCATTATTATTATGTTCTGGCAAGGTAATGTATTCCAGACTTCCATAAAAGACCAGCTTTAAATTAGTTGTGTCAAATTGTGGCGGCAGAGGTGTTGGCCCTATCTCTCCCATCTGTACTTCGAAATGAGGTTGTGCTGACATTGTGGTGGGGGGCAGAGGTGATGTTCGATGCAGTTCAGGAGCGGGAGATTCAGCTATCCTGGATTTCTTTCCCATTAAATGATAGCCCCCCGCCCTACCCGTCTCTATGTAAAGTAGTCTTTCACTCCTTACAATTTTTGGGTATCAATTAAAAAAAAAAAAAAAAAGAGCATGTACTTGTTAGCTTCCTCTGAGTGCTTGCTGATATGCTAAGGCTAATAGGAAAGATAGGTAAGGTACATTTCAAACACTAAAACATCCAGTTTTGCTTATTCTTTCCTGGGCATCACAAGCATCTGAATTATCCCACTAATTAGCAATGCGACTGATTCCTTTCACCCATCTGGATTCCCCCATGCTCATTACAAATGATGGGTAGCTGACACAACCTTGGCCAGACTTTGATTTTATCTCTCCCTGTCATCTTACCAGCAGTAATAATGATCGGAAAGGCTGTGTTACAAGACTATATTTTATTCTCATTTCACCCCTTTGGCAACTCATCAAGGTTAGAATGGATCTAAGATACTGTGTATGTGTGGAATGTAACAGTTTTGCCAGATTGAGAAATGGAAGAAAACTGAGATTCCCCCAGTACCCAAATGCACAGATATACACAACGCATTGTTGTACCATTGTAGTCTGTGTGAGTGGACATTTGGGTTGTTGAGGTGAATGCCACTGGGAAACCTCCACATACCTAACTTTTAGCCCAGATGTGCTCGAGTTGTCAGAGTGATCACATCTGTCTTGATGTGTGGGTGTTTAAATGTGTCTAACTTTGTATAAATATGTCTCTGTGTTAGTTTCCCAACATATGTGGCTGTCTATATGTTTGTCTGAGAGTATACTATTTGTCCCCAGTCTCATTGCTGCTGATGGATCTCAGTTAATGTTTAGCAGCAAAGGGACTCATCTGTTAATAGCCTTAGCAGTTTCACCACTTTAAGTGTCTAGCCTTTAGAGGGGTGATTACAGTTCGGCTGAGCAATATTTAATGCTTTAATGCATTTACTTACTCAGCAGTGATTAACTTTAACTGACTTTGTTGTAAAGGTAGGCATTTAAAGACGCTATTCCGCTTTCTGAACCACTGGATGAAATGCTGAAGCATAAGCACTGCGTCTCCCCACTCTCTTCCCATTGCATTTATAACTAGCAAGGTGGTGCACATGAGTACCAAAGACAAAAAACAAACAAACAAAAAAACCCACAAAAAGAAAAATAGTTCAGTCTATGTAGACAATGTAAAAATGCTTCAAATGGTTGTGATGTGCATTACGCCATGTGCCAAATCTGCAGTTCTTCCCTTTTCTTGTTGATTCACTGTTTGTATCTCTGCCCTGCAAGCCCTAAACCTGCTGTAATATAAACTCTTATCTTAAAAACATCCCAAAATGTAAAAATGTGGACCCAAAAGCAGACTTAATACTCAAAGTAAAGCAAAGAGAAACAATCCAGCAGTACAAGACTGCAAACAAACTAACAGAACCCAGGAACTTGCTCAGGGACACAATAAAGAGAACAACATATGACCTCATGAAGACAGGACTACTTACACAGAAGGGGCGGATTGTGGATGTGGGGACAGCTGGAAGAACGACACACAGGTGCAGAAAATCAAGACAATCAGAAGTGGCATGTAAAACTCAAAGCAGCTCACAAAGAACAGCTAACTTTCAAAATAAAACAGGAAACAACCCCAAATATAACTACTAAACCCAGTAACAAATAACTCACAACAAGATGAAGTGATAGGAAAGGAGAGGATGCTGGGATTTAAACTTGAGACGGAATTTAAGCAACACAGTAGTTTGTAACATAATCATGACCTCTATCAATTTGTGTTTCTTGACATGGATTTCCCTGTGTTTCCCAAGATTAATTTCATCCCCTTAAATAAGATTTTCCATCTGTCTCATATATACTGACTCATGTCCATATAAAATTATGCTCCACATTGAAAACACAAAAAGGTCCATATTTGGAAGCTGGAGGGATCAGTGGTGGAGTGATTAATTTTGCCACTTACAGCATTGTTGAAGTGATGTCACTCTGATTTAAGTGATATGTATGTTTATGTCGGGGGGAAGAAAAGGGGATTTAAATTATTTTGAATGTGGCACGGTTGTTGGCGCCAGTTGGGCTACTTTTGAGCATTTCTGAAACTTCCGATCTTTTGGGATTTTCCCACACAACCATGTCCAAGGTTTCCAGTGAATGTTCCAAAAAAGAAAAAAAAAACAGCAAACAGTTCCCTGTCTGAAATGCCTTGTTGATGACAGAGGTCAGACGAGAATGACCAGACTGCTATGAGCTGATAGAAAGGCAACAGTAACTCTAATAACTACTTGTTATAACCATAGATACAGAAGAGCATCTTTGAACACATCATACCTTAAAGCAGAGGGGCTACAGAAGCAGCAGAAGAGCACACAGACTCCCACTCGTGCCAGTTAAGAAACGGAAACTGAGACTACAAATCACACAGACTCACCAAAGACTTTATTTCAAACCAGTTTTTAGGTTAGTCATCAATTATTTAGTTTTTACATACAACATAACTGGAGGTCTGATATTTTAGTGGCTATTGTACGCAGCAACTCTAATAGGATGTGACACTCAATAAAAAAGCAATAATTTTTAATCCAAAAGTATCATTTTCAAGCGGTGACGCTAAATAGATAATAAAAAATGATTATGCACAAAGCTAACAGGGTGTTTTTCATGCTGCAACTCTTATTAACGAGTCATTCAAGGCAGAAATTTAATTAGACTTTTGAGGTACCTGGGGGGAAAAAAGACGTCATTTAATAGCAAAAGCCTGAGATCATCTTAGGAGGCACCACCAGGCCAGCTACTGACACTAACAAAGTAGATTTCATTCCAAGATCTTCTTTGATGTATATATTGCCAGTGTTGGGTTAGAGGTTACCTCTTCACCTACGCATGAAGTATGGAAAAAAAAAAAGCACAGCCCTATGAGCAGTGGGAAGTTTATTGTTCAACTGACAAAGAAAAATCACCTCGGAACAGATTTCCTCCTCATCAACCCTCCTAAGTAATTTAATTTAAAATGGGAGTTTGTGGTTATATGAAATATTTAGTCATACTTACCTCCTTTGACTTTATCTAATGTGACATATAATCTGATAGCTGCCTCGCAGATACCGTTTTAATCATTGCCAATAAACTATTTAATAAATTTAAGATGTTCTGTATAAGTCTTCAACAGGCCCACCCAGGACATCTGGTGGCGACATCAGAAGTAAGCTGATCTCTTTAAACGTCACCCCAAAACATACTCACGGACACGCTCTCACTGCCAGTCATCCCAGTTCTCATGACCTCGCTGACGAGGAGTACCAAACTCAGGTGTTTTCAGAGTGTGTGGTTTCCAGCCGGGCTGCTGCTCAGATGAAGAAAAAAAAATGTCTTCTATATAACAGCTTTAAAACGTTTACTTTAATATATGAGCACATCTCACAGATGGCTTAGGAAAAGATGGAATATTTGTGGAGTAAAATGTTAAGAGATAAATATCTTTCCAGTTACTTCAGCCGTCCATTTGTCATTAGCAACTGAGCTCTCTCTAGAGGTAAGGCAATATCCACCATATCCAGTACTGCAGGCTTGTCTGTTGATGCATCTCCATTCATAAACTCTTTAGAGTGCTCATTAATGGGACGGCGGGTGGGCTACGATCTCCAAACCAGTCTTTTTCCATACATCAAGCTGCACACCTTCAGGTTTTCTGCCATGACAGCAGCCTGTCACCCTCTGCTTTGCTTTCACAAAGAATTAATTTAACTATGCACAATAATCACACAACCTGACGTCTTGTTTGTTTTGGATGTTGTTCTGACTCTCGGATGTCCATTCGGGGAAAGGCTGGGTTACACTCACATATCATGTGGGTTGAGGACCACACAAAACCGAGCTGATTCATAAACAGAAGTGTCAAGACTGATTGATATCACTTCCAAGGAAAAACAGGTGAGAGGGAACAAGAACAGGCACAAGATGATATTGCTAGTGATTTGTATCTACTGTGCAACTCTGAGAATTGCTTAAAATGGGTGTGATTGCTATGACATCATCAAAAACATGAATTAAGTCCCAGTTGTGGTTGCACAACATGCCTTAAAACCACAACATTGCATATTCACTCCTGGTGCTAATATAATTTCCATATGTTCCGTGATACTGTATTTTGTCAATTACTTGACATGAATCATGGTTGAGTGCCAACAAAAAGACAGATTCTGCTCTGCATATATTGCAAATACATCAGGTCAGAGATATTCGGTGGGACACGAAAAAAAAAAATTAGAAAAGTCATACCATTGTTGCACCCATGCAGAAAAACACCTGATTCAACAAATGGTTTCTTTAATTCTTTTTCTTGGGTTCCATCATGGCGTTAAGACAGAAAACAGCATGAAGATATTTTGGCCAGATTGTAGGCCCTAACCTCATATTCCACACAATTTCAAGCTCAGTTAGCAACATGGTTAATTCGTACTCACAGTTGGTAGAGCTATGCTTTGTGATTACACTGCCCTGTGGAGGCTAAAACAACCCACAGCTTAGCTGTCGTCTTTGAATGTATGAGCAGATACTAATCTGCAGGAAATGGCAGATCAGACTTTCACATATTGCTTTTTAATGAACACAGCATGTTGTCCAATGATGCTCTAATGGGCTCATGTGATGCATCATCAGTGCTGGTCATTTGGACACCAATATCAATCCCATATTACCCAGCACCATCTCCACATTTTGGCCTCATCCCAGGAACTAAGCAGTGTCAGGACATCAACAGAGTAAGACTTTGTGAGTCTTTTCTATATCGATGTTGTCCACCAGAATGGTTGTAAATGGTAATGCTGAGGAATGAAAAAGAATAAAAGACACCTAAAGTGTCAGGGAACACTTTAAGAAATAAATATCACAAAGTGCTTCAGAACAGAAATACTCCAAAAAACAAAAGAAAGAGTAAGTAAAAAGTAAGCAAGTTTCAAAAGATGTCATTTTAGCTGCTTTTTAAAAGAGATCAAAGAGTCCAAAGATCTCGGGCTCATAGCGAGCGAGTTCTAGAGTCTCGGGGCCATTGTTGCAAAAGCTCTGTCTTCTTTAGTTCACAGCCTTCCATGATGCACAGCAAGCAGGCCCTGATCACATGACCTCAGGGACCTGCTGGGGTTGTATGGATGTAAAAGTTCACCGAATGTGCTGGTGCTTGTAAGTCAAAACCAAAATCTTAAGTTAAGTAGACTCTGAAGTTAATGGAGAGCCAGTGCAGCTAAATGTATGAAGTGATGTGCAAATACGATCCGAGATCATGCTAAATACACTCATCTCTGTCACTTAGAACAGCTTTGGTCATTCCAGGTTAATTCCTTTATTTGTGTTTAGATTCTTGCTTGTCTGGCTGGTTTCAAGTGAAATCTACTCAGTTAATAAACTATAAGACTGCATACTTCTTTGTGTATAGTAAACTGAATTTGATGTGATTTGTTGGAGTTATTTACTTAGTTGCAGGCCGACTGCCACATCTGCAGAACCTTCATCTGACCCCAGCATGCTTCAGTTTTTGATTGTTGCTCAGTATTCAGTGTTATAGATAAATACTGGAGATTACAAACCAAGTCTTCAGGGGCGTTAAGTACTGAGAATACACCTCATGTTGAAACAGTGGAGAGTTTAATCCCTGCTACAAATTTCCCATGTGGAGCATTTCTAGGTTATATTTCATACTCAGTGCACTGACATGCCTTGACCATGATTTTATTTTCCAACTGAGCAAAGATTATTCTGGACAGTTGTTCTGGACAATTAACCTTGTTTTACCCACACCAGCCTGATTACCGAAAGTCAAGAGATCTGGACACGCAGCCACGCAACTGTCTGACCCTGTCAGTCCCCTCCCCTCCCCTCCCCTCCCCATCCTGCCTGCCTCTCTCATAATCAGTTGCATCCTGCTGCCTCTTGGAGGAAGGAATGTGACACAGAATGAAGCGCTCCATACACAAACTCCAGGATGAGTTATTTCTGTTAGAGTGCACGTCGTTAAGTTTGAATTTATCACCTCCCATTGCCCAAATGTTTGTTTGGCTTTGTTTTAAAATATAAATGACGATAGTTTTGTAGGATATTTAAAAACCTGAGTTTTACAATATTCCCTTTAAAATAATGCTAACATCTATAAATCAAAATGCATTTTTACTGTACGTGTGATGTCCTCCTTTTCTGCTGCTGCTGCTCCAAACATTATCAAACAAAGCTCTGACAATAATGCTTTGATGAGTGGAGAGTAATTACTCGTGTGCTTTATTCAAATTGGATGTATGTTGACATTTTGAGTCTGTTCAGAGAAATAACCCACTTCAGATGAGCATTAATCTGATTAAGAGCACAATTTATTTGGGTTTCCGTGCTCAATAGAAACCCTTCCTGCGCTGCTCACGGCCTGCCAATAGACCAGAAGAGCCCAACCACTATGAATGGCCAACAGCTGTGTATATAGAGGGAGCACATTTCCCCTCGCGCTGAGGAAATAAAACACCCTGTTTCAGGTAAACACTGAGTCAGAGCTCACACAGCATACACATATGTGCAAGGACAGCATTTTAAATTTGCATGCATTATGTAATATTAAAAATGTGTTGCTTATGAGAATTGGTGAATGTCGCTATATTTGAATATATACAATAGGTTGTCATTATATTTACAGTCTGTATGTTTTATGTTTCTACTAATTTATCTAATTGAGCCCCTAAGTGGGTAATGTCACTTCAGTTTCTCTCAAAATGAGATGGTTTTAGGGGACAAACATTTGGTGCCAAGGCGCTTTGCTTGTGTGGAAACTTTTTAACACCGGTTGCAGTTCAAGCACGTCATAAATTATCTCCATACAATTTCCACTTGTAAAACATTTTTACTCACTGCATCTGCTTGTAGCCGTGTTTGCCTGGTGAAACATTATACTTTTGTGACAATATTTCAATATCTATCTCACTCTCTTATCCATTAAAAGAAGACTTCTAATTCCAGTCTAAAAAGAAATATTGCACTGTGAATTCAAAATTAATTTAAAAAAAAAAGAATTTTATCACCACAGGTTTCAGGTCAAAAAAATGTAAAGCTGTAATACTGGCAGTAAAGATGTCTCCTCTAAACTGGCAGCCCCCAAACCTCAATTCATAAACCTGTCTTGAGATTATGTGTATGGTTGAGACACACAGTCTAACTACTTGGCCAGCTAAGCAATGGAAACAGTTCCTGCATGAGTATATTCTCACCGTTGATGGTGCATTTGAGAGAGCTAATGCACTAGCCTCGGTATGGTTAATACATTTCTATGAAACAACAATCAGAAACACATAGCCCCGCCATTCCTTATTTGGTTTGTCCCCTGGCGCATGCTAGCTTTCTCACAGCATTTCTTGGGAGTTTATCCATTATGCAAAGTAAAAATGCAAGAATATATTCAAAGCATAACAAACAGTTTGTGTTTGTGCTCCCTTTTTAAACTTGAAACCCTAAAATCTACATCCAAGATTCCACAAAGGCTGCGTCAGTGCAACCATAGTGGTGCAATTTGGATAAATGGTGAAGATGAAAGCAGAATTACGTTTTTACATGCCTTCCAGACTGCTTGCACATTTTTCTAAAAGCACCAATGTCTGGGTGTGTAATTACACACCAAATGCTGTTTTTTGGGGGGTTTTTTGGCTTTTTGTTTTTTTTAATGGAAGTATGTGTCGGCACACAAACATTAGTCCCGACTCAAAGTAGGCACAGGATACGCCCATGAAAGAGCTCTTGCTCAGGAGCTGCTGATGACAACAGCAGTATCAGAATAATCAACGACTTTGAATTAGTGATTCCTAGCTTAGTTGGTTTAATGAAACATGATATGCCTTATGAAATGTATTTCCCCTTGTCACAAGTTTAATATGTGTGATGTATTGAGCTAATATGAGCTCCCTTCCTCAAACTGTGTAGTAACTTAAAACACATAAAACCTTGGAAAAAGACATTTTTAAGAACTGCCTTGACTGTTTTTGTTCCTTTTATTCTTCTCCCTTGTCTACCTCCATTAAAGCTGATATAAGAGAACATCAAATAGTCATCTTTTAAGAGCCCATTAAAACCAAATAATCAAAATTATCGTGTCAATTCAATTCTATCGTATTCCATAAATAAATTATTATTCCAAAAAATAGTTAATTATTACTTAAGTAAATGTGTTCAAATTGTATCTATGGTACCTTTAAGGGACACATTCACATACATTAGTTACATGAGTTTTTCTGTTTTATGCCATTATTTTTGCCACATTTCAGCAGGAAGTATAGACTTTACTCTATTGATTTCACAATGATCCAAAAAAAAAAAAAGAAAAGAAAAAAAATACAAATATTAAACCATTTGATTGTTTAAGGATTAACTGCCCAATATTAGATGAAAATATTTTTTAAAAAATAACACTAAAATATATATTTTTTACACATTAATGAATCAGTGCGAAGCTGCTATTATATATATATATATATATATATATATATATATATATATAATTATTCCAAGGGGACATTCTGCTGTATTTTGAGAAAGCAAATTATTACTTTGCTAGTAGTACTTTTACACTTTGTGTTTCACTCAAACACTAAGTAATGTTTTGAATGTAAGATTTTAGTTATAACAATGTTTTCTAACATATGATTATTTTTTTACTACGATTATGGATCGTCTAACTGCTGCATAAAACTGCTGGACTAAAAGTGTGAGACTACAGATTTTATAAGCACTGCTTTGTGTGGACATGTATTTTGGATTATCTATTTTCCCATTAATCATGTGTGACCCCTCGGATTTATCTTGTGACCTCTGGTCTTGGAGCAATTTTGGGGAGGTGTGTAAATAAATAAATCTAAAAACTTTGAGCATTTTGATTGTCCTGAGACCATTCTCTATTTGAGCATCATTATTTTAACAGTGTCCGTCTATGATAAACAGAAATGTGAAGCCATTTGACCCCTGCTAGGGAATGCTGGGAGTCATAATGGTTGGTTTGAAGGGGTTGGACATCCCTCCAATGTCAGAGAGACAGAGAAAAGACACGGGGTGTGGTTGGTTAAATGCGAGACACCCCCTTTGTACTGTTTCAACAACATGGGGGGACATCTGGCACTGGCAATACTGCCCAGTGTTGAGGTCTCCATCGGCTTTCTCAAGCAGTGAGCTGTGCAGCATTGAAGCACTGCCTGCACATTCTCATGCTAATACCCAAAAGGCAGGAGCAGATGTGAAACATTTGGTTCTGTTCTTGTTCACTTGTAAAGAAATAATGTGTCCCGTTATCATTATTTCACTTTTTTTGTTCTTCTATGTGTTATAAAAAGGAGTTCATGGCGGAGGCCATCTTCTTTGGTGGCCCCACTTAGGTTGCATGTCTCCCTCTCACTGGCAGAAAAAAGTGAGTGTCTTGGGGATTTGAGGAGTGATTTTGTCATCTGGGTAGATGCTGCCACAGTAATTTTAGAGGGAATGGTGCACTTAACATTTGCAAAATTGCTCCTGCAAGCATGACAGACGAAGTAGTGTGTGTTTAGCTTAATGTGTGTTTCAAACCTTCAAGAGTTTATTATTATGCATTATAATGTTTTGAGAATTTGACTGTATTTTACTAGTTATAGTGTATATGATCATTCTTTTAAAACTCAGAAAATGACCTTAAGGAGGTTAGGCTTATTTAAGCCTAACCTCCTTAAGGTCCTTTCGCGAATCTCTTTGTACTTTTTTCTACCGTGTATTTTAGTGTGTAGCATTCCCCCTGTCGGATAATTTTAACTTTAATTTGCACATGCAGATGCCATCTAATTTCGCAGAGTGGCTGCGCAACAGTGTCCCCGCCCCCACCTGGAATATCATTGGCTCCTATCTGCTTCTCTCTTGATATTATTGGCCAGAGAGGTGCCTCTCAAGAAACTTGACGTGCGAGACAAGTTTACAACTCTATACACGTGCTGCTGGTATGTCAGGGAGAGATGTGGTAGCATCCTTTACAGAGCAAGGATAGCACAGACTTTATTACCTGTGTGTATGATTCGCTGTACGCTCACCTTTCAGGGGATACTGTGGAACAGTTATTGGGGCAAGTTCTTAACACCTGTTCACAGCAGGCATCCATCATTTGGCACTTTTGGAGGAGATTGAGGTGTTATCCACAGCTTACTGTGGATGTAGACACTTTAGTTCCTTCATGGCAAGAAGACTCAGTGATGTGCGCCTAGCATGGCTGTGGCTCCTGCACCGACCACCAAGGGACCGGTATGGCTTTTAGCCGCATCACTAAACTGGACCCCCCGTCCCGAGGCATCTTCAGGAAAGCGGTGGTCATGCTGTGCTCCCTCCTCGCCTCTTTTTTCCTCCTGCACCTCCTCACCGAAAGCTGCACCACCACCACCGGCAACTCACCGCCCAGAGGCTCCTCTAGTCGGACTGCTGGTCTTTTCGAGGACCTGAGTTCGCTGAGGACCAAGAGACTGGTATATGAATGGACTGGCGGATCGGAGTTGAACCGCTACGGGACCGCCGCGCGCACCTCACAGGTCCTCGCGGATGAGCGCGCGACGCAGGATTCGGAGCTGCCCGAAGAGGCTCTCGTGCTGCCACCTCCGGATTTAGTAGTTTCCAGGAGAGTGTCGCCCAGGTTCGCAGGTAAAGTCAGTCCGCTCGGGGAGGGGAGCAAGAAGCTACCTCAGGCTCTCATCATCGGGGTAAAGAAAGGAGGGACCCGGGCTCTGCTTGAGTTTCTTCGGGTTCATCCTGACATCAGAGCCGTGGGAGCCGAGCCGCACTTCTTCGACCGAAACTACCACAACGGGATGGAGTGGTACAGGTGAATATTTAATAAAGTAAATTTTTTTTATAAAGAGAGAGAGAAAACACACACTCACACACACAATTTAAACACTTCAGTTAATATTACGCCTGAACATTCCCCAACTTTATTATCAGTCTCATTGAAATCTGTGCAATGTTTTCGGTCATTAAATTGCCACGATGATAGATTGTGTTTTTCCAGCATTTTATTTCCCCCCACAACCACATCACTGATAAAGGCTGTTCCTCATAACCCAGAAATCTTTATTTAACATCTCAGCTTTTATAGAGGTAGCCTAATTGCAGCTGGAATAAGCACTGAGGACAGTCTGTTGATTTATGAAAGCTACATTAGGCCTGTTTTCATTAGATGTTATCGGGCTGCTCATTTTGTTTCACATTTTGGGGTTGACTGCCTTTTAAGTTGCTTTGGTTCGAGCCATAGTGGAGTCAGAGTTTAAGGCTTCATTAGGCTGGGAAATAAGACAAGGGTAAATCAAAGTATTTAAAAAAAATCAGAGTGTTGAGGAGTAATTTTCTCTTAGCGCTTAAAATCAATTTCTTTCACCTTTAATAATTTAGTAGTGAATACTTTAATGTATGTGGTAAGTTCAGCGAAGACCTTAAAGTTAATTATTTATCAAGGGGATTTAAAAAACAAAAAACTCAGACATGAGGCTTTATCCAAGATTGTCAGTCTCATGTGCTTTTATAAAAACCCAGAGAAAGTGAAAAACTCTTCATCAACAAAAGCTGAAACAAAAACAATTTACTGAAGAAAAATTACAGCAGTGAAGGTTTTTGACTGTGTTTTTGTGGCATCAGGACAAAGTTTGTCCGTGTGTGTAATAAAAAATAAATAACTTTGAATGTTAAAAAAAAACAAAGACAAAAAATAAACAAATAAAAACCCACAACTTCCTTGCCTTGCCGACGTTTTCTTTCTTTTTCTCAACACGCAGCATTACTTGAGTGTTAATTTTGATCACTTTAAATTTTGTCTGGCAAAAGTGGAAGTCTAAACACCGATCCCGCATAAACACACTACCCTCCTTCAATGTCTCAATTTCCCAGTTACGGAGTGCGATGCGTTTTTCTCACTCAAGTCAAATTTGTGATTGATTTCATCTGTCAGTGCGAGTGTGTGTGAGTGAGTGTTTTGTGTTCACATTTCCACAGGCCTGTGGGGAATAATGGCTCTTCCTCTCAGTGGTTCTCTGTGTAATGGGGCATTGCCGACATTGCGGCTCTGTTATTAAGAAGGATTAGGGCCATAATGAAAGGTTACCTGAGTGTCTCAGGAGGTATAATTCACCTTTTGATTGAGTTAGCACTACACGCAGCACCCTCTAAAAGCCTGGAGACAAAACTTTAACTCTCACCAACAACTCCCTCCAGACCCTTCTCCTTTTCACCCTCCCACCCTTCCTCCCCCAAACACTCTGGCTTTCTCCCATCTCCCACTCACACACCTCCCTCTTTGTGCCTCTCTGAGAGTGAACATTCTCTTTTTGCCATCACTCTTTCACACCCTTCTGTTTACCTATTCATCCATTGTGAGGTTTTATATCCATAAGGGTCCCATCTATCCCGAGGAGTTGCCAAGATTCTCTGGAATTTGGACCGTGCCTCCAAGGACAGACCTTAGTGCCGGTTCGCCTTAATGCTGCCCATTTAAAACAGAAAGACCCTTGAAATGAAAGAGGCATAAATAACTGTTACAACAGCATGGCCCACTCTACGGGAGTTCATCTTGTCAGCTCTCCTCTACAGTCTGAGAATCTTCCTGTTTTGTGGGTTTTTGGAAGCGTTTGATTGAGCTGAATCCATTTGAAGTTGCTGGCCCGAGGTCATCTGAAGGTGTTTTTGTGCACTTCGGAAGCACTTGTTGAAACAGGGGAATCGATTTGATTGCTAAAGTCTGCCATCCCCTCTTGAAAATCGGTGCAGCCTCTGTGCCTCGGAGCTACTGTCATTTTACTAATGGTTATAAGATTTCAACGCTGTGGGAATGTTTAAAACATGTCTGACATGCGATAGGCTGAAATCTTTGTGCCAGGACTACACTGCTTGGTGGACAACCCCCCCCTCCCCCCCCCCCCACACACACACCCCAAAAACTGTTGGTGTTTGTAGAAAACAGGACTTGATTTGTGTGACTAATCACTGTGTCCAATTTCTTGAATTATGTGATTCTTTTCATTAGCAACAGTGAATACTTAAAACACTGGGGCTTCCATTTTAGAAGACTTTGTTTATTGTCAAGGACGCCATGTGTCTTCAGTGTGAATCCCTCGTCTCTGTCTCCTAAGGGAATGCGTGGAACGTATTTTAACACCTCTAAGCTCTTAATGTGACATGGCAACATCTCTGGCATCCTTTTCCAGCTTTCCCAGAATTATACTTGTCTGGCTTGTTCTTGGAATTTCCTTCTACTGCCCTAAAAAGTTGGTTCCGCACCAAAAGATATGATGCAAAAATCTGTCTACCAGGAAAGATAAAAGTTTTAGTATTGACACCACAGCTGTACGAGCATGAAACATGGGGGGGGGGTTAAACTTGTAACTTCACCGCATTTCCAAAAAACTGAGTATTTTTGCAAAATTATGACTCACCATCTCCACTTGTTTAGATTCTGGTTGGGTGTTTTTGGGTGTTCCCAGCTAGCTTATCCAACTTGTTGACCTTACCTCAGTTAAAATGAAATGGAATATATTTTAATAATAGATTTAAAGCAAAAACATATTTTCTTTAGCTTTTTTAATAAATAAAATATCTGGTTTTTCATGCACCGCTCGTCCACAGGAGCATTTCAGATGTCTCAGCTGTGTCCTCGTGGTAGATTTGGGTCTTTTGTTGTACAAGAAACTAACACCCAGCCCAATTGCACAGCCAGTCAGTGTTACATTTCACTACACATTACTCTGAATAACCACACACAACCTATTAGGCTTTTGTTGTGGAAATGGACACTCAGAGTGAACAAGGAGGTCAAGCACAAGTACTCTGAAGTAAAGCAGAGGTCCGCGCTACAGAGTAGTCACTATTATGTTTTTGCCCTACTTAGGTTACTGAACACCCAAGCTTTCACCTGTCTAGACCCTGCCATTGCAGTTTTTTGTTTGATGTCCACAGACCGGTTGGATTAGGCTTCACCTGATCCCTTAATGGGTTAATTACCCTTCCTACAAACATGTGTGACCACAAGGGCATGGGTAAACACAAGGGCAATGTGCCGCCAGCTCTGCTGCACATATATTCATATTACAAAGGTATTCAGTGGAGAAATGCAGGATTTCGTCTTTAAAGCACTAACACGGACACACAGGGCCAAAAACTGGCAGCTTATGTATCAGCAAATTTTTGAAGTCTCCGTCTATGATTTTTCTCATACGTGTAATACTTAAAGCCACGAGAAAGCAAATGAAAACATTATGCTCGGATTTAAAAAAAAAAGCAAAGCTAAAAAGAAACACATTAAATTAGGGGGTTTCCCCGTTCATAAAACTGGCCATATTTGAAAGGAAGTTCTGTAATGGCTATAAAACAGGTTTTAATCATAAAAGCAGTGACCCAGCGGGGACTTCTGTTAGAAACGAGCCGTGTTTTGTAGCCTGATATGTGTTTCTTTGCCGTACGGCGGTCACAGTAGAGACGGGAATGAACATGGAACAAGTAAAATATTCTCGTTCTGTTTTGAATACACTTAAAGGTCCAGATGTAAATGTGTGTCGTGATAACATGCGTCCTTTCTACATTTTAATCCCCTGAATGCAATGGACTTTATTAGTTTTTAAAATTGATTACAATTTTCTGTATTAGGTTACTCATCTTGAAACTCCATTTGTTAAAATAAAATTTAAAAAGTGAAGTCTGATGGTGAAAAGCTAGTAAATTCCCAGGAATTGAAATGAGGCCAACTTCCAACTTTGTTCTTTCCAGTGTGTTTACAATGGGTTTCAGTGAGTTGTGTGGCAGAGTTTAAACTACAGTCCTGTTTGCTGCTGCCTGATATTCCCTCTTTCCCTCTGAGAGTGAAGCAGCTTGGGGGAACTAGTGGAAAGAATGACACGGCTCAAAAAGGGAGAGGTTAGCTGTTAATAATAAAAAAAAAACTGTCTGTCAGCATCTTTAGCCTGTCACAAATTCATACAATTTAGCAAGTATAAAAAATGGAAATTGGATAAAAAAAAAACAAAACATAAAACTTGCAAACATTTTGTTTTGTGCCTGGATCAGCTGGAAGATGAGGAAAAACATGTGTGAGAGCGTGTATACATTTATATTTATGTGCAACTTTAAATACTTTTAAGTGTATCCCGGTCAGGAATGACATGTTCGTCCAAGTCGTAAATAAATCTGCTCACTTGAAAATAATTCGGTTCATGCCACCCACTAGCTTTGCACCTCTGTGTATACCGATTCTACTTCACTTGCCTATCTGGAATTTTGCAATATGATCGGATTTGAAATGTCCTAGACCGTTTGTCTGGCCTTATTAGTCTCTGTGTGCGACATTTAAAAATATATCAATATGGTCTCTTTATAGATGCTTTGAAAGGAGCAATTTGTTGTATCTATTCTCCAAGGCACTGTGAAGATTTTAAAAACAGATTTCAACCATTTCCTCAAATGGAATTCCTGTTTGATTTATCTTGTTTTGACGCCACATTGGAAAATACTAAGCAGTTATAAGTTACCTTGTTAAAGGGCTGTGGAAATTACTGATTTTCTGATGTGGTTAGACATTTTTCGTCATAATTAGACATAATTAGACGTAAGAGTGGAACTTAGTTTGGTAGGGAACGTTTTTTTCCTGCCCAACATAGAAAAATTATACATAAAACTGCTTTACAGTTGGTTTAGCTTGTGAGTTTAAATTTAAATATTTTATTTTATATTATTTTTATTATTTTATATTATATTTTAAGGACTGAATGATTGTAATTTCAGCATAAATCTTCACAAAAGCGTGTTTTAAGGGTTTGTTTTTCCTAGAGCAGAAGTACATTTGCAACATAAAGGCAGGTTTGCCAGAGGCAGGTGGAGTGGAGGGGACGCACAGAGGTGGAGGGGTCATGGCTGAGGTTGTAGAGGGCACACACTCCCACATAGTGGACGTAACATGATCACCAGAGACCTGAGTATGAGCTCTGAGCTGCCTTTGGATTGTGAAAGTGATTATCGTGTGGTATAATTGTAAAACTGGGACGGTCACCTCCTCCCGAAGGCATGCAGCGCACATTGACAGTCCCCCCCTCATCCCCCTCTCGCCAACTTCTTGACCTCCGCCACCCCCTCTAACATCTTTACTTGGCCTTAGCAGCTGACCCTATGGGGCCCCGTGAAGGGGAGGTAGATAGAAGCAAGGGAAATATCCAAAGTAGTGCCTGTCAGCAGCTGCCCTGTGGCATCCTGGGAATCTGCCCTCCAATGGGTGGGTGAGGACAGGCAGCAGGTGCAGGGTGCTCAGCAGACACCACCTGGAGCTCCACTAGGCACTCGCACCTGATGTATTCACCTGACGCACCTAAAATAAGTTGCGTTTGCCGTCTTCTTGAAAGCTAGCAAAGATGAAGGAAGCTTGGAAGTTTCTTTGTTTTAAATATTTCAGGTGTCACAGACCTCTTAGAGCTTTAATGAGCATGTGCGGAAAGGGAGGGTGATTGATCGCAGTCAGGAAGGTCAGCCTCAGAATGTGCCACCCTCAGAGTTCATAAAGCCAACAGATGGTAATGTAACACTGGAGTCAGATTACATTGTTTCTAGGATTCTGTTGTTTGTTCACATTTGGGTTTATGTGTACACAAGTCAGCAACCTGTTTGACCCTGTTGTATCTCAGGCCTGTTCAGCTTAGCAGCTGTTGGCCTTTTTACGAGGTATTCAACCGTACATTAGACAATTATTCTGGGATTCAGATTTCAAAAGGAATACTTGTGTCGTTTTTTTTTTTATCGTGCTTGACTGTACTAATATACGTTGCACTGTAAACCTGTGAAGCTCTGTAATCACTTCTATCGCTGTATTGTACAGTTGAGATGGTTGACCTTTTCAAAGCATTTTGTTTTAACTCTGAAGGCCGCTGTTCTATTTTCAGCTAATATACCTGAAGCCCTTTGCCGGTTTAATGCTTTAACAGCAATGCCCATGAATGTCAGTGATGTTTATTTTCCTTCAACTCCATGGAAACCTGCCAGGTAATGTTTTCTAACATCGCAGCAGTTTTGCCTCCAGGCACTCTGCTGAGCAGTATGACTGAAAGGATGGGGAAAAAAGTCATGTTTGCAATTTTCTTTCTGTACTACATTTGTGTTTTTTTCTTTTTCCTTCTTCATGGCACTTCAAGGTTGATGGAAGTTAAGAGTTATCCTTCCTTGAACAAAGAAAGACTGTAACCCTATCATTTGGCGCTGAAGAGTCAAGGGGTTTTAGACTAGACCGTCAGCTCTCTTCATAGAAACGAGGTAAACAAACCACAAAACAACCTCCAGAATTCATGCATATTAAGATTTTTAGAGGATTTGCCAGAGTGCTTTAGGATTTTAGAAACGTGCAGCCAAAACCGTGTTATTTGGGCACAGAAGGGCTTGGGAAATGATGCATGGATTGAGCATGTACGTGTTACAGCCCTCAGTAGTGCGGATTGGCAGGGTAAACCAACGCCTCTGTGATGGATCTCTCTTTCCCATCTCGCAGGCTACAGATTTATCACAGGACAGGGAGCCTTCTATATTGTCCGCTAGAGAGAACAAGACAGACAGACAGAAAGAGAGGGGGAACCACCGCTATGGAAAGCCTGGGAACCAATAAAAAGAAGGAAGCCCTCTCCTCCTGGGTCCTCCATTTTACGTTCCAACTGTAGCGTTTTTTCTGCCATTTTCTGGCAAAAATCTCAGACTGGTATTTGAAGTCCATGTAAATTAAAAGAAATCCCTACAAATTCTAAGTGTTTATAGTGCTTGCATTCAAGGACGTTGGATGTTCATCTTTCCACCCTTTTGCTTGTGTTCGCTTAGCAGGAAAGCCTTTTTGTATTTTCAAGTGTCTTATTTTAAGCTTGCTGGCTCACTTGGAATCGTTTCCCTTTCTGCCTCTGTGCTTAAAGGCATTGACTTTGTCACACTTGCCATGTGTGCTATCTGCAGCTGCTTGTGTGGTGATAGGATGGCACCAAACAACCTTTTCCCCCTCTCCATCGGGGGCTTGGCCAGTGCCAGTCGCTTTGGCAGAGTTTGCCTTGCAGACATGCAGGGGCAATGCCAGACGGCACCTCCGGCACAACTTTAGTTTGACTGCCCAACCTCTGCCTCCATGCAGAACATTGAATTACACTGTCAGTATACTTAATGCGCACATGTGTGCTTGTCTGGGTGTTTGAGCCATCTAAAATGAGGGATTGGCATTTTTTTGGCATAGCCAGTTAAGAGGCCAACACATCATTTACTTCAGATGTTATTTTCAGGCTTTCAGCACTTCTGTATCCAGTGTATTTGGTATATTCCTGCTAGATATTGAACAAAGAAGTGTATGGTAGTGATGAGTGAAATAAAACATGCAGAAGATTAGGGTTTGGCAGTACTATAGACCAGGACCAGAAATCCTGCACAATTTTTAAAATAGCTAATAATGGAGGTGCTGAATGGAGAGAGAATGGCAGCCTGGCATATAATCTGACTTGAGAGCTACTTTATTCAGACAGAAGCACCCCAGATCCATTGCATGTGCGGTTTTGAGAAATCTACCTGGTTTCTCAAGGAGGAATCCAGCTGTTCAAACAAACGCTTTACGTGAAGTCTTTTGTATTTCAATTTTAAAAGGTTGCATGTCACAAAAGAGCCATTCATTATATAATGCAGCGGGATTTGTCTTTACAAATCATCGAATAAAATGTATCACAAATTTTCTATGACCTCATACAGAGCCTAGGCTTCAACTCTCAAGTCAAACAAGAGTCATTATAATCACAGGTATACCGTTTTTAAATTTGCTCATTTAGAGAAAAGATGGCACACAGGCTTTTGCTAACTATCGGCCCGATGTCTGGCAGCTTGATTAAGGAGAGGAATGTGTTAGAAAATGAGTTTGCCAGCCAAGACCCGTTTATTGATAGATGGAGTGCAACAGCACAACCTGCGTCTTTTTACATAAAGATGGAAGAGGGTGATAAAGGGTCTGTGTAGCGCAGAGCCCGTGATTGATGTGCCCACAGGGGAGTGCAGAGAAGCCACACAGTAATTCAATTAATCTTAACCTGAACACTAGTAATTGCTACTGTAACTAGGTCTGACTGTACATTAGACAGGAGGAAGATTGCTGTCAAAGAAACATGTTTAGCTAATAGAAGTAGGAAGGAACATTCCCATTGCTCCCATTGCTTTAAAAAAGAGCTTTTTAAAAAAAAATGGAGTGGAGTTTAATAAACTCAGCTGTCTGCTCCTTGCTATCTTAAATATAACAGGACACCGGAGTATATTCTCGAGCATCTCACACTTCTGATAATAAGTTGTCTGCTTGACGTTTATTCAGCTGTGTAAAAACTATAACTTTAATCTCAGCCAAACCGATTCACTCAGGAACAAATAAAATACTAAAAAAAAGCCAAATAATAACATTTTGAAGTTATCTAAGTGACTTATATATGTTTAACCTGAGTAGCGAAAGACTGCAGTGGGTTTGAAAACGATTTGCCGGGAGTCCGGTGTTCTCACCGGCTCTAGTGAGCCTTTTCCCCGGCTAACTATTGAGCTAGTGGGTAATAGACGTCTCCGAAAACGTCGGAGCGCTTTTGAAAATATGTGGTGTCTTGATAAACTGAGCAGATATTTGAGGTTTACACAGCTACATTCTCGCCTGAAAATATGTTAAACATTTATTTTGTGACCCAGAAAGAATGATAAGAGTAATATTAACACTAACTAGCTGCCGCCATTGTTGGAAACTGAGCTGGGCCGCGCTATGAATTCTGGGACAAAGCTTCTTCTTCTTCGGGGTTTAACGGCAGCTGGCATCCTTGTACATGCAGTGCTGCCATCTCCTGTTTCAGTCCATTATTACACTCTTAAATCCTACTACTTATTCCTGCGTCTTTTGGGATCTAACAAAGCTTCAAATGACGCGTCGACTATTAAATTAGTCGTCGACGAATAGTCGACGTAATCGTGACTAGTCGACTAATCGTGGCAGCCCTAGTTGTGGACAATAAGTAAGAGATGAAACGTGGCAGGGAAAATGAGGATTCAAATTTTAGTAGAAGCTTTACATTACATCAGTTACCTATAAAGAAAATGTCCTTTTGAGAAGCTGTCAATTCAGTTTCAATTCAACTCAGTTTTATTTATACGGAAATGCAAATCACTGTTGTATTTCTGCTGTTGTGAGATAAAGTACAGCATTTGTCACCTCAAGCTGCTTTATATTGTAAGGTAAGTAACCTATAATAATAAACCCCAACAATTAAATGACCCCCTATGAGCAAGCAAGCACTTGGCGACAGTGGGAAAGAACAACTCCCTTTCAACAGGAAGAAACCTCTGGCAGAACCAGGCTCAGGGAGGGGCAGCCATCTGCCGCCCTGTTGGGACTGATGGGAGGAAGACAGGGCAAAAGACACTGTAAAAGACATCCAGAGATTAATCATCACACATTTAAACTTCTGCTCCACATCGAAATTAGGCAGTTGAGGTGCTTCTGTAATATTGTGAAGTTCCTTGAGGACATCAGTGTTTTAAGTTCTGGCTATTTCAATTAAAAGCATTTTTTTTCTCCTAATGTCTTATATCCATTAAATACATGTATTGAGATTTAATGAAGTGACTTTTCCACAGAGCCAGGTTACCTGCGTCTTCCTGTTTTGGCTAACACACAACTTAACAGACGAGCGTGACAGCCGTATTGATTTTCTCTGCTGAAACACCGACAAACCACAGCAGAAGGCCCCATTTTCAAATCCTCGGCTTCATGTTGTGCCTTTCTGCTCGTCATCAGATAAACAAAAAGTGTAGTGTTTTATATTCTTTTGTGATCAAATCAGTGTATTGTTTTTCTTTTCTCTTGTGACTACCCCCTATTGAGGTCTACACCAAAGGTTTTTGGATTGTCAGAAATCTTTTGAGATGCACCCTGAGATATTGACCCTATTATTTCCTGTAGGAGCAGAGCAGTACTTTGAAGGTGTTGATCCATAAAGACAGAAAGACAAGACTTCTTTATGGGCTGGTTTTATGCATTCTCTGGAAACTGGATAGCTCGCGAACAGCAAGATAAATCAAGTTAACAGTAAAATCTATTTTTCTTACCCTCCTATGTCCCATTCCTTTGCCAGACCTATTTCTTTTGTTCAGTACGCCTCTGAAGAGCATTAGTCCTCGTCACTTAATTCGAAGCGAGGGGGTCACCGAGCTCCAGATACAATGCTAAGCATTTGTAAAAACTGACCGTGTTAAATCAATAGCTTATGTTTCATTTCTGCGTTATTGCAGTCATTTTTATTTACGCAGCTGGCTAGAGCTGGGTCAACCACGGTCAGTTTGGACTAAGGGTGTAACAACATTGTAGAGCCTGTGGGACTTGTCATGAGCCCAAGTCATTTTAACCGTCAAACATGTGGTTGGGCTGGGGCTCATTATATCATTATGTTGTCAGGGTGATTGTTTATCCTGACATCTTCGTCTCACATAGACACATCCTACCATACAGTCGTATCATCAATAGGCGGAGCAAGCCACCAACATAGACAGATGTACAAGATATACCATGCAGTGTCTTCTCTAATAAGATGGTAGCTGTTCTTTATCCACTGCAGTTCGTACTGCTGCTCCTCAAACAGGCTACCATCAATTATTAATCCAGCCAATTAGCAAGTCTGCATTATTCACCAGGAACCTGTGATCACATCCATTAACTTCACTGTCTCCCCTATTGTGGCTCTCCCAAATGGCAGTCACACATTCCACAGTTCCTCCTACCCAGCTGACGTACTGTAGTGTATTTGTATTTATGCTGTATTACTTTCTTCACCTCTTCTTATTACACGTCACACTCTGCACATACTCAGTAATCCCAAAGTAGTGTAACTTTTGTTTTGTTGGGCCAATCAAATAAAGAAACACCCTTTTAATGCTTCCTTTTAAGGCGTTCTAAGCCTTGGTAAAGACTTATTTGTAGTGGTATTACTGTGCTAAATTCACAAATAAAAAAGGAAAGATATTGGAAATGTAGGATGAATAAACATATTACAATTCATTAAAGTGTTATTACAATATACACGTAACTGATAAAAATTTATAGACAATCGATACGTCTGACTAAACTGTGTGCATCATTAGCACAGAATGTAAAGTTAACATGATGTTTTTTTTGCACAGACTTTCAACTGTTCACACAAGAGGATCAGTTCAGAATATCTTTGCTTTCTCACATGTAGCATGCAGCAGGGGTTCACTTCAGAGGCATTCGCACTACAGGAAATACTCTGGGTATTTAGGCAAGGGAGCTGCCTGGGTAGAATGTGCATGAATGTAGCATGCACGATGCACACACACTAGTAGCAAATGCCTGCGCTACTCTCACATCAGCACAGTCCAACATTACATGGACGTTTTACCAATGTCCCATACTGACTGCAAGTGAAAACAGTTCTACTGTGTGGTAAAGTATAGTATAGTATATAGTAGTGCATCAAGTAAGTAAGTGAGCCTTACTTTATTATGTATAAGTAAAACCTTTAAAAAAATGTAGGTCTCTTTTATTCTTATAGATAGATAATATAATCTTGAGTTTATAGATTATTCATTAATGATGATAATAATGATAATAATAATAATAATAAGACTCCTAAGAGCTAGTAGTGTGACAATCACTATCTTTGCTGTTATGGAATTCTACCATAGATTTCCCATAATGCATAGTGCAATGTCCCTGTCATGTAAGTTGGTGACAGCTGGACCTTTAATGAGAATAAAGCAAAAGTATGCAAAGCTCACCAATTAATTTTTGCTGATTAAAACAAGACGAATAAAGTAAATCAGGGGCAAAAATTAATACCCGCTGTCACAAAAAGAAAACAAAAACACATAACTCCTATCCAACTCCATTTGTATTTTCTTCTGAAAAGGAAGTCATGCATTTTCATGTCCGTCCGCTATTTCCCTGAGCTCTATAAACAAAGAGGCAACACTGCTTGTCACTGGGATTTATGGACCCTCAAATCGCAGAACAAAATCACTTCCCGTTTTTCCTGTGTTTACCGGACACACAAGCAGGCGGCTGCACATTTGATAAAAAAGTGATTTATTTTCATTTTGCTTATCTGCTTAATTGATGTCCGCCAGGCCTCCCTGACAGTCATAATTTCATTATACAAACAATTTAGAGAAGTTTGATTAACACAAATGAGAGTTCAGGGGCACTGCCGGTTTCCATGTTACCCTACACATGCTTTTCTTCACACTGACTCCGTCTGGCTCGGCCCGCATACTTGAGTTATAAATAACAACTCCTTATCACAATAAACAGGAGGAACAAAATAAATCTGCACTCACGATGAAATGTCGCTGTGCCACTTTAAATCCTCTTGCTGGAGCCACACGTTTATATGGTGAGAATGTGTGTCGCCATGCTGTAATTTTACATATGTTTCGCACCCAGCTGAGATTTAGTTCACTCAAAGGAGCCCATATGTGGCTGCTTCAAAATCTTCAACAAGCTTCTCATTGAGACACAACTGCATTGATTTTCTTGTTCGGGATTCACCACAGCTATTGATTTAGGGCTCTTCTGAGACAACAGCGTGATTAGGCCTATATTGTGAAGGGTTCGCCCCACTATTGCCTCATTGATAGGCCTGTGCTTTTTTTTTTTTTTAGCCCCACCAAGTGTTACACAAGCACTAATGGAGAGACCTAAACACACGTACACTGCGCATATATATGCACAGACTCAGCGGCTATCGTGGGCAGGTCTGTTTCTGACATCCCATTTATTACATCATATTATTTTCCACTCAGCCCAGCAGCAGTGGATATTCTTTTTCACCACCCTGTTTTTGCTCGTATGGGTTTTTTTCCCCCCCCTCCTCTTTCTTGTATCCAACTAGCTTTAAAACAGGGTCGGCTCTGGCAAGGCGTAAATCCAGCTAAAGGGTTTTCCCCCTCGCCCATAAAGCTTTTACTTCAGGCAGTCGAGTGATTCTAGCTCTCCCCAATGAACTCCTGAATGCACATTGTAGCAAAAGTGGGTTTTTGGAAGAGATTTTTTGAGTCTCTAGGTGAATGTGTAAAACATGCACTTGCAGACGGTTGCTTTAAATGTAATAGGTTCGCATTCAAGACACACATGAGCAGATAAACTCAAAATTTACACTTTAACAAATATGGTTAAATACTGCGAGCTACAATCTAAAACTTATATTTCTGCAGAGCATGAAGTCTCACGGAAATGCTAATTTCTTTTTTGTTTTAAATCGTTACTTTAAAGATGCTGTGATGGTTAAGTTGTTTTGAATGTGTGATGTGGTTTAAGCCTTTGTGTTCCTGAAAACTTGAATTTATGTTTAGCAAGGATTGCGCCACCGTGTCTGTGACTTTTATAACAATTAATCTCATCTGCCAGTGTTATTCAGTTGTTAAACTACAACAATAGCAGCATTCCTGCCTCGGAACAATGCAGAGAATAATGGAATTGCTACTAAGCTGATTTAAAAGTTTAGTTTAAGAAAGACAAGAAAATGATTTTGTGGTACGTGGCAAGAAATATAGCCAAATGTGTTTGTGGTGATTATAGTAAGAACACTAAAATAACAGCATAATTGAAACTAAACAACTAACAGTATTAAAGCTTGTATTCCTTACATCACCCTAATGTAACATTTTTTTTATTGCAAAGAACTCCTGTTGTAATTTATAGCAGGTCCACTGTAAAATAGCAGTTTAATGCTAGCTGTCAATAATCTTATAGTGGATTTGATGCAGTGTTTAGATACAGTTACACAGGTTTTTTTAAAGGAAGCATTCACTGTCATTAAGTCTTTTATTGAAGTCCTGTTGTTTGCACCACATTTTATTTATGCCACAATTTATTCTATGGGTATACAACTGAACTACAGGCCTGTAATGTAAATGCAAATGTGATTGAAAGGGGTTCATAATAACTCCCATTTCAACTGTCATGAATATGAATTGCATTAATGTGCATTTAGTTTTGGTTTGCTTCTTTTTGTATGTGAATGTGGACTCTTGAACGATCGTACACGCCCAGCCCCTCCTCGTTATTGTCTTACACCCAATTTATTTATTTTCTTATTGCGCTGCGGACAGGCTATATTTATTCGTGGCGCAGCCTCTATCTGCATGTGAGGCGCATCAGTCATTCAAGGCTGGAAGAGTTTGACTCAATAACAGTGCAAATATCCAGCCATTATCTCTCTGCGGAGTACTCCCTCAATGTTAATGTGTTTTTAGGACGATTACATCAATGTGAAATATTGAAAAATAACCAGATTGATAACATGAATCATCAAGCCTGTGTCTCCGCCCCCTTAAACACCTCATTTAGCATCTCCATGCCGGTAATTGCCTACATGGGCATTGCAACATCCCTCATGGAGTTAACTGTTAATCTATAGCTGCTCAAGTGTATGAGCCTCAGGCTTCCAGGTCAGCTTCAAGACTCATGTATTTAAACAGGAGATATGCAGTGCTTAACAAATGTATTAGACCACTACCCAATGCAAGGTTTATGTCACAACTGCCCTAATTTAAAAGTATTGATAATTGGCAAATCATTTTATTTTTAATGCTAAAACAGAATTAAAAACAGAAAAAAACAACAGTAAAGCACATTATTATTTTTTAAATGACGATGCCAAATTACAGTTACTTACAGATGTGTATTAAAAGAATTCAGTTGTTATGATTGATTCATTTCTGACTTCTCAGAGAAGTACAGTGTGTCACTTCAAGGTCAGTTCAATTTTATTTATACAGCACCAAATCACAACAATCATCTGAAGGCGCTTTATATTATATTAAAGAAAGTGTACTTTATTGATCCCTGTGGGGAAATTCCTCTCTGCATTTAACCCATTCACTCAGTGAAGCAGTCATTAGGCGCCCGGGGAGCAGTGTGTAAGGACAGTACCTTGCTCAGGGGTACCTCAGGATAGCTGTTCAGGGGAATCGAACCCCCGACCTTCTAATCATGGGGCCACCACTCTACCTATTGAGCTATCCCTGCAATAATGCATACAGAGAAAAAAAACCCAACAATCATATGACCCCCTAGGAGCAAGTTTGGTGACAGTGGGAAGGAAAAACTCCCTTTTAATAGGCAGAAACTTTAAGGAGAACTCTGCTCACGGAGGGGCGGCCATCTTCCGCAACTGGTTGGGGTGAGAGAAGGAAGACAGGGCAAATGAAATGCTGTGGAAGAGAACCAGAGATTAACAACAAGTAGTGATTAAATGCAGAGAGGTCCATTAAGACATAGTGAGTGAGAAAGGTGACTGAAGAAGAAATACTCAATGCATCATGGGAATCTCCCAGCAGCCTATGCCTATTACAGCATAACTAAGGGAGGATTCAGGGTCACCTGATCCAGCCCTAACTATATGCTTTATCGAAAAGGAAAGTTTTAAGCCTAATCTTAAAAGTAGCGTGTCCATTTCCCGAATCCAAACTGGAAGCTGGTTCCATAGAAAAGGGCCTGAAAACTGAAGGCTCTCCCTCCCAGTCTACTTTTAAAAACTCTAGGAATAACAAGTAAGCTTTCTGTGTGAGAGTGAAGTGCTCTAATGAAGTGATATGGTACCATAAGGTCATTAAGATAAATTGGGGCCTGATTATTCAAGACCTTGTATGTGAAGAGCAGGATTTTGAATTTAATTCAGACGTAGCTATAAAAACATGAATTAATTTTTTGCCAACATTGCTTTTAGTCTTTAACAAGTTTTAAATGTTTTATAAAATATTTGTGTTTTTATGACAGGTGGTCTAATCTAATAAATTTGTCAAGCACTATATTCTGGGTTCACTCTTCATCCCTGCCACTATAATTGCACTTATTTACTTAAAGATTTGACCAAACCATTAAACTGTATGGGGAGTCTCTTAGCAGTGCAATATCCCTGATGCTAGATAATATAATCTAGACTTCAAACATTTTTAATATTATTTAATAATAATAATAATACTAATAATAATAATAAATCATCGTCATCATCATTATTAATTCAGTTAACCTAATATTCAAGTGACTACTAAAGTAATAGGTCATTTTAATGAACTAGTTCACAGACCAATTCGCCACATTAGCAGGATCATTCTCAGAAAGAAATACCAAGTGTGGCATTGCTTTGTAAAGTACTGTTACGTCCCTCTGCAGCTTCTAATCGTCTCAGTGTTTTCAGCTGGTGCTAATTGGCCACACCTAGTCAGGTGTGGATAAAAGCATACCTGAAGCAAGCTTTCCGGCAGTGCACTAGTCTTTGCCTTGGTGGCACCAGCCATTTTAGCCAACCTGGTTTTCCATTTTAGGATGAAACCTCTTCTCACTGTTGTTCATCTCCTTTTTTTTTATGTTGTGGCTTTTGAGCCGGGTCGTAACATAAGTGGTGGCACGTCCGGGATCTTTGGACATTTTAGTGGAGACTGAATATCAGTCTTTTGTTTTGCTTTTAAGTGGGTGAGTGATGGTGTTCACTGTAATTGAGCAAACTCCCTTTAGTAAGTGTGTTTCAGCTGGGTGGCTGTGCTGCCCTTCCATCGAAGCACTTGTTTGTTGTTTTGCTTTATTGTTTTAGTTTATTGTGTTTGGTGGCTATCCTGGGTGGGGGTACGCTTCAGAGTTTGGTAGGAGACTATATCTGGTCTGCTGCCTGCTCTCGAGTTCGCGTTTAAAGTTGCCTCGAGCCTGGTACACCACTGAAGACTAGGGTAGGAAAAGTAAGGGTCTACAGCAAGCTGCCACCCTGGCAGATGAGTTTAGGCTGACTCACAAAGCAAGTGCTGTAGGACAGGATATCCCTCTACACTATAGCGCATCCTGGACAGGTGAGAGTGGGCCAGCTAAGAAGGAAAACGCAGTTATGGTGTTAAGACCTAGGCCCAAACTGTGTTTTTTCTGTCACAAGCCTGGCCATGTGGTTGCCAATTGTGTCAAACTGGCACTCAAACAGAAAGCCCACTCAACACAAAAGGGACCTGTTTTGAGAAAAGTCAGTCGTGGCTCTCAAACTGACAAGCTTGCCAGGCCTACGGAAAGGCTAAACCTGGAGCACAATTGCTCGGTAGCACCCCGTAATCAGTGTACGAGGCCAACTAACCCTGAGCTGCCGCTGGTTGATCCTTTCTCCGGTTCATGTTCAAAACCACCCTTCAGATCTGCACCCCTTGCTAACAAGTATGTCTGTGTTTCAGCGAAGCCCGCTAGCTGCCTGCTGGGTTCTCCACACGTGATAGTTCGAAGCCCTGGCTATCCCATGGGACACTGTTTCGAGGGTTTGGGGCCACTCTCTGGGAATGTTGTGAACCCACTGAGATGGGATTGGCAGTTTCCGCAGGCAATGCCTAACCGGTGCTATGGGGTTTGGTAGGTGGAAAGCCTGCAAAATTCGTCATGAAACGGTTATGGACTCATTTTTGGTTATGGTAATTTGACAAACCATGGGTTTGCATTTATGGGAGGGGGTGTTACGGCCCTAGCAGGGCCTCTCTCTCTCCTGAGGGTGCCTGTGTGGGCGTGTCCCACTACCTCCTGCCTGAGGTGCCACCTTTCCCTCCTGTACAGCTGACTCCCATCAGCAATTAAGGGTATTTGAGCCCAGAGCAGGGTGAGCTCTGGGCCAGAGTGCCATTTGTGTGGTTTACAGCTAGTGAGCTGAGTGTTTTTGTGGTGTTTCCAGCTAGTGAGCGGCGTTTTCCTTTTGACTTTATGCTTTATTGACCAACGCCTGAGTTTTGTTTGTGTTACTTTTATGGTGATAGCGGCTTGTCCGTCTCTTTTAGTTTAATTACTTCAATAAAACTGTTTTATTTAACTGTTTCGCCTCTTGACTCCTTTTTCTGACCCGGTCACTTTTGTTACTTCCCCCTCCCCGCCTAGACCCCCCAGGGGAACGTAACAAGTACCTTTGGTATCTTGTTGTCATGAATTTCAAAAAAATATGTCTAGACAAAACGCAATGCGGAGTGTAACCTTGTGCAAATGCAGTCACTGAAGTGTGCCAACCCTAAATATTCGTCAATGAAATACCTGCTTCTTGGAGTGGCTGTAGCTTAGGAGGTAGAGCAGGTCAGCTGCTTATTGGAAGGTTGGCGGTTTGATCCCTGGCTCCCCCAGTTTGCATGTCAAACATCCTTAGGCAAGATACTAACCCCGACTGTTATCTATGCTTTCAGGAAGCACTGAAAGCATAGATAACAGTGCTTGTGTGAATGGATGTGTATGGCTGAATGCGGAGTGTTGTATAGAGCGCTTTGAATATTCCAGGAGTGTAGAAAAGCACTATATAAGAATCTGTACATTTACCGTTATACCATTCCAAGAGTAACCAGTAGCTGGGACAGAAATATGTGTTCAGAAATTTTCAAAGCCCTAAAAATTTGCTTACTTTTCTCCAAATTTTCCCCCTGTCTATGTCTATATATATATATATATATATATATATATATATATATATATATATATATATATATAAAAAAGCAAATTTGAATTATTCCCCCCCAACTCCCCATTTCTGATCGTCAGTGGTGTCAGGAGAGTTCAAAGTTTCACGACACAGTGTCTAGCAAAAGTAACTGTTTTGCATTTGTATTCCTTCGCATTGTTGCATAAACTTTGTTTGTAACTGCTCTGGGAAAACAATTTGCTTCACTGAGAGATCACATTATCCTGCACCAGCAGTTCATTGGTTCGTCTGCACACCTATATTAAATATGGAGGGGATCAAAACAAACTCTCTCATTAGGCCTCTTGGCAATAAAATATTCACCTTTTACTTTCTGGTATGAAAAATGCATAAGTAAAATACTTTTTTGGAAATAGGGAAATAAAACGGAAAAAATTAAATATAGACCTCTTACTTAATTTTAAAAAAGGTACATCATTCAGGTTGCTTTGTGTCACTTTTGTCTCTTTACTCAAAATCACTTTCAACCGATTGGCCTTGTTAGCAGTGAGAAAAAATAAACCTCCACTACAGCATAGGCATTGTTCTAACCCCGACAACGAGGTTCTGCCCTGTAATTACATTCTATTTCTAAAACCATCCGTCTTTGCTCACAGAGAGCTGACAGGCTAAAACATTAGCACGTTGTCGGCGTCTCCTCAGTTCTCTGTTACATTTCATATTATCTTGTACCCTCAACTCAGCTTCCCAGATGGAGTTACCTCTCGGCAGTCTGGGGGGAAAAAAAGGTGTTTTCATGTTACACAGTCAGTTTAACTTAGCCACAATGGAGCCTCCCGTTTTCTCACTGGGGGTCTGTGGAATTCTGGGTCACAGCCCAGCCTCAGGCAACCACTGGCTCCACTTTAGCCATTCTGTGTCGTTTTAGCTCCTGTGACATTCCACAATGGGTCATTTTTCACCTTTTCTTTCAGCGACAACCTGTTCTCCATCCCGCCCCACCTCACTAGCACCGCTTACAATCACCATCAGCGTGTGCAACTGTTGCTGATAGCATACCAGCCTCGCACATCTCAGCATCACCTATTCGTTATGCACGGCACTGCTGCCTCAACAGAAAGGAGTGGCGCAAAGTTCCATTTTCTCCAGGCTATTTATTTAATGGATAATGCAAGGGACGTAAAATGGAAATCACGCATTCGACCATGGCTTTAACACTGGCTCCTCCCTGCCTGCCTTCCTGAACTGCATTCATTCTCACACCAGATGAACATAAATCATTTTGGTAACTTGCTATTACCAAGCTCATTATTTATTCTCCTGGATGTTTAAGGGGAAGAATAAAAAAATATATAAAATATTTAAAGCTCCTAGATGTGAGGAAGGGAACATAACCTTCATCTGCTGCTGTCTGTGTCGGTCTGGCACTAAAATTAAGAGGAAAAAAACGAAAAGATTGTGTGAGCATGTACATGTCAAAAGAAGTGATAAGGGAGAGCATTCATATATGCTAATCCCTGCCCCTCTCTGCTTCTTCTGTGGTGGCAGTGCAACGCAGAGGGTGCAAGCTGTGCTGGTGTGCTCTCCTTGTGGTTTGGCACAGCGATGAGGAGAGCAATGTGATGTGCCAGGCGCTTTGTATTCTAAGCCTGGGAGTAGAGGGATGGAGGCAGGAAGAAGGGGGGGAGGAGGGAGAAAATGAAATAGGAAGAGGAGACAGGGAGGAAGAGAGCACAGAGACAGTGTAATCACTTTTACACCCCCCGATACTGCTGTCCGCCTGACACTTGACTCTTACCCCAAGCCTTTTCTGCACTCCCCTCTACAATATCTCACACTGTCTGTGTGCCTTTCCCTTTTTACTCAGTCTAAACAGAAACTTGAGCTCACACGTTTTGGAAGTATTGCTTTTGTCCAGGTCTGTTTTGCTATCTTGTAACTTTTTTTGTTAATTTAGGTAAGCTTAGTTTCCATGTGCTTCCAGAGCTTTTTAAAGTGAACTCAAATATTTGGGTTTCATTATGTTCAAACTATCAAATTTCATATGGAAATTATGTTTTACTGCCTTTTGCCCCCTCCTGCGTATAGGTCCTGAGACAAAGCAGTGTAAGAAAATGAATGCGGTTCTGTACGATGGCATCTGAAACCAACACCGGCTCTCTGCTGTGAGGTAGTCCTAAATGTCTGAGAGAAAAATACAATGATGTTCTGAGTTCACAGCGAAACAATCTGCTAGCCTGTCTACTCCAGCTCTGTTGGCTGAGATTCTACCTGACTAATTTTGGCTTCTCTATATGCTTGCATTTGAACAGAACAATGACTCCTTTTCAGAAGTTGTTCTATTTTAGAAAATCCCAGGCGGTTTACAGTCAGAGTTCTCAGAAGTATGCCAACAAGACTCAGACTTGGGTTTTCAACCTGTCAAGTTCTTACTTTAATTGTGGATGTGGTACAGTATGATGTTGAGTTCAGTTATCCCACTGTATTATCGTCTGTGCATCGATGTGCTTACCTGTGCAGTGGGCATGAGATGAAAATGCTGTTAAAGATTAAAGCAGACTCGCTTAAGAGTTTTCAGGATGCATGAGACATCTTCACAAGCTTTTCATCTTGAGTGGTTAAAGTGAGCAAACTGTCTAATGCAGAACCAACAACACACATGCACACTTAACCACAGTCCTGGCCACACCCAGCTCTTCCTCATTTCTTCCCTTTCTCTTGCCCCTTGATTAAATCTCTTTTTCCCCTAAAGTTCAAGTCTTGTCTGTACAACTAAAACCTAATTTTATCCCTCTATAGTTTTCTAAAAACTGATCAAAAGAACTGATCAGCACTAACTCACATATTCTTCCATGATGAGGTACATGCCTTTTTTTTTTTTAAATCAAACCCTCATATACTAATTGTGTATTCATCTGTGGCTGAAGGTAGTGCCTAACTAATGCATTTTGCAAGGAAAAAAAAAAAAGAGTGCAGAGCTACTTTACTTTGGGCTGAGAGCCACAGAGTCGGAAAGCTGGTAACTGATGAGAGATAAAAGCATTGTTACATTGGCAGATGTATCCTCAAATTTGAATGATAAACAGCCACACAGCCTTCTTAAATGCTCTATAGGCAACCATGACACTAATCATTCATATGCAAGATCCCCGCTGGGTGTTAGTGGACTGTTCTGGTGAAACATAAGCCAAATCAAGACATACTACCATGTGTATTACAGTATAATGGGAAACAGATGTGGGGCAAAACTTAAAAGGATTAAAAGTAGCTCAGAAGTTTTAATTGTTCAACTGCCAGAGTTTGAAATAAGCTCCAGTTTATCAAGCCCCAACTGTCCCTAGACATTTATGCTAGAAAAAGTGTTAGGTAAGGGTTACAATACACACTGACAAAAGTTATGATAATTAATATGAGAATAGACATACAGTACACATACAAAAAAATAGTATTAGCAATGAAAAGACAGTATCAGTGCAGAAGAAGCATTTTCTAGTGTAGGCCAAATAAGCTTTTAAGTTCCTCAGTGTTTAGGGGGACTACCCGGTAGGTGGACTGATATACACTGCTCATAAAAATAAAGGGAACACTTAAACAACACAATGTAACTTCAAGTCAAACTTTTGTGAAATCAAACTGTCCACCTAAGAAGCAACACTGATTGACAATCAATTTCACATGCTGTTGTGCAAATGGAATAGACAACAGGCATGCAAGACATCCCCAATAAAGGAGTGTTTCTGCAGGTGGTGACCACAGGACCTATGCTTTCTGACTGATGTTTTGGTCACTTTTGAGTGCTGGTGGCGATTTCACTCTAGTATGAGATGGAGTCTACAACCCACACAAGTGGCTCAGGTAGTGCAGCTCATCCAGGATGGCACATCAATGCAAACTGTGGCAAGAAGGTTTGCTGTGTCTCTCAACGTTGTGTCCAGAGGATGGAGGCACTACCAGAAGACAGGCCAGTACATCAGGAGATGTGGAGGAGGCCGTAGGAGGGCAACAACCCCCTAGCATGACCGCTACCTCCGCCTTTGTGCAAGGAGGAACCGGAGGAGCACTGCCAGAGGGGTGGCATGAGGGCCCGAGGTCCACAGGTGGGAGTTGTGCTTACGGCCCAACACCGTGCAGGACGTTTGGCATTTGCCAGAGAACACCAAGACTGGCAACTTCACCACTGGCACCCTCTGCTCTTCACAGATGAAAGCAGGTTCACACTGAGCACATATGACAGACGTGACAGTCTGGAGACGCCGTGGAGAACGTTCTGCTGCCTGCAACGTCCTCCAGCATGACCTGTTTGGCAGTGAGTCAGTAATGGTGTGGGGTGGCATTTCTTCGGAGGGGCTGCACAGCCCTCCATGTGCTCGCCTGCGGTAGCCTGACTGCCATTCGGTACTCACATTTGAGAAAGGAAAGGGTTGCTGTTATGGCAACTCCCCCAAAAGTCTTGGTGGAACCTCAGGAGCCTCCTACTTTAGCTTGTTTTTAACCCGTGTCGCGAGACTTCAGTGAATCTAGTGGTAATGCCAGACTTAAGGTTCATCTAGCTCGCCTCCGGCTGGAAGCACGGGAAGGGCAGCCAGTGCGTAAAGCAGAGTTTTAGTATTTATTTATTTATTGTCATTGTCAAGAACAATGAAATTGCGTTTGGGGCTTCCATACAACCCAAAAAAAAAGAAGAAAATAATAAATACCCCTTAAAACCCAAGTGTACATATTTAACCCAGTGTGACTCCAATGCAATAAGACAATCCTTAGCAATAATGTTCGTAGAAATTCAGACAAAGACCTGAGAAACATGACAAAATACAACAATGCAACCCATTCAATATTATTGTACTGTGAGATATGATATCAGATATGATAGTTATCTATTTAAGAAAGAGGGGGGGGGGGGGCAGGAGGGGGAAGAGAATAAAGATATGATGCACCAATGCAGACCAGTTCATTGCTATTAAGAAGTTGGATATGGTTATTGTCCGTGAGAGGGGGGCAGAGAGTTCAGGAGCCTCACAGCCTGTGGATACAGGCTGTTGGCCAGTCTGGATGTTCTGGCCTGTATAGACCTATACCTTCTCCCTGAGGGCAGCAGATGGAAAAGGTGTTTGATCTCAAACTCCAGATTTGCCAGTTGGAGATAGAAGCTGGAGAAGGAAGTCAAGCAGCTTCACATCACAATCAAAGATTTCGAAAGTTTGGTTACCAGTCAGCAGTCTGAGAAGACAAAATGAAATAACAAGGCCATCAAGCTGAAATTGAGGACACCCTTATAAAAGGGAATTCACCTGTGGCTAGAGGCAGTTCTCTCCTCCTCCTCCTTGCTAAAGATCATTTGCCACATGCGTTGAGCTGCCCCGGAGCATTTCATTTGTTTGTGTAAAGTTTGTGGTGGGAGTTAGAGGACTAGGTAAGTCTGGGGGACGCTGTACATTTCCTCACGTAGGATGTTTTCTGTTAAACACACTAGGTAAGTAGGTTGGTGCCACCCATGTAATGTTTGAGCAGGGACGTGCAGAGAGGTTTAAAGGGGCGGGTGCTCAAAGTTAAAAAGGGGCACATTGAACCAGGCTGAATAACAACAACACACATTCATCAAGAATCTAATATGGGAAGGGCGGGGCTGTGTTGATCTGAGACTGTAGACATTAAAAAGTCCACAGGAGAGATGGTGACAGCGCTTGGAACCATAAGGCAACAAAAAACTGTGACATAAACTCGGCTCTGCCTGTGAATCACTCTTTGCTTCTCTTCTTCCTTCCTTCCCATCATTTCATATATCACTCTCCACTTGCTGTCCATCTGAGAACAAGGCACAACTTGCTATTGCAATAAACTATAATCTAATTATCCACACCTAACAACTCTTGCACTTAATCTATAATAAAATGATGACAGAAAAATGTTATAGCACTGCCTTTAGTAGCCTCATACAGCTCCTACTGTTTCCTCCTCATGTCCTTACCAGCCATGTCTGCACAATGTTATATCATGAGTAATATTTTTTTAAATCCAGCTAAATAAAACACACACATGCACACACAGTGACATTTTAGACCTTCTTCAGAATACTGTATATACTATGGGCATCATGGTGCTGATCCAGAATCCTTACATTATTATTCATTACTAGAGCTACAATAATAAAGCAATGAGGAGGGGGAAGTAATAAATATGAAATAATGTATTTATGATGATTCCATTTGTTTCACTATCCACTCTGTGCAGGGCAAAGCTTATTACATGTTTAAACTGTAGAGATACAATCATTTTACTGCTGTAAAATCCAACTTTTGTCTTATTTAAAATATAAATCTAATATAATCTGCTTCTTAATGTATGTTTTTTAAAATACAGCTTGTGTTTTTTAATATATTATAATTATAATAATTATTATGTGGACATGCATATTAGATCGTTTTTTAGTGAAATATAATCCCTCCAGAAAGGCAGGAAATGCCCAGAAACTTACTTTAAAACTAAATATGTTCTAAATACTTTAAAACTAAATATGTTCCCTAAAACGGTGACAGAGCTACAGACCCATGACAGCCTTACACAGGTAGCCAGCAGCTATGACCAGCACTACTTGTGCAGTTAATAAAAGGACAGGTAATGTTTGTCGCGCTGTTGCACACACAGCACGCTCGTTTGTTTCAGTTCGTCAGTTGCAACAAGACAACTTACCAACGTGTACGTAATAAGCTAATACTCCTGTGTGCTACACACTACAGTGTACGCTGTACACCTACTTACTGGTTGTGTCGCATCAGTCTGTGTCTCTGAGTTAACTTGTGTTTCTCCTACAGCTCCGGACCGCAAAAAATGCGCGTGCTCTTTGTGAGCTCGTTCCCGGCTCGTAACCAGCGCGTTCTGCCGTCGAGGGCGATCATTGGTTAATAGTGATCATGTGACTGATGCAAGCCAGATCCTTTTATTTAGCAAAACTGTGATTAATAGTTAAATATTATTGTTGAGGGGCACAGACAGGACTCCGCACGCACACACACATAAAAAAATAAATAAAAATTTTTTAAAAGTTGCCTCAACAAAAGGGCACTTTGGGCACTCATCAGGAAAGGGGCGGGTGCTCAAGCCCCTCTAGCCCCCCCCTCTGCACGTCCCTGTGTTTGAGCTTATTTTGTGAGTTGAGGATTAGGGCTTTGTTTCTTTTGTTTCTCTCTTAAAGTAAAGCTCAGCTTTCTGGGTTTGTCTTTTTGGTGTTTTTCTTCGGCACAACCAAACGCTCCCTTTCTCCCCCACATTGTTGTATGGCTTTGAGACTTTTTTTTGTTGAGAAATTAACCATTAAAACTCTTTTGCTACAACAGTTGTACTGACCTATTGAAGTTGTTGTGTTACCCCCTCCTGCCAACGAGAAGGCATAACACAAGATTGTCATATCTCTGTTAAGACTCAGAACTTGGTCAGCCTATTTTTTTCCCCCTTTTATTTTAGAAATATCAGTATCTATATTAGTCTTATCCCATTTCGGCTCTACTACACAGGTCTATAAACAGCTGCCAAAACATATTTGGTGACTGATTTTAGAATTTTTTTTATTTTAATTGTATTTTTTTTAAGCACATCTAGCTAAAGGGCCAGTGACCTCATGCCATCGTAAAAAGTCGGTCTGTCGATCGAAAAGTAATACTCCTCAGAGTATTGGAAGAGTATTGGTGAAACTTGCAGGGATCACCTAATGGGTCTATACCCAAATTGTGGTCAACAATCGCTAAATCCCAACTGTGTCATTGATGTTCTGCTTATCTTTATCTAGCATGGGGGTCCTCCCAGAAGGCTGACCAGTTACAGCATCAATTCAGATTTTAAGACAGTCTCAAGCCCTGCTGTCTGTTTTGGGATGCAGTTTGTTCACTGTAATCTGGAGTCTCAGTCCAACTAGTGCTTGCAGCAAATTTATATGCAAGCTCACCAAGACTGCAGAGCAGAACAAGGATGACTGTTGCCAGCTGCAGTCCAGAAGGATGGCGGTGGGGTCTGTCTGTAGGACTCACTGGGGAAGTGCCTGAATATTTTACTCAGATTTTTTAATTTGTCACAAAATGCTCAGCATTGAAATGTTGGCACAAAACTTCCTTATATAGTATTCATTAATAATTCATCTAAGAAAGCATCAGTGTGTCTTCTCAGACGCATGAACACACCTTTACATCTGCCACAACTTGAATCTAGTTCTTTGGGAAACACTACACAATGATCAGAGTTTGATGACCAAGTGGTGTTCCTGTACGCGAAACATCTTAATGTCACGTTTCCTTACAATGGTAACTAGAATGAAACTGTCATCTCTCGTTACAAGGCTGTTTTTTGATGATAAAGAAAGGGCCATGCCCAAAAGGAGTAAGGTATATAGAGAAGAGAATAAGAGAAAATGAATTTATAGAGCCGTTTCTCGATTGTAGGCCGCAAATTAAAAACCTTTTACAAATGTAAATTTTTGAGTGAGCTCCAGAAATGTTCAGGAAATTTAGCATTGTTGTATCTATGCCTTCGCAAACAGAAAGGATTGTCTTTTTGCCAATCCAATGTATTTGTCGTTGTGTTCATAGAAGGGTCTGTAGTTATCAGAGTTTAGCCTTTATATGTTCAAATCACAAGCCTTTGTCTGTTTTCTGTGTCGTAATATCTGAACTAATTTTTTCTGCAAGAGCAGCATGGAGGCATGCAGGCGGGATCTCTGCCAGCAAAGATGTGGCTTGTAACAGCTCTCTTTTTAGTGACAGTCTATGGCATATTCAGCATCCTCAAATGTTTATATTGAATGTTTCAGAAGCTTGAAAATCACCATGGCAATGGTTCCAAAGACAAAAGCCCTAGCCTTTTGTCATGGGTAATTATCACAGAGTAGGCCCCTTAAAGCCTTCCATTTGGCTCTGAACAAATTCACATTTAATTTTGCTCTCATGCATTTGACACAGGGCTTTTTTGTATTCAAATCAGGCTTAGATGTAGAATTTAAATATTGACTGAAATGAGTTCTGTTTGACGCAAGTAGTTCTTTCTGCTTTTTCTTTCTCCAGATTATTTCGATATTTGGAACCATGGAGAAGGGATAAGAAGGGCTATAGAAAGGCCACTTGAAATTTCCTAACGAAGCCACCTTCCCCATATAAGTGAACATTCGAAAACACAATACCTTGAAAATGAGCTTTGGTATTAAACCCAAGTTTAGGTGTCTTATCTCCCACTAGCTGCTGAGTCTCTAAAAGCTGACTTAGCAGAATGAAGAATAACTGCGAGCTTTTGCCAAAGCCGATCCCACTGAAGTGTCATTTCCACACGCTCTGTTTTAAACTCCATGTAACTTCAAATAAGTAGGTCAGAGAAATATGAAAAAAAGTGCTGTGGGGGAATCGACTCAGAGCTACATACAATGTGATGACATTATGTACAATATAGAGATACATCTTAGGTTATATTTAATGGTTAGGTTCTCCAGCAATTTGGTTTAATTGAACATGAATCACTAAATGCAAAATTAAGCCCCATGTCTGTTGGCTGCTCTCAGTTTGTGTTGGTTTTTCAGGCTCTCAAAGCAATAATCAGAATTGGTTCCACATCACCCAGCTGCTTCGGACGCAAACTTTAATTTTACAAACCAAAAATTTCTTGTTATAGGAAAAAGGTTGTGGTTTGGATTAAAATATACCCCTTCATAGCATTGATCATTAACTTACCCGGTGTGTTTAATTGTGACATTGGGGGGTCTTTTTATAAACTTCTATGTGATGATTGGAAATGAGACCCATTTCAGAATGGCCTTTATCCAGTACATGACATCACCACAGGGCACATGCGCATCTGCCAGGAGAAGTAGAATGACTGGCTAGAACCATGAGGAGACATGTAAAGTTTTGTCTTAATGTTATAAAATTATAAAGAGAAATTACACTATTTGTATATAAAGTGTAAACTAATTAAAGAGTGAGAAATCTTTACGTGCATTAACCTTTGTTTTTATTTTATTTTCATTTCATCACAATGTTCAACCTTTTTGCTTAACCTGGACTAGCAGCACAACAGAAATAAATTTTTTGACAAGTTAATTCAACCTTGTCTTTGATTCAGATTGTAATAGCTCAACAATTAGAATATGCATATAAAGATATACAAGCATTTGAAAAAGGAAAATCAAGTATATCTCATGATTCAAAAGCTTAAAGAAAACATTGGCAACAATAACTTGAAGAAATCATTTATGTTTCGAGTTTCCAGGAATTTTTATGCAGATCTCTTTTAAGGTCCGGCCGCAGCAGGTTTGAGGTCTGGGCCATTTCCACACGTTGATTCTTCTCTTTTTTTAGCCATTCTGTTGTAGAGTTATCAGTGTACTTGAGATCATTGTCCTGCCTTTTACCCTGTTTCAGCCCAGCTTTAGCGGCCTCTTAGATTGCCTCACGTTTAACTCTAAAGTACTTTGGTATACAGGAGTTCATGTAGGCGTGTGAGTGTGACTGCAAAACAAGAACAAATAATCATTCCTCGACCACTGTGATTGACATTTGGTATTATATTTGTGAAGTGTGTTTTGATATGCTGTGTTTGGTTTTTGCAAAACATAGTGCTGTGCATTATGTTTAGATATCGCTACATTGGTCTCATCTGTCCAAAAGACAGACAAAAGTCTTCTGGTTTGGTCAGATGCAAACCAAAGCTGTGCTACCTTGCTCTTTTGCTCCTTGCTCAAGAGGCTTTTCTCCTGTCAGCAGTTCTAAAAAAAAGCCGTACCTGTTAACTCTTTCTCTAATTACATTGTCATGCTAACTGCGGCCTGTGGAGTCTGAGATGTAGCTCTTGGTCTTATTGCGATTTTTCTAAGCATTGCTTGAGTTGACTTTGCTAGGGTGTTCAGCCCTGTTAAGATTTTGGCATTGTTTTAACATACACACCTGAGTTCTCTGAATAAGTAAACTGCCCAAACCTCTGCTTTTATAGGTGCTCACACATGCTGAGGATCAGTTAATCAAGTGCATTTGATTACGAGCACCTGGCTGCAATTTATTCTCTTAATCTCTATAGACGCTGCAACAGTTTATGTAGTTTTTTTTTAGAGGTCTGCACATAGTCCTGTCAAACCTTTGTTTTTCACCTTACTGTATAGAAGAATAAAACACTAGCAGACAGATTATAAGTCAGCATGTGGATAAGCCATCCTACCTAAATGAGTTTATATGGCAATAAAGCAAAAGTGAGTGATCTTCTGTCCTTCATCACCCTGACGCTCATTCATTTCCTTACCTCACCTCCTCTCTGCTCATGTGCAATCTGGATGTTGAAGCCTCTGCTGATGTCTGAAATGTTTCAGACATCAGCAGAGGCTTGAATGCCTCCTGCAACCTCTTTGCCTCCCTCAGTAACTCTTCCAAACGCCGTTAGAAAGGTTCAATAATTCACAAGCTAGTTGCCATAAGGATAAAGCTTATTTTTTCCCCCCATATGCAATAAACTGGAGGACACTCAGCACCAGCGAAAAAAAGAGAGAAGGATTCTGTTAAAAATACTGCTGACAAATTTATAAGAACATATTGCAAAGCTGAGCCTATAAATTTTTTACTAAATCGTATGGTGGTTGTTGTATGGAAAGAAAAAAAAAAGGAGGAAAACCTCACGGCTCAGTAGTAGGGCGAGTGTCCAGCAGAGAGATTTATTTACACAAGATTATATGAAAAAAGAAAAGTTTTTACTACAGTGCATGATACAATATTATTCTTGTAGTCTATTTATAATCAGGTTCACTCAGTAACAACTTGCAGTGGTCTGATTTTTTTTCTTTACAGGCATTATTTATGAGGTCTCTAATATTTAAATGTGTATAACATTTTCCAAGTTCAGCCTGACATTATATGAATTGCAATGGAAATAGGCCAGCATATATTTTTTCAGATTTTATGTATGAGAGTAGAAAAAAAACATGTTCAAGTGCTTTAACCAGTCTATTTATAGCCAGCGTGACTGGATCTTAAGTTTTTTTGCTTTATTGTTTCCCTCACCATCTCCGTTAAGGAGCGGCTGAAAGTTTTATTCTTCAGTTTTTTCAGTGAGAAGTTATTAACAACAAATATTTTTATAGACCTCTTTGATATTAACCAATATTTTTATATTTTAATATTTCAACCTAATTTCCTGCTTTCTTCTCCCCAACAGAGCCACTACATGACTGTTCATATCCCTTTCATCTACTAATTTTCAAGCAGACAGTACATTTCCTATTTTTTAAAAGTTGCCATTTTACTTAATTCATTTAAACTTTTCTTCTTTCCACCATGACGCTGTTATCTTGTGCGTCCCCAGTGTCCTGCAGAGTTTCTTTCCTTTCCGACTTACTCTTTATCAAAACCTTGTCATTTCCCAGCAGAGAATAGTTGACTATGTCCTCCCATTTGTTTTTCCAAGAATAGACTATGCTGTTATCTGGAAATTGTATGTCTCTCAGAATTACTTCCTGCGTCTTACGGTTCCCATGGATCACTTTGGTGTAGCTCTTTATTTATTAGACAGGTGGATAATTTTGATGTAGTCTGTGCTTTTACAAATCATAATCCCAATTGTGTTTTTTCCCTCTTTTTTTTTAGTTGAAATCAGTGTAACCAGCTTCATTATATGAACGTATTTTGGTCAAGAGATTTACTCAAGGATATTTGTGACTGCAGTATAGAAAAAAAAAACACAAAAGAAGGTTAGAAATGATGAAAAATAACTTTTTATTTAAATTAGGAAACTGTCTTTATGTTGAGGGGATGCACACTATAGCATGAATCCCCTGTCTATGACAGGGGTGGGTAACTCCAGGCCTCATGAGTGGTGTGCTGCAGCTTTTAGACATCACCCTGGGTCAACACACCTGAATCAAATGATTAGTTCATTACCAGGCCTCTGGAGAACTTCAAGACATGTTGAGGAGGCAATTTAGCCATTTAAATCAGCTGTGTTGGATCAAGGTCACATCTAAAACCTGCAGGACACCGGCCCTTGAGGCCTGGAGTTGGACACTCCTGGTCTATGAGAAACACAAAACCAGAAATACACACATACACAAAAGTTAACACCTGACCCCCTACTCACACTCGCCCTCTGTTGCCATGGTGAAACAAAGTGAGGTCTTAAAACTGTAAGTGCAGGGAGCCAGGCAAAAGTGACATTATATGGGATTATTCTAAATCCAATAGAGGGGGGAAAAAGGATCAGGTAGATCCTTCAGGACCTGGGATTTAAAAGGACAATAATTCTGACTGGGACTTGCTGGGAGGATAACACCTGTAATCTCTCCATGATAAGTAGTTGTATTTCTTACACCAAACCTTCTGGAGCTGAAAATTAGGGCAAATGCAGAAATTCTAAAACTGTATTTCCTCAAACAGCCACTAGAGACTGGCTTCAGAACCAGGTTTACTACCAGTTATGATAGAGCTTCAGTTTAAAATTCTCAAATTTAGAATAGTAGTAAACATATTAATGCCTTGGCATGAACAAGTCTGCACCTTTTTTAAGTGAATGACATTCTAATATTGTTTCATGTGTATGCTAGCAGGTATCAACTGAGCTAGTTAATATCAAATTAAAGCTAGCTAAACTTGACTTAAACTTCATCCTCTTGAACAAAAGTGTTTGCTTATGGCTCCGTAAAACACTTGTTCTTTAACTCTGTACAGAACTGGTGCTATATGAATAAAATAAATTAATTTAAGATATGATATCATGTGGGTACTCCCATCCTTTATATACAGTTCTTGATTAGCCTCCACTTAGTAAAGTCTGAAACATTTTACTTCACACTACTACCATTAAACATTTCATTAATACTAAGGGAGGTGATTCCAGAGTTTAAAGAAAACATTATTTTGCCATTCATTGTTTTTCCTATGGGATCTTAGAGAAATTTGCACAACAACATCCCGCCTCACGAGTTTCCTCTCGGATGCCTTTATGTTGTCAGCCTTGCCAGCGATTACAGCCCGCAGGGCAGGTAAAGGGCTGTGTTGTTGCAGAAGGTTGACAGAGAAGAAAAGCTCTGGGCTCAAAGGAATGGGCCTTCCCCTCACCGCACAGCAGCCATTACTCTAAATCACCCCCCTTTTTCCCTCCTCCTCCTTCTTTATCCCTGACCTCCGTTAGAATTCACTGACCTGGAAAATATCTGGTGAGTCCAAGCCACCAAGAGCGGCACTGGCCCTAGCGTCGCCTGCAAACAGCAGAAATATTGAGCCAATTACAAGATTATTATCTGGTGGTAGTGGCAGGGGAACACAGTGGGAGTGTATTTATGCCTGCCAGTGCTCCCTGCTGAAAGAGGAAAAATGAATCAGAGGCTTTTGGGAGAGAAGTGGACAGTACTCATTCCCACTTGCCTTTATTTCTTTACAACTCCCGTTTATTAACAGACTTTGGCTCCCATCCAAGCCCCTTTCTAAAAGGTCAAAGATAACACCAGGAAATGGCCCTTTTGGAGCTGATAGTTTGTTAGTATTTTCACCTGGCTAATTCATATGCCGTGCTGTCATATTGTGTGTGCACCTGATTTACAGTAAATATGACCTATGACACATTCAGACTTTTTTTCACCATTTATTTAAGAGACATGAGTCACAGCCTGGATATGAGGGCAGAGCTGAGTCGGTTTGCAAGTGTAATTTGTTCAGCAGGGAAGGGAAAGCATTGATGCATCAGGCCCTTTATTCCAAAGTGGTTGCTTTATAGACAAGCTTACAAAGGGCACATTTAGTGATCTACTGCCTGTTACTGTGTACATTGGATTTGGTTTTTTAATAGGGAATAGAGTTTCCTGAAAGAATCCTGGCCTCTCTTTCCAGCTAGTTAGTTCCATATGAGAGGAATGACGTACATTTACAACTTGTATGATGTTCTGTCATGTCTACAAACTGTTTGTTTGTCATCTTCTAAACATTGTAGTCAGCCTTTGTATTTTTTCTTGTTTTGTCTTCTGTACTCAAACGTATGCCAAAGCATTGAATTTGATTTAAAGGGAAGCCTGGGTTTGCGTGCTCCGTTTCGTATTTCATTTTGGGTCTGCATCTTGTTTCACAAGTCGATCCCACTGCCTGCGTTTCATGCGTCAGTATGCTTAGGGAGTCGTTTTTTAGCAGTGTGATGAAGACATCAAAGCAGAATCTGGAACTGCAGTAAATCTCAAGCACTTGGACGGTTTGTCATCTGTTACATCACCTACCACTGCCAGTAAAGTTTCATTAGAAAGCGCTGCATGCTTCTTCTCTAGAATGGAAAGAAATGTCCTACTACAGTTCCCCTACTGTAAAAAAAAATTATTTCCCCAAGTAAAACTTTAATGTTGAGAATTAAAGTTCTTCTCTTTATATAACTTTACTTTGTATTAGTCACATTATTGGTTAGACCTTTGACAGCTTTGAGGATTTGTTTTGGAGGTCATCACAAGTACAAAATCTGTGACACCACTCCAAGATACACCAGATGAGCATGGATTTTCTTAATGATCTCTGCAAGCACAAAAACATGCCTGATCTACTCGAGTTGCATTGTGGGTAATATAGACAAAAAGAGAATTGGTTGGAATTAAAGTAACAGAAACTGGCTCTGCTGCATCATTTCATATAGATGCAAATCTGGCTGCAGCCTACTGCTTATCCAGAGTTGGGTCACAGTGGCAACAGTCCTTCTCCTCAGTAATGCCCACAAAGCCATGAGATGGATAAACATTTAACTGAGTTCTGGGTTTAGCCTGGGCGTCTGACCTACTAATTGTGCCCTCTAGACTCCCAGGAGAAGTTGCAAAAAGGTAACAAGCGATGGCTTGGTTTCAAACTGCCTCTGCATATTTAGACTTGTTACCTTTACTTGACTCTTTAAAAGTAATTAATTTTAGCCACTTGTAACCACAGTTGCATTCAGTTGGTCGGTACTCAGAGCTCTGAGAGGCACATAAACAAGAACCCATGATAAGTAAAATCCTTTGCTTAGAGTGTTCAAAGTGTTCAAATTTCATTTTTCAAACAAATATGCTGTTTAATCAGTATTGCATTTTTCAGGTGACTATAAAATTTATATCACTCTGACTACTACTTTATGACGTCTCTATTTTAACTTCCAAACATGGCTGTCTTCATGTAATCTACATTACACCATGCCACATCCCTCCCTGTCTCCGAAAATTCCCCCCACTGTTTCGAGTGGCCTCGCAGCACCACACCACTGCTGTTAGCGCATCGACCACTGGACCAGCTCAACGCACACCATGAAATATGGATGCTTCCTTTAGTACAGACTCATTTCTTTTTCATAACGCAGTAATGTTCTCTTTTGCGTCGGAAACCTGTGAGGACTGCTTTGGAAGGTTGGTGGTTCCCAAATCAGCATGTTCCCGATGTAGGCAGGAAGACATTCTGAGTGTCTGCCTGCATGCCAGCGTCTGGAAGTCCTCTTATATCAATAAATAGTCTCAATGTTCTCCATCAGTGACTTGTCAGCTCTGCAGCCTTTGTAATCCCTGATGGCATTGATTTTGTTTCAAAGTACTATTATACTGCCTCGCTCTGGACTCTCGGTGCGATGGGGCAGAGCTAATGCGAGAGGAAAGGAGCCTTGTCCGGGATCCTCTTTACACAGCTGTAGGAGAGGTCGCAGTTACTGAGAGGACTCCGGAGGTCAGCTGACGGTCAGTGTTGCAGGAAGATGTCGAGACATCGGTGCACCTGTGTTGACGCTGTTGCTCTTATCGACCACATCCTGCTTGTCCCCACTGTGCTGACCTCGTGAATCGTCCCTCAAAGAGGGGATTCACTCAGGATACTGGATGTGTTTTGACATTGGCCTGAAGGTATTGACTTGTAGCTCTTAGATCCATTTCACCTCACACACTGAGATCAGCCAGCAGCTGTTTTAAAACCTGAGACAACCATAAAGAAAACTGACAATGCCATTCTTGTTCTGTCATTTCGGTGATCCAACCTGCAGCAGCTTTACTCACAAAAACAGTACATTCAGCAGCTTTACCTAGTTTACTGTTTTCATTATGCTTATAGTATGTTTTCTTTTACAACTATTGCTGCATATTATAAAAAATCTATTCGAAAAGTTTGAGCGTGCACACATTTATTCCAATTTCCATGCACTTTCCTGTACCTGTGCAGATGGCAGATTAATCTAAATCTGAATCTTCAGGCCGTAACAGCGACAGATCCGACAGATCTTTAATGTCTGCACCTGTTATCTGTTCGTTGTCAACCCACCAGTTAGAGCATTTGATCAGAAAGAGCTTGTATTTGTCATTATAAAGAGTAATTGCAAACAGCCCCGAGCAAAAACAGCCATCACGTTCATCTCGGCTAGTGTCTTTTAGAAATGCACTCTGTTTGTTTAGCGCTCCGTCTCGGCAAACATGCCCTCTGTCTTATTTCATACTGTGCATGCTAAACGGAGCATGATTGTATACCAGTGTCTTAGCAAGGATGAAAAACGGTGCCTGTCACATCAGAAATTAAAACGTGCCTACTGTCAGGCAGAAGCTGCACTGTGATTGTATATGTTACTATGTATTTTACTACATGGTATTACACGCAACAGATTCAGTTGTCGAGCACTCTCCAGAAATTTATGAGGACCACCCTCTTTGATGGTCTTCTGTCACAGGTGGGAAACTTCATCTACCTTGGGAACAGGCCGGGCCACTTAGTCGGTGCCAGTCCTTGCTTTACGCAGCAGCCAAGCAGATGAATAATTGACACTTGCATTCTGTACTTTGGTGAATTTTAAAGCTGTATTCTGCAGAGACTCTAAATGGTAGAGGGAGGGTGCGTTAATCATTCATGGGCTGCTTTTACCCACTTTTGCTTAAGGTCGCTGTCCTGAAGGCGGCTGGACAGAAGGAGAGTGGAGGTAGAGAGATGTGAAAGAAAATGGTGAAAAGATGCCATTTATAACTACGACCAAATATTATAATTTCAGGGATTGCTCTAGCTGAACTTTATCACCAGGATTTCATTTCATTTAGGATCAGTATGTGGCTATGCATTGTGTTCAGATTGCTCAAGTGGAACCATTTATATGAGAAATTTTCCAAATTATGCTTGAAATAAACATAATGTTGAACCATATGTGAACCTTGTGAGGAGGAAAAAAAGTCTCCCTATCCACTTGAATGGATTTTTTGGATACTTTTTTTTCCCATTTGTTGAAAAAGAATGGCAAGAAGGTGATCATACTGCGAGGGCATTGAGTATTAATATTTTATAACTGGCATTACCATAGTAGAGGTATAGAGATTGACATTCTCTCTTTTTTGCTCTGGACAAGAGTGAGGAATACCCCCTTTCAAATGCACCCAAGGGAGAGCCCCGTCTTTTATAACCACACCACATCTCTTTACATCCAGAGGCGTTCCTGAAAGCGGAGCTGCGGCAAACCTGCCAATCAACATTTGGTCACGCATGAGAGAAATCCAATAAATAAACTTCTGCAACCAAACTGTTACTAGTGTTATTCTTGATTGATTGGATTCAATGTTTTTGATGACTTAGCTGGAGTTCGTCCAGTTTTAATGTTTATTGTTGTAAGAGCGGTTGTGTAACTGCGACAGTTGCTTAGTAGGTTTCGGTGAAGAGTGCAGGTCAAATAAATATTTCACTTCCTTTTTTCTCTCTCACTATTTTCTCTTCTCAGAGAGCTGATGCCCAAGACCCTGGAGGGTCAAATCACAATGGAGAAAACTCCTAGCTACTTTGTGACCAGGGAAGCTCCTGCCCGAATCTCCGCCATGTCCCGGAACACCAAGCTGATCGTCGTAGTGAGGGATCCTGTCACTAGAGCTATCTCCGACTACACACAGACGCTGTCTAAGAAGCCTGACATTCCCTCGTTTGAGAGCCTCACCTTTAAAAACAGGACTACAGGGCTCATTGACACATCATGGAGCGCCATCCAGATTGGCATCTACGCCAAGCACCTGGACAACTGGCTGCAGTACTTCCCCATGGAGCAGATCCTGTTTGTGAGCGGCGAGCGTTTGATCAGCGACCCAGCTGGAGAGCTGGGCCGTGTGCAAGACTTTCTCGGGCTCAAGAGGATCATCACAGACAAACATTTTTATTTCAACCAGACCAAGGGATTCCCGTGCCTGAAGAAAGCAGAAGGCAGCAGCAAGCCCCACTGCCTTGGAAAAACCAAAGGGCGAACCCATCCAAACATTGACCCTGAGGTGGTGCAGAGACTACGAGACTTCTACAGGCCCTTCAACATGAAGTTCTACCAGATGACAGGAAGATTTTTTGGTTGGGATGACTGAATGTTTAGTTTAGTTTTGGTTTTTTCTCGTGAAGTTGAGAACTATCAGACTGCAAAGGATCACAACTGACAGAAAATCAATATAAGATTCTGAGAATAAAGTTTTGTTGTTATGAGAATAAAGTTTTAATTACAATAACATAGTTATTGGGGAAAAAAGGCTACTTTGGCAAAAAAAAAAAAAAAAAAGTCATGGATAATTCCAAACATATATAATTATCATATTAAATTTAGTTTATTAAAAAAATTATATAGAAATATTTATATTTTAAAAAATATTTTATGACATAAAAACGATTAATTAATTTTTAATAATACTTAATTATTTGAGATATATTTGATTGATAGTACTTTTATTTATAGTAGTCAACCCCCTGCCAAAAACAGGTCACTAGGGAAAAATGTGTGTTCTGCAACTGGTTGGTGAGTGGTTGCCGGAGGTTGCTGGATGTTACCAAGTAAAATCTGGCCACAGATGTGAGGGTGTACCAAAAACCTTCTTGATTGTTTCAGAGGCTAACAGATTGCAGCGTTGCCTGTGGAAGACCCCAGCTTATCTCTAAACACTCACCAAACATTTACTGAGAAGAAAACATTCTGCTTCAAAGCATCTTCATTACAAACTGCATGAGATGGCTGCCACTCGCTAGCGACCTAAGCAGTTGCAACACATGGCTGTGAACTGAGCCTGGTTAGAAGGAAACAATATACTGATTTAAAAGAAGTGATAGCTTTTATTAGTTAACTTGCATATGCATCATCTGGTATTTGTTTTTTACGAGTACCTTACTGAGGGTGATACAAAATGGTATAAGAAAAAAAACAAACTTTTTTTCTGCTACTTTTGTTCAAAAACCATGGAGATTCCTTACACTTTCTCTAAATATTATTTCCCTAGTGGTTTTTAACCCCTTATAAATGGCATAGCTTTATGCTAATTTTGTATTTTTCTCAAATTAGTGCAAATTAATATTCAAAATTAAAAAAACTATATACGTAAAATTATTATAATAATTATTATTATATTATCAATATTAGTATTGCCACTTTTAATGCCTAATTTTGTTTTTTTGCCGAGATATGACATTTTTTCCTAATAGGTTTGAAGAATATTTACACTTTTTCAAAGAACCAGTACTTTTATTCACTCGTTTGCTTACCGTTCTCTTAGATTCCCAAATCTGTTCTCAAAGTCTTGTATTTTTTTTTTCCAAACAGTGTTTCCACCACTCCATCCTCAGCATTAATACACTAGCAGCAATACAGGGCTGTTAAAAAAGATCAAGATGCCCTATCTCACCTCAGTGGCAGTTTTGATATGCAATATTTCTCTGCTACATTTTCCATCCTCAGAACTCGTTGTGATCCACGCTCATGGAGATGTTTTCTTCAAAAAAAAAAAAAAAAAAAAAAAGAGTGAGTTGTTGGAGGATTTGCATCATATCTGCCTGCATTATCTGGGGAAACTTTTTTTCTTTCACGTTGCAAGTCCTCGGCTGTGAAATGGAAATTATTGTGTGCTGTGCTTCCGCAAGAGGATGGGTAAAATCCCATAGTGTCCAGGAGCTTCTGATAAAAACTAATGCCATATATTAAACATGACTGCTTTAAAATGTTCACATTTTTTCTAGCAAAAGTAATATGAAAAGATAAAACATAGTTATTTTTTGAAATGTATTTATTCGAGAGGTACACGAGAAGCAAGTATGCATTTTGAGCAACTCCTCGGTGAGTGTGTCCTCATTTATTATTATGTTTTCCATGCTTTTAGAGTTTTGTTTGTTTTATACTGTGTGCGCTAAAAAATTGTTATCCTCGTTTTAATTTCAGGTCGTTCATTTCATTATGTATTTACTATACATGGATGAATGTGGTGTTGGAACACTTTCAGTTCCAGAGTTGTGAGTTTGTTATTTCAAGGGTCGTTTACCCACCTTCAGTTAATGAAGCTGCAAGCAAAGATAGCACTCACTGTTATTCAAGAGACATAGACTCCGATGGAGGAAAAGGGCCTTCCCAAACTGTGACTCAGATTTCCTCAACATGCCTCCTTGTGTATTGAATACACTTAATGTCACTGGCCTTCCTTGCCTTGAGGCAGTGTGTGTGTGTGTGTGTGTGTGTGTGTGTGTGTGTGTGTGTGTGTGTGTGTGTGTGTGTGTGTGTGTGTGGACACTGTGCTGAACCCAGGGAGCATGAGAACAATGACTGAGTTGTGTTCCTTCTTTGTCCACTTGTATTGTGAGCTACTTTCTGAAAGCAGATGTGCCTCAAAAGATAACGCAATCAACAATGTTATTTTCTGTGTGTGTGTGTGTTTGTGCGTGGTTGTGCAAGAGAGCTTCAGAGAAGAACCTTATATAGACTTTGGGGAGATTATGTAACAAATCTAACTTTATTGTTGCGACTGTTTCTTTCTTAAAGTGTTGAGGTTTTTTTTTCGCACCCGTTGAATAAAAGATGTTATATGTAAATATTTTGTGTATCTGAACCTCTCTCTCTTTTTTTTTTTTTGGGGGGGGGGGGGGTGTCATGGCTGTAACTTCATTGCAAAAATCCAGGCATAAGGTGTATATCCACACTCATAAGGATGAGCCACTAAAGCTCAGCCTTCTACGGATTGATAACACCCATTGGTTCCTGCTTTCCCATCTCCTCTGTTACACCTTCCCATATTGGCGCTGTCACTTGGTGTTCGCTCGCTCTGTGGTAGAGTATCACTTCCTGTTCCTGCTCAAACACAGTGGTGTTTCTGAGTAGCTTATTTGCTTAGCGATTTAATTAACAACTTTTAAATACATTCTTCTTTCATAGTATAATCTTCACGTGCTTCCTCCGAAGCACACTTTCTGTGTACTCACTACCTAATTTATAGCCAAAGTATTCACTCACTGTCTCTGTACTGTCTCGCTAGCCTAGCTTAGCTCGTAGCCGACTCATTAGCACCATGGCTACTTCACCTGTCCCTCCTGCACTTTCTTGCTCATTGTGTCAGATGTTTAGTTACTCCTCGGCCTCCTTTAGCAGTAATGATATCTGTAACAAATGTAGCATATTTGCAGCGCTGGAGGCCAGGATTACTGAATTGGAGACTCGGCTTCGCACCCTTCATTCACCCGCAGCTAGCCAGGCCCCTGTAGCTGGTGCAGCCGAAAATAGCGTAGGCCCCGCTAGCTGTTCCCCGGCAGGTCCCAAGCAGCTGGGGAATCAGGGCGGCTGGGTCACGGTGAGGAGGAAGCATAGTCCTAAACAGAAGCCCCAGGTACACCACCAACCCGTTCATGTGTCTAACCGTTTTTCCCCACTCGGCGACACACCCGCCGGGGGTCAAACTCTGGTAATTGGCGATTCTGTTCTCAGACATGTGAAGTTAGAGACACCGGCAACCATAGTCAATTGTCTTCCAGGGGCCAGAGCAGGCGACATTGAAGGAAATTTAAAACTGCTGGCTAAGGGTAAACGTAAATTCAGTAAAATCATAATTCACGTCGGCAGTAATGACACCCGGTTACGCCAATCGGAGGTCACTAAAATCAATATTGAATCGGTGTGCAACTTTGCCAAAACAATGTCGGACTCTGTAGTTTTCTCTGGTCCCCTCCCCAATCAGACCAGGAGTGACATGTTTAGCCGCATGTTCTCCTTAAATTGCTGGCTGTCTGAGTGGTGTCCCAGAAACGATGTGGGCTTCATAGATAATTGGCAAACCTTCTGGAGGAAACCTGGTCTTGTTAGGAGAGACGGCATCCATCCCACTTTGGATGGAGCAGCTCTCATTTCTAGAAATATGGACAAATTTATTAAACCCCCCAAAATATGACTATCCAGAGTTGGGACCAGGAAGCAGAGTTGCAGTCTTACACGCTTCTCTGCAGCTTCTCTCCTCCTGCTACCCCCCCAAAAACCCATCTCCATAGAGACTGTGTCAGCTTCCAAAAAGACAAAAAACAAACTAAAAACCAGCAACAAACAACTTAAACATAAACAATCACAAAGAAAGAACAATACAGTATCCACATCTGAACCAAAGAGTAAAACAGTGAAATGTGGATTATTAAATATTAGGTCTCTCTCCTCCAAGTCTCTGTTAGTACATGACTTAATAATTGATCAACAAATTGATTTACTCTGCCTTACAGAAACCTGGTTGCAGCAGGATGATTATGTTAGTTTAAATGAATCAACACCCCCGAGCCATTCTAACTACCAGAAATCTCGAAGCACAGGCCGAGGGGGCGGTGTGGCAGCAATTTTTCACACCAGCCTATTAATTAATGAAAGACCAAGACAGACTTTTAATTCATTTGAAAGCCTGATGCTTAACATTGTCCACCCCAGCTGTGAAACTCAGAAACCAGTCTTACTTGTTATCATCTATCGTCCACCTGGGCCTTACACAGAGTTTCTGTCTGATTTCTCAGACTTTATATCTAATTTAGTTCTGAGCTCAGATAAAATAATTATTGTGGGTGATTTTAACATCCATGTAGATGCTAAAAATGACAGCCTCAACATGGCATTTAATCTGTTATTAGACTCAATTGGCTTCTCTCAAAATGTAAAAGAACCCACCCACCACTTTAATCACACTCTAGATCTTGTTTTAACATATGGCATCGAACCTGAACATTTAACAGTGTTTCCTGAAAACCCTCTCCTGTCTGATCATTTCCTGATAACATTTACTTTTACAATAATTGATTACACAGCGGTGAAGAGTAGACTTTATCAAAGTAGATGTCTTTCTGAAAGCACTGTAACTAAGTTTAAGAATATAATCCACCCACTGTTATCATCTCCAATGCCCTGTACCAACACAGAGCAAAGCAGCTATCTGAACGCTACCCCAACAGAGGTCGATTATCTTGTTAATAATTTCACCTCCTCACTACGTACGACTCTGGATACTGTAGCTCCTGTGAAAACTAAGGCCTCAAATCAGAAGTACCTGACTCCGTGGTATAATTCTGAAACACGTACCCTAAAGCAGATGACTCGTAATCTGGAGAGGAAATGGCGTGTCACAAATCTAGAGGATCATCATTTAGCCTGGAGAAATAGTTTGCTGCTTTATAAGAAAGCCCTCCGCAAAGCCAGAACATCTTACTATTCATCACTGATTGAAGAAAATAAGAACAACCCTAGGTTTCTCTTCAGCACTGTAGCCAGGCTGACAAAAAGTCAGAGCTCTTTTGAGCCAACCATCCCTTTAACGTTAACTAGTAATGACTTCATGAACTTCTTCACAAATAAAATTTTTATCATTAGAGAAAAAATTACCAATAATCATCCCACAGATGTAATATTATCTACAGCTACTCTTAGTACCATTGATATTAAGTTAGACTCTTTTTCTCCAATTGATCTTTCTGAGTTAACTTCAATAATTACTTCCTCCAAACCATCAACGTGTCTTTTAGACCCCATTCCTACAAAACTGCTCAAAGAAGTCCTGCCATTAATTAATTCTTCGATCTTAAATATGATCAACCTATCTCTAATAATCGGCTATGTACCACAGGCCTTCAAGCTGGCTGTAGTTAAACCTTTACTCAAAAAGCCATCTCTAGACCCAGCAGTCTTAGCTAATTATAGGCCAATCTCCAACCTTCCTTTCATATCAAAAATCCTTGAAAGAGTAGTTGTCAAACAGCTAACAGATCATCTGCAGAGGAATGGTTTATTTGAAGAGTTTCAGTCAGGTTTCAGAGCTCAGCACAGCACAGAAACAGCTTTAGTGAAGGTTACAAATGATCTTCTTATGGCCTCTGACAGTGGACTCATCTCTGTGCTTGTCCTGCTAGACCTCAGTGCAGCGTTCGATACTGTTGATCATAATATCCTATTAGAGCGATTAGAACATGCTGTAGGTATTACAAGTACTGCGCTGCAGTGGTTTGTATCATATCTATCTAATAGACTCCAATTCGTGCATGTAAATGGAGAGTCCTCTTCACACACTGAGGTTAATTATGGAGTTCCACAGGGTTCAGTGCTAGGACCAATTCTGTTTACATTATACATGCTTCCCTTAGGCAGTATCATTAGAAGACATAGCATACATTTTCACTGCTATGCAGATGACACCCAGCTCTATCTGTCCATGAAGCCAGATAACACACACCAATTAGTTAAACTGCAGGAATGTCTTAAAGACATAAAGACCTGGATGGCCGCTAACTTTCTGCTTCTTAATTCAGATAAAACTGAGGTTATTGTACTCGGCCCTGAAAATCTTAGAAATATGGTATCTAATCAGATTCTTACTCTGGATGGCATTACCTTGGCCTCCAGTAACGCGGTGAGGAACCTTGGAGTCATTTTTGACCAGGACATGTCCTTCAACGCACATATTAAACAAATATGTAAGACTGCTTTCTTCCATTTGCGCAACATCTCTAAAATTAGAAATATCCTGTCTCAGAGTGACGCTGAAAAACTAGTTCATGCATTTATTACTTCCAGGCTGGACTACTGTAATTCATTATTATCAGGATGTCCAAAAAACTCACTGAAAAGCCTTCAGCTGATCCAAAATGCTGCAGCAAGAGTCCTGACAGGGACTAGAAAGAGAGAGCATATTTCTCCTGTTTTGGCTTCCCTTCATTGGCTTCCTGTTAAATCCAGAATTGAATTCAAAATCCTGCTCCTCACATACAAGGTCTTAAATAATCAGGCCCCATCTTATCTTAATGACCTTGTAGTACCATATCACCCTATTAGAGCGCTCCGCTCTCGCTCTGCAGGCCTACTTGTTGTTCCTAGAGTATTTAAAAGTAGAATGGGAGGGAGAGCCTTCAGTTTTCAGGCCCCTCTTCTGTGGAACCAGCTTCCAGTTTGGATTCGGGAGACAGACACTATCTCTACTTTTAAGATTAGGCTTAAAACTTTCCTTTTTTCTAAAGCATATAGTTAGGGCTGGACCAGGTGACCCTGAATCCTCCCTTTGTTATGCTGCAATAGATGTAGGCTGCCGGGGGATTCCCATGATGCATTGAGTTTTTCCTTTCCAGTCACCTTTCTCACTCACTATGTATTAATAGACCTCTCTGCATTGAATCATATCTGTTATTAACCTCTGTCTCTCTTCCACAGCATGTCTTTATCCTGTCTTCCTTCTCTCACCCCAACCGGTCGCAGCAGATGGCCGCCCCTCCCTGAGCCTGGTTCTGCCGGAGGTTTCTTCCTGTTAAAAGGGAGTTTTTCCTTCCCACTGTCGCCAAAGTGCTTGCTCATAGGGGGTCATATGATTGTTGGGTTTTTCTCTGAAGCGCCTTGAGGCGACTTTTGTTGTGATTTGGCGCTATATAAATAAAATTGAATTGAATTGAATTGAATTGTCTCAGCTTATCTCTGCCCAGCCTCCATGGAAGAGTGTCAAAAGGAATTATTGGGGATTTTACAAGATGGTTAAAGTCTGACATCCTTTTTGGTGTGGGGAGCATTTTGAAAACTTAGGTACAAGCTTTTTTTTTGGAATAAAGCCCAGGAAGTTGAAGTAGTACCTGTGGGGTCCTTGGGTTGGAAAATGCATTTAGTTTGCATATGAAAAACAGAGCAAATAAACACCTGCACTACCTGGACACTTATTTTTTCTTTTAGTTTGCACATCCATAACTGTAAAACAAATATTGTGTGCTATGCTTCTTAAAGTGGTTTGGTGAAATCACATAGTGTCCAGGGGGTTTTGAAAAAACGCTAATGCCATGTATTAAACATAACTGCTTTACTTTTTTTTTTTGCATTTTTCTAGCAAAAGTAATATAAAAAGATATTTTTCACATGTATTTATTCGAGAAGTACACGAACAGTAAGTATGCATTTTGAGCAGCTCCTTGGTGAGTTCTTCCTCTTTTATATTCTAGTGTGTTGGCAGCATCTTGAAGACTCAAGAAAAGGCTTATTGTAGAATAAAGTCCAGGAAGTTGAAGTAATTTTGGGGGGCTCTTTGGGTTGGAAACTGCATTTGCTTGCATTTGATGAATAAGGCTAAATGTGTTGCAATTTTGTTAATCCACAACAAACTTTGTTCGTCCGTTCTGCATGTCAGAAATATCGCAGGTAAGGTTCTCGGCTCTGGTGCTTGCACAGAAACACTAAAGTTGGCCAGAAAAGAGAAAGACATCATTACTTGGATCAAGTCTGCTTTCACCAGGATACATGAAGAAGAAAATGCTGAATGTGGAGATTGTGAACCATGTTCAAAATCTGATAAATGCATTTAACACGCTATTGTAACCTAAGCTTGCACCTCCCGAAGCTTATCCATTGTGCATGCCAACTTTTTAGGCATCTGGGTTAATACACACATCACTGATGGCCGGTTAAACTTGTGACACACCCAACAAATAAAAGCAAAGGTTCTTCGATCTACTGTGCCTACTGTTTCAAAGAAGCCTGCTGTGCGAAACATTGCTTTAACCCTTGTTTCGATGTTCTGCAAAACAGGTGAGCTTTCATCTTATAGGAGTCTGAAACAAGTACAGTACCCTTATAACCTCTAAATTACAGGAGCACACAGTGCTTGTCGACTCTTGTTCTTTTGCATTTTGCTGGCATGCATTGTTTGACAGCTAGTACAGATTAAAGGATGTCAGACTTTCTCTAAGATCTCATGACTGTGGCACCAATGCACAAATAACAGAGTGACAATAAACAGAATGCTGAGTTTTAAAAAGCTTCTGTAACAAGCCTTCCCCTGGTTTAAACCCAAGAACTTCCAAGCCAGTACCCAACCATTTGGACTGCTTTTAACTCGGGGAAAGTGCCAAGTGTGGTAAGGCAGAAAGAGATGTGTGGTATATGTTGGAGAATATGCTGATTCTGAGCGTCATGTTTAATATTTTAATTAATGCTTTTCCAGAGTTGACTTGTTAAAATGTATCTAATGAGTGACAGTTTAAACAACATTATAACTTAACTGTGTAAGTAATTATTCTTTCATATTGCGAAAGTGGAGAAGAGGAATCAGCATCTGTACTGCCAGTGGGAGAGTAATGTGTTGCAGCCCACTGCGGAGTTGTTTTCTTCGTTGTCATCTTTAATTTTAGTTTTTCATTTTAAAGTTAGACTTTCATAGTATATGTTTCATGTTTAGCCATTTTTTTATTCCTTTTCTTAGACTTGAGGTTTTCTTCAGTTTTTACCCATTTCTGTAAAGAAAAGAGAAACAAAAAATCACTGCTGTTTCTACTGAAACAATGTCATATTTCAAAGTGGACCATCCAATAAAAATGTGCTTCATCTGTTCCAGATACATGTCCATCACGTTATGGAGTGTGATTATTTTGTGCAAATGAACCCCAAAAAAGTGTTCTATCTGTACATTGACTGCACGGCTTTAATAAAAGCCATAACAAACATCCATAAAGCATCCATTTATCCAGTCAGAGAGGCAGGGTGCACCTATCTGTCACATGGCTAACACCTCTTTTTGAAAAAAGACAGAGGTGACTGAAAAGCTTCTAAAGAATAAAGAATTGAATTCACTGTAGTGCTAACTTTTGGGAAACACATGTCAAGCCTATTTTCAGCCTGACAAATAACCCCTTTTGGCCTCTGACAGCAATAGGGACTGGTTTCTGCTGTTCTTTGTGATGGTTTTAAGGTAAAACTGAAGGCTTGAAATGGCCAACATGCTTCTGTCTAGCTACAGAGTAACAGTAGACTGAATGTATAAACAGTGTATCAGTCAGAGCCCGTGCCTGAAGGGACAGTCTCCCTTTTTCTTCCACACCTCTGTCTTTTCTTTCCTCTTCTACTGCACCTGCATGTTTTTCTTTGCTCTTGGCCTTTTCCTCCCACAGTCTGCTGATTGATTTGGAGAAATTGCACTCTCAAGCATTTATGAACCGTGATGAGAGGAGGAAACCTGTTGAAAGTCTCTGAAAATCTCTGAAGGAGATTGTCAGTGTGCTGAAAATGATGTTGTGACTTCGACGACCTGCGCAGTGTCACGGGAGCAAGGGGGAAGCGGAGGCTGATGTCCATTTGTTGACTCGTTCAATTTGCTTGTTATTCCTTCCTGAGTGGGTCAGCAGGTCCTCCTTAGTGACGGTTCCTCACAGTAATAAACAGAGACAGTTTTCATCCATCAGCTCAATTCTCCAAAGCTTAGTATGAAAGATGCCGACATCTGCTGTGGGACAACATACAGACCACCCTTGCCAGAGTGTATTCAGCTCGATATCAATGGCACGATTCTGGAGGGAACTTTAAGTCTGTCTTTTGAAAAACAGCTGACCGCATGTGGTGAGATTTTTTTTGTTTTTTTGAGGGTGCGGCAGGCTGCTGCAGAAAGACAGGCATTTCTGGTAGCGTTGCAAATCTCTTTGATCGTCTTTTTCTTTCTTCTTATATTTCATCCTTTATGGTTATTATCCTCATTCCATCATAATAGCATTACGTGCCTCACAAACACACGCAGGAGCACCTGCGTGGAGTCACCTGCGCACAATTAGCTCGCAGCCCACTCGACTTAAAGTAAGCCACCTAAACCTTCTTTCATCCAGATCCCTCTGTCCACACACTCAAATCTGAGCCTGTTTTTGCACACAACAGACGGTACAGAAGCACAGCTAAAGATGGCTGGACTGAGTGTGCTTGTGTGCTTGCATGTTAAGTGCCCTAAGCATCATATAGGCCATGTAAAATGTTGAAGTAAAGGGATCAGAGAGATTACTTTGAAGAGGAAGGCAGCAGTGGGAGAATTTGCACACACCCAGGATCGTTTCTACAACTTCCCGTCAATCACATGCACATATATGCAGATGTGGCTTCACTCTGTGCCGTAAACGTATGAAATCACTCACGCATACATACACACTGACCTATTGATTTCCACACTTGAGCACAGTCACCACCCACTTCTGCCCTGCGGTGAGACATGGAGGGGATCAGATCTGTTTTCTTTGGTTCCCAGAAGAGAAGCCCTTAATCCCTGGCCTAGTCTGGGCAAATATATCCACCAGGCACGCTCCACACACAGTCTTAATCAAAACAGCCGGGGGGCAATAGAGTTGTCTTTTCAGTTTCAAGTTTGCTTTATCTATCATAGACTGAAAAGGATATCCAAATTTCAAAAAAGGACTTTCTCACGTGGTCTATTACTCTCAGATTGAATGAATATACCTGTGTTTTATACTAACTTCCCAGGAGTGCAGGTGATCATGTGATTTATAGTTATGACGGATAATAACCATCAATATTTTCTTTGGAGATGAAAGTGCTTCACGACTTTCTTTTTCATATCCTCCAAGCTGTCATTACTTTATTTTATTTTGACCCTCACTGAAGTTTTTCATTGTGACAGAACAGAGAGACTGTGGCCTGCAAAAGACATACAGAAAGAAATGTTTAGCTATGCTGCAGCAAAATTGCTGGCTTTATGTTTAAAGACATTCTCATGAAAATGACCAATTGTTTGTTCGTGATGAAAAGGCATTTTTACCAATGGTTTGCATGCTAGTAATAAAGCAAGGCACTGCTCTTTGAACTGTCACTTCTGTGCCCACAGTACAGCAGACAACTCACAAAATTAGCAATTAAGATTGTCTGGGAGCAGGACTCTTTCCAGACATGTGTGTTTTGACTTCGAAGTTTTCACGCATCCCTCCTTAAGAGAACCTCCTTCAAAAGGGTTGCTGCTTTTCAAAGGGTGATAATTGATCTTGACACGTGGTTAAAGATGTGCTCATGTTAAGCTCAAATTTTCCTTCCTTTGAAAGAAAAGCAGGGTGACAGAACTCTAAACAAGATGACCAGATTGTCTTAGGGGTAAAGCCAAAATGTTGTTCTGTGAGCCGTGCCACCGCACTGGAACCTTTTTCTTATAGAAGCATGAAGTGCATTTGCATGAATGCTACATTAAGGTCAGAGTTCTGTAGTTTTGGGATAATCCTTTTGAGTGTTTTGCAAATGTAAATGTGGAAGCAGTTTCTAAAAGCCAAATAGACTCGGTGGGTTAATCAGGGAACAAAGGGGGCAGCATCTGAAAACCTCTGGGGTTATTTTTTGGGACTTGTGATGTAGCCAACAGATACCTTCATGTTGCAGGTGGTAAATATTGCATATGTGTGGAAGAAACAAAAAAGCTTGTCATCAGATGATAGTCAGTGATTCCAAGGTTTAGGATTTCCCCACTCTCACACCCACATGAACTCAATTTAGGCCTGTGTAAGCTTTTATCAACGTCTCATTCTCTTTTTCATGCACACACACGCTTCAGTAAAAGCTCTGAGAACTTGAGGGGTTCGTGATTTTTATGCATTTTATAGCTTAACTGGGTTGGTTCTTGGAAGCTGGGACACACTGCTTTCTTCTTATTATAAATACTGGAAGTTGGGTCTATGCAAAGTTTAAAAATGCTCCTATAATCTGCTCCTTGAAGCTCACTTGCTATGATAAAGCGAGTATAACAGTGGCTATGTCCATCTTTTATACAACTTATGTTGTTCTCAACAGACACTTTTCCTCTTCATTTATATTTTCTTTTTGGACCTCTTTCGTGACTTCTTGACCCTTTTTGCACAAGTTATTCCTGTTTATGCTTGTGTTAAACTGTAAAAGCAATTGCACAAAAGTACAAATTGTTCTGTTTGTTCTTTTGAGATAGTAAAAAGGAGGTACATACCCAGAGACAGTGGGGGCAGAGTTGGATAAAGACCACTAGTTGTTTTAGAAGGAAATTAGCCTGTGTGGCCTGAAACAAATAGCTCTAAATAAATCATCACACACTTATTCCCATTCAGTGCACATCCTCTGTTTGCCTTATGAATAAATAAGAACTCGGTCCTGTTTACCTCCCACTCATTACAGACACTGGCCCATCACACTTGGAGGCCCTTACACAAACACACATACGGGCTGTATTATTGCCGAAAAACACGTCCTCTGAGGCTCTTTGAGCTCCTTATTGTTCTCGTTCAAAAAAAAGAAAGCTCCCAAAATTGTCCCCTTGTCTACTTCATACACACAACAAACTAACAATCAGTCAGCCAGTGCTTACCCTTGCAGTCTAAAGTTCGTCTTTTCTGCCTTTTTTTTTTCAACACAGAAAAAATCGAAACACACCGAGAGTACACACCAAAGCAAAAGGAGCTTGTTAATAATTGAAGTTGTCAGAGTGCCACAGTGCTGAGTGAAGGGACAGCATGCAAACACCACAGAAGAAAAGTCAAGGTTCCACTAAGTAATTATTTATCACCCAAGGCTATAGCTGTGGAGACAAAGTGTTACTGGAGAGTGCCAACATGATGAACTATCCTACAGGAGACCCTTATGAGGTGTTACAGACAGATTCAATATTACCTTTCAGACTGTATATTTTGGTGGAGAAGGTCATACTTAGGGTTGATGTCAAGATAAAGAACAAGCAATGGGAAATTTGAACAGTTGGTCCTCCACCGCCATGAAAGAGGCTCATTTGTCTCCATGAACAACTAAATTAAGTTTAGCCCATTGACTTTTTTTTGTGTTAGATTAGTGATAGCATGCAATCTGCGGCATATAAAACTTTGTGTGTTTTTGCCGGACCACTCCCTGTTCTGTCACTGAACCCACTGATTTCTCCACCCGTTTATTCAAATGGGAGTGCCAAAGGGGTCAGTGCATGAAGTACGCACCAGCTCTGCTACGAGCAGAGGCCCTTGGACTCACAAATATGACAGGTATGGCAGTTTGTTACCCTTTTCTAAAGAACTGTGTTGCCATTGAGGTTTAGGTGTGCACAGGTGATGGATCTGTTTCTGGGGATGCCATAGTAATCAGCGAGGTTGCATAGAGGATCATTTACACATGCTGTCAAATATTTCCCCAAACACTGACCGTTTTAAGGTGCATTTAAGTGTGATGTATTGCTACACATAATGCCGCCTGGCCCTTAAAAAACAGTCATAAACCGTGTTGACATTCCTTCACATGGTGCTTTTTTTTCTTAGCACGCTTTGTGGTCACGCTGATACATGGTGTGTAACCTTTATTTAACTTGGGGAAACCTCAATGAGATGATAAATAATATTGTTTAAAGACTCTCCTGGTCACAGAGTGAAGGTATTTTGCAAGTACCGGCCAAAGAAGAATTAGCATCTTATAAAATTTCAGAAGTTAAACCAACTTGTGTCCACATTTCAAAGTCATGGGGTTCAAACCTAATAGTGGTATTACCTTCTGCAAAAAAAAAAAGAAAAGAAGAAGCTAAAAGTGAAGAGAGCACAACAGTGCCAAAGACAGAAGTTTCTCTAATGGCCACTTTAAAATCAATCCTCAAAGGCTCCCATGAGAAAGTGCATAACTTTACAGCTGAAATAAATATGCGCACTGCGTGCTATGAAGCAGTTTTTGTCTCTATAGCTTTATTTCCCGCCCTTCATTTGAATAATGGGGTGGCAATCAGATGCCAAGTCACTGCAATCTATAGGCAGCTGCTGGTTTATAAATGTTTGTAATTTCAGCCTGATAAAAAATCTTAGTTGCCAAATACATTATGACAAATGATGGCGCTATACTGTCAGCTGCTTCTCCAATGAATCTCTAATTCTCTGAAAAGGCTCTTTCTCCACTTTTTCGGACTGCTCCGCAGCTTCAGTCAATTCAGTGCAGAAGCACACAAGTGTAGAAACACCTCCAGTTTGCAGAAGGTCTAGAGAGAAAAAAAAGACACTAATGTGCACTGGTATGGTCCAAGATGGTGGAGTTAGTATCCATGCAACTGTGGAACAGAACCCCAAAGAAGGAACTGGGTGAGTTGCAGACAGTTGTAGCAAGCTAGCAAGCCAGAAGGTAAGGACTAGGCCTGATCTTTCAAAATAAGAGAGGTTTATTTTTATTTTTCATTCAACCTTTATGTATACAGGAAGTACCACTGAGACTCAATGTCTCATTTACAAGAGAAACCTCATAAAATTGTCTATTAGTAAAGTGACCACCAGTTCAATTTTACCAATGAAACCACATTAAAGAGAGCTAAAGGTATAAAATACATTTACTGTCATGAGCTACACACCTCTTTGGAAACAGAGAAGAAACAGACAATTGAAGATAAACCCTGGTGAAGCAACATTACCTTCAAAACCAACGTCAAGATGCTGTAATTGTATGTTTGTCCAGTTCATTTATTGCAAGATACAGCCTGTTTTATGCAGCTACATAATGAGATTACAAAAGGTACATAGCAAATTAATATAATGTATGGTTCAAGGCACCAGCTACTTGCAGCACAATACTTGCACTCTGCTGCTGCCCATTTAAAATGCAAACATTGCCAAGCAGGTGGGTAACATGGACCTCTATTGCCTTATGACTTTTGGTGAAACTGAGCATTGGCAGGTGAAAAGAAACACCTGCCAATACCATGTGCAGCTAGAAAATGGCCCAGGCAACCACCCCTAGGCCAGCAGCAGAATGAAACAGGTTGCGGTGAATAGAAAACTGGCCAGATCACACTGAGAGAACTCGCACACAAAGACAGTTCAACCCTAAAACCACCTTGAACACAGCCTAATCTAAAGCCCCATAGCGCTGCCACACAACTGAGACTGCATTCAGTTTCTACAGCAATGTATGGTCTCCGACAGAGAGCCCTGTGTGCATGAGTAGACTGTAGTATGAGTCCGAATAGGATACTGTTGGCATTTGCATCTGTATCTACACACGTGTGCAACACTGACTGAGTGTTTGTGTGCGTCAGGTAAGTTATCCAGGTGGATGGCAGCAGAGGGGCTCGGGTGTCCTGTTTCAGGCAGCAGCTGGTGAGCGAAGCCTGGCTGAGGTCACCCTCGGGGACCCTGCCCCCTCGTCACCTACTCCCTCTCCACATTCACCCTGTCATAGTCATCTGATCTCATTTCTGCATGCATGGGAACAGCAGCTTTCCTGCACGACAATAGAGCTCCTTTAATTATCACGGACAGTGCCCTCGCTCAAGTGATGACAGCTAAAATGTACGGCCCAGTCATGAGACGAGCAGTTCAGGCATGTAGCTTCAGAGGCATGGTGATAACTGATCACGTTGTAGAACTGTGTACGCAATACAAAGGCCATGCAGGTCCTTAGTGTTACTTTTAGCCCTGATTACCACGCTGTCAAAGCCTCATACAGTGGGAATATTGCAAATGAATACAGATATATCTGGGTGTCAGTGGGGCTTTATCCATTTCTGGCAAATCCTTTGTGTCTTTGATCATTTTTGGATCATCTAACTAACTTCTTCAACCTCGTAGACTAGGGCATGTACCCTAAAAAGGGGGGATATGTGTAGGGAGCATACTGGAGTTCTTAATGTGAAACAGGGTTAATTTGTTCGGCCTCATTTCCTTTGCTGACAATTTGTCCACATTAAGATAACAACATAAAGACAGGATGACACAGAAGCATGGAAGAATGCAGAGTGTGTTATTATAATAATGACATAAGTCAAAGCTTTAAAAAGAGCTGGCTGCCACGAGTTCCTCAGCTCATGCAGTCAGGTCTATCCATACCAAAGGGAGAGGTTCAGGAGGATGCTGTATGTGGGACAAATTAAACAGGCTTTATACTCTGGGTTTTAAAGCATGGCCTCTTCAGCTCACCAAGGAAATTGAGTTTGTGACCGAAAAAATGCACTTTCCTCTTAACCCCCTGACCAACCGTCACAGACACACAAACTTTCTCTTTGAAGGCTAAACGGGCAGAAACGAGGGAGGATTGGCTGTTCTGGGGAGTTATGGAGGCCCTGATCCTATTACCCGCCCCCCTGAAAAATGTGTGTGCAGGCCCCAGGAGCTTTTAACCTTTCGCTGCTCTGCGCTTTGATTCATGGGGGCGGTGGTGCTCTCTGTGAGTGTTTTTGTCAGTAGTGCACTGGCCACTGGAAAATGTGGAGCCAGTGGTTTTTGGCCACAAAGTAAGTCTGACTCTGTCTTGTCTATGAGTCGAGGGATTCCCGGTGTCCAGAGAAAAGAAGGAGAAGGGAATCAGGAAGGCCCACTTAATCCTGCTGACAAACAGACACGAACAGCACTGATCGGCTTTCAGCTTATTTAAAGGGAAAAAAGGCTTTAATGAAGCAGATCTCATGCTGCAAAATATGGTTGATAGTCTCAGTTTGGAGTGTCATCACAGAGCTACGTTTTTACATTGGAGAAACTTGCAAGTCAATGGCTGGCATGTAGTCAAAGAGGAGACAAAGAGACTAACATTCTAACATTAAAGAGCAATGCTGTAATAAAATGAGAGAGACACACACAGATATATGAAGAAAACTGCCTCCTGACAAACATGTTTATTTGATAAGAATCCTGAATGATTCATTTCAGTCAGGACTTGAGAGAGAGCGCAGGTTTGTTTCCAAACAAAGATGTCTCATCAGTCAGTCAGGAAATTGGGACACAGTCATTGGAAATGAAGTGTATTTGTCATAGGATTTGGTTGAGAGTGTAAACTGCACAAGAAAATAAAGGCAGATGAAGAAGCTAAAAAAGGATATGAAGGAATTAATATGGGCACTACATATCTATGAATAAATACAACTGATGATGCTGTTATGTTTGCAGAATATATGCAAGGGACTTGACTTCCTATTACATTTTGCTGTTTGGTAAATGGAATTTATTGATCCCATTTGCGATTCTTAGCTATAACTGAATTAATTCTGTTTAATACCAAGAGCCAAGAACTTAAAAAAAAAAAAAGCTGACATAAGAAGGTATGGCATCTCCCAAAACTTGAAGGCACGCTTTTTTGTTGCCAGCCAACAAAGAAGAGCCTTTAAGCAGAGCCAATATTTCATGACAATCACACATTCGTTGTCCTCAGCGATATCTACGTGTGTGGCAGTTCTTAAGTCCCCGTGCACCTCAGCTAACGTGTTGGTTCAAATACCGCAGCGAAGCTCTGAAAACAGGCATTAAAGTAGCCTAAATCCCCCAAGTAGCTGTGTGCTTAGCGTGGTCTCTGAAAGGTATCCAGCCGTTTATGTGAAACCCAAGCACTTCTTGATCAAAGGTTTTCAGAAGACTGTGAGGTGAATGAGGAACCTTGTAGAAATCTCAGTTGATTACGTTGGTTTTTTTTTTTCAGTCAGCACTAGAGATGGAGAGTATGTGTGAGTTTAGTGTCTCTAAAGACAGGAATCTTTCACCAGGGAGAACAGATTAACACATCAGATCCAGCCTTTCAATCAGCTGGGAGTTAATGGAGCGATAGAAAACGTCTGTGCACTGGCTGCCCTCGCACGAGCAGTCTCTTTTGCACAATCCCATAGACACACTGTAGGCCAGTTTGACAAAATAAGACAAAGCTTGAATTTATTATTTTATTCACAAATAATAAAGCAGAGACAGATTATGTTTCATTAAAAAGAAAACAAGAAAATCAGTAGGACTGACTGAAGTTCATATAAAAGATGAAATGTTATGTGAACCATCCATCAACAATCCAGCCATCCATCTTCTTGTCCCATATAATCTTAGCAGACTGTTAAAATGCAAGGCTAATACTTCTCAGTTATGCTGACCGAAGAACTGAAGTCTGCAAAGCTCTTGACAGTAGTTGCAGCAGAGTGAGTTTGTGTTTGCACAAACTTGAACTTTGACCTCTTCCAGCGGGCTCATGACCCCTCTCACTGACCCATCAACAAACTAATTTGTCAACAGTGACCTTCCAAGTCTGAACCAGACACTATGACCTGCCTGTTCCAGCCAACAGAGATTGTTTTTCCTCACAATCAATAAGAGAACTTTACTTAAATGAGAAAAAGACTCTAAAGCACTAAACCATGACACTTTTTTATGCACATACCTGCTTTTTTTGTACACATTGCATCAGCACACACTCGTTTTAAAAAGCTTTAAGCACTGATTTGTATACTTTTACTTTTGTATTTGTATTTTAATGTTTCCATGGCAGCAGGAATTTAGCTTTAAGGTACTGTAGTATAAAAGTCATACCCAAGGTGGCGATACTTTAAAACACTGCAGCAAAACACCGCCTGTTGGTTTGTTTACATCAAAGTATTTATCAGTTATCATTATAAACAGCATAAAAAATTACAGTGCCTTTATTTATTTCTAACAATATATCACAAATTTGGTGCATTTGTTCTGTGAATCACTTGTAAGTGATATAATTAATTCATTTTTATTTATGCACCACCAGTTAACAACATGTTTTATACAGGACTAGAGAAAAGGCCATGAATCCAATGATGGGCAACAGTGAGAAGGAAGAACTCTATTTTAACAGGAAGAGACGTCAACAAAACCAAGATCAGGGAGGAGCAAATATCTGTTATAAGCAGCTGGGAGGAGGAGGAAGCGCAAAGAGACTCCAAATGTTAAACGGGGCAAAACACAAACTTCAAATTATCAATAATCAATATTTCAAATGATATTGCTAAAAAAAAGAAAAGAAAAAAAACTGTCTGGATTTAATCAAACCACATTGATAAAATCCTTCCACTGGATGATATCAGTAGTGTGCTTCAGCTGGCAGCATGTTATTTAACCCCAACTGATGCTCATTTCTTAAACAACCATGCCAGAAAACATATCTGAAACAATATTACTCCATCTCAGAACGGTGAACTTGTTGGCCTGTATCAAGTAAAGAAAACATCTAAGGAAACTGATTAAAAAGGGGAGAGAGGGTGGGGCACGTAAATGAGAACGAACAACTTGTAGAACTGGGGGAACATATATAGATGAGAACCGGAAGGAGCGTGTTTGGAGGCGTGGTCCCACTCCTGAAATTCAGATGCTTAATCTCCAGTTGGTGAAATCAAAAATCATAAATTCAATAGGGAAAATAAGAGCATTTTTACATGTTGTGCAGGCTTAAGAAACTCAGTTATTGAGGCTAACTGAAACAACAACAACAAAAAGCTTAGGTTTGCTAGTGATAGTAATAAAGATCGGACACTAGGGCAATGGAAAAAGGTCATGTGGTCTAATGAGTCCAGATTTACGAGAGAGATTGATGTATTACAGTTAGAAGAGAGGCAGATGAATGCATCCACCATACCTTGTGCCTACCGCACACGCCTATGCAGGGTAATGTTATAATCTGGGGTGTCTTCAGTTGATCAGGTATAGGTTCAGAAAAATTATGTGCCCAGAAGAATTAAGTCAGCTGACTACCTTAACACTCTGAATAACCAGGTTTATCCATGGATGGATTCGATGTTTCCTTTCCTAATGGCGTATTCCAATGTAATGCCAGAATTCATCAGCTTATAGTTGTGAAGAAGTGGTTCAGAAAGCTTGAGATCTTAAGGTGGTCCAACAAAATATTAGACTGTTCATGAATAAATACCTCAGTTTATGCACCAACAAAGTTAGCTACTTTCAGTTGCTCTCTTGTCACAAGGGGTCGCAGAAAGCGTTAGCGCCACATGTTTGATTTGGCAGTTTTACACTGGATGCCATTCCTGGCACAAGCACAACGGGGATCTGTGAACCGGGTAAGAGAGACTTCATAAATCACTGTTGAATATAATAAGAGTTACAAATTGTGTGCTGCCTTACAAAAGTGTTGAGGTGATTAAAGTATATTAGTAGTAATGCTAAATAATGCTTTGATTACGCTGTTTATCTTGTGAAGCCTTTTGTTTAATATTTGGTAAGATCACACATGTGGAAAACAGGGGGATACTTGAAGCTTTGTGGAAAATAGAAGCAGAAATGGGTGCAAGAGATAAAAACTGCTTATGGCATCTAGGAGGAAGTCGAATCTATGTGGAGTTACAGCCACCCTGGACCTTGGACTTACTGGTGCAGCTACAAACCAGCTTGCTTGAGGCCAGCTGTGGAAACACTACTGTGACCTGAAATATCACCGATACCCTCTTTATGAATTTATGTTATGCAAGAGAATTAAATCTAAGAAAAATTGATAGTATATTAACAGAGTAATAAATGTTCCTTTTCTTTGTTCATCCTCGCCACTCGTGCACAATTTCTCTTTCTGTTTTCATCCTCAGCTTCCATCCCCCTGCTGCCTTGCTGACAGAATATTGCCAATAAAATGACAAACCTATTAACCTAGCTGCTCTTACCGTTCCTTAATCTCAAACACCACAGGGGCTAATGGCATCATTAATGGGTAGTAAGCTCAATGACAAGTGTAAAATGTTGAAAACAGGACATGCAGGAAGGTGCGCAATGTCTCAAGTCCACTGCAGCTCACCCCGGTTGGTTGGAAACGGTGCTTTGCAGCCGTCACTTACTGCTGCTCTAAGCTAATGACCTGAAGCCTGTGATTTAGTCTGTTGTTCCTGGAGCTGGACATGATTGCACTAAGCAGCACAGTGGTGTTAGCTCTTATCAAGCATAAAATGTACCTACATGGGTGTATGCACACACACACATGCACACATACACATACTCAGATATATGCAACTTGTGGTGTAGAAGGTTAGTTGTGCGGTGCCAGTGCCTCCTTGGCATGTGTCAGTGTTCAACAACAGATGGAGACCGCCTGCATTAACGCTGATGGTAGAGTGACTCTCTGAGGACTCGTTCCACTCATTCTCTTGTTTTAAGCGCTACAGAATAAAAAAAGAAGCAGTATTTCAAAATTGTCAAAGCTGCAGAGGGGACTGTGTGAAAATGTGATAAGACAAAACAACTGCACTAAGCACCAGGGCACAAAGGAGATTCTGGAAGGTATAAAGACAGACCTCTCTGTGTTTGAGTCCTGACAGATTTTGTTTGCGAGTGATGTCAGGAAATAAACTGGACAGAAATACTGAGGGCAGGATGCAATTTAGAAGTTTAACAAAACAGAGTCCTTTAACCAATCCCTACAATTTTGGAGATGTATAAAATTGTTGGGCGTTGAGGGAAGTCTGGCCTTTGATTTTGCACTTTACTGCAAATCAAACATAATTTTTTTTATTAATTTGAGACAATAAGTTATTGCTTTTTTTAAATAAAGTATTTTCACTTCACTTTTTGCATTAGCTCTGTGATCTTGCCATAAAGGAGACAACCAATGAAAAAAAACATAGCGCTGTGCCCCCACATGGCTTGTGGCAAACTGCAAACGGGACTTCTTATGGTTTTCTGTTAACAATGGCTTTCTTCTTGCCACTCTTCCGTAAAGGCCAACTTTGTGCAGTGCACGACTAATAGTTGTCCTATGGACAGATTCCCCCACCTGAGCTGTAGATCTCTGCAGCTCGCTCAGAGTCACCATGGGCTGGCAGCTGTAATTGCAGCAAAAGGTGGTTTTGACTCAGGGGGCTGAATAATTACACACACCCCACTTTGCAGTTATTTATTTGTAAAAAATGTTTGGAATCATGCATGATTTTCATTCCACTTCTCACGTGTACACCACTTTGTGTTGGTCTTTCACGTGGAATTCCAATAAAATTGATTCATGGTTGTGGCTGTAATGTGACAAAATGTGGGAAAGTTCAAGGGGGCAGAATACTTTTGCAAGCCACTGTATATGAAATATGAGTGAAAGCCAAAATGCACGTGCAAACTTCACACAGAAAGTCCACTGCTGGAATTTGAAAGGGGAAACGTTCTTAATGTGAGGTGACACTGTTAACCACTGCAAAATCATGCCACCTGAGCTATGTGCATCCCAGGCATACAGCTAAAACTGCGAGAAGAACGATAGCAGCAAGAGTGAAAGGAAAGGTTTAGGAGATGGTAGTGATGGTGGGGCTGAAGATGTTAAAATTTTCATTGAGTGTGACCAGAATTGACATCATTAGAAATGAATTTATCAGAGGGACACCTTGGGTTGAGTGATTTAGAGGCAGGGTTAGAGAGGCAAGGCTGAGAGGGTTTGGACATGTGCAAAAAAGGGATAGCAAAATATACTGGACAAAGGATGTTGCTGCTGTTATGCAGGAGAAAAAAGAGGAAGACCAAAGAGAAGATTCATGAATGTAGTGAAGTAGAACATGCAGAGGATTGGTGTGACAGAGGAGAATGTTAGGGACTGGATGAGATAAGCTAGTCAGATAATCTGCTGTGGCAACTCCCTAAAGGGACCAGCTGAAAGAAGAAGAAGAAAAAGAAGAAGCAGGTATTTGTCACTTGAGAGAGAAAAAATCCAGTGTTCTGTTGACAATTTCCTACATCTCAGCCTCCTTATTGCCTCTTATCAGCCTGTCATTTTGGGCAATGCTTAAAAAGCTGATGCTACTGTTTATACTAGCAGAATACTCAGCAGGTTTTCACTGGTATATTGCTGCATGTCAGGCCTGCATTTGACTAAAGCTGAACATGAACTTTAAAGGAAGGACTTGTTACAGAACAGGACACTACCTGCATATCAGCTAATGGCCAGAGAACAGCTAAACTGCTCAAAAGTTGTCAAAGTGAACATATGGATGTAGAGGTCAAGGGGAAGCATGAACATTAATAGGCATTAAAAGGTGCAGTTTTGAATGTGTACAGGGAAGGAGGAGAGTCGGAGCAGGCTGAGAGGCAGGGCCCTGGCACCAGCACACAATCCATTTGTTCATGGCACAGGCCTTAATGGTTGAGCAGCTCTGAGCCAAAAACCATAAGGGAGCGCTTTAATCAAAACTCGCATACATTACCTCGCAGAATCTCAGCAAACATTTGCAGAGGGGCAGGAGGTGAGCAAATTCCAGTTTGGCCTCTTAAACTAGTGGATGAAGGGGTGTAACATGTCGAGGGGGGAAATGAGGAGCGTGTGCAGTATCAGAATGGTGTCGGGCAATGGAGGTTTGAACACGGAGGTAGGATTAGGGCTGTCAATAGACCACAGTGTGGCTGATCCTGTCAGAGCTGTGGCTGGGGTTAAAGACCAGGAAATCACTCTCAGAAAGCACACACACACACGCACACTGACTTAATGCTGTGAGAGTGCAGGCTCTTGCTGACTTTCCTCTGGTGGCTGATGAGGTGTCCTAGCTGATTAATGCCACACAGAACTTTGGAGGTCATTTCCAGGACTTTAATTAGGCCAGGCACTAACTAAATCACACTTAGACAATTGAGTTCGCAGTTGAGTATCTTCAATTAGGCTCAGCTGAAGGCCAGGAAACCTGATTATTGTGTTTACTTGAGGAGTAGTCCCAAATTTAAAGGTCAAGGGGGAATAATGGGATACCTACCGTAGATACTGGACATTCAGACAAAATAAAAAGTTATGCAGGGTCTTTATATTAGTTATACATGCAGCAGTTGTTTGGGAGACTCATGTTAAGGTCAGACACACCCAAATCAGATTTACAAGCCAAATTTAAGTAATTTAACAAACCCTGTGGAGAGGTTGATCTCATTACAACACTGACCCATCCTCTCTGAAGCCTTCAGGAACTTGCTTTTTATAGTCTCTAATTAACTGACCATCAAACCTACCCACCAGCACATCTGTGACAAGTTATCTTATTTCCTGATTCATGGTTCATCCTGTTTGCAGAGCTCTCTTCAAATAAACTCGGTTTTGTGTCCAATTACAGTACAGAGCAGAGGTGAGGGAACTGTCATGCTCGAGGCAAGTTTAAGCAGTTTAAAGTTAGTGAAGTGGCTTTTTTTTGTCATCCTTAATTTACTGTATCTATGTTAAAGCTGCACAAACTATCTTTTTTTTTCCACAATAACAAAGATTTATTTGATTGTGTGTTATAAGACAGTAATTCTTGTTTTGGTTTCATGGCCCAGAACGTAACTGTTTTGGTTCTCCCTCACTGCTCTCATCAAGCAGCAGCTGCAGGTAGATGTTTTCAGCTGGAAATCCATGACTGAACAAACTGTACACAACCTGCCCTGCCCACTATGAAACAGCAGACATTTAGTTACCATGTGGCGAACATCAAAAGCAATTTTGAGGTATAAGGAAAAAAAAAACAAAGCTAAAAGACAGCACTGGACTTACAACTCATTAAACGTAAAGGAGAATGGGTTGTAATGGGGTGAGGATGAGGTCTCTGTGGGTGGCCTTCTACTGAAATACAACTTATATATTTCTACTGATATTTCTACTAATAATACTGTGAGGTCTTCAGGACCTTTCAGTAGTGTTGCTGCAGTATTTTTTGATCAACTGAAGGCTTTCGGGGAGCTTTTAGAACAACCTGATAATAATGAATTACACTAATCCAGCCTGGAGGTAATTAATTCATAAACTAATTTTTTCAGCATCACTCTGTCACAGGATGTTTCTAGTTTTAGAGATTTTGTGCAAAAGCAAGAAAGCAGTCCTACATATTTGTTTAATATGGCATAAAAGGGCAAATCCTGATCAAATATTACTCCAAGATTCCTCACAGTGTTCCTGTAAACCAAGGTAAGTATATGGTTAGACACAATGTTTCATGATTTTTAATGTCAGGTACAATAACCTCAGTTTTATGTGAATTTAGAAGCAGGAAATTAGAGGTCATCCTCTCCTTTACTCTTATAAGAGATTCCTGCTGTTTGACTAATTAGTGATATCTGACCTTATAGGTAGATAAAGCTGGGGATCATCTGCATCGCAATGAAAATGCATGCTGTGTCTTCTAATTATTCTTCCTAAGGGAATCAGGTTTAATGTAAATATAATTGGTCTCGGCACAAAACCCTGTGGAACAAAATTAACCATTAATGTGTGAGGAAGATCTCTCATTTATATAGACAAACTGGAGTCTATTAGAAATATATGACTCAAACCAAATAATACTGCTCCTTGGTATCCCAGCAAAAATGTGCTGGGGCCTTTCTCTGTGGAATTTGCATTTTCTCCCTGTGCTGTTATGAGTTGTCTGGGCATTCAGGCTTTCTTCCACAGTCCAATCACATGTATGTAAGTTCGAGTCATAATTCCAAAGGTGTGAGTGTGAGCTTGCTTCCATGTGTTAGCCTTGCCACTGACTGTTAGCCTGCCTAGGATGGATGAATAGATGGATTTTAGTGGCTTGTTCAGCCTCAGTGCCGTTATGTTATTTTGTCTTTGTGCCACTGCAGCTGAAAATGGGAACATACTTCTGACAGTGTGGTGGGTCACAGAACAATGCTTATTTTGCCAATATAACATGTGTAACGTGAGGGTTCTCAAGGTAGCTTGGAATCTCTCTGAAGGACTAGAAACAGCAAGATTGAGACGGATAGCTTTCTTAGCAGCCTCTGTACTCTCAGCACACAGCAACAACAACCAAACACTTCCTTGTACTGCCCTCATGAATAATCCACTGGCCTCTCAGAAGCCAGGGAATCTTGTACTCAGATCAATGTAGGGAAACCAACTAGGTAGATATAACACATACTTATTACTGCTTTCAACATGCATGTGTAAACACATAACCACCAAATGGGTACGTAACTAGCTCTATAACCCTTGTAAACACCTCTTTGTGTATCAAATTACATTTAAATTTACTTCTACACTTTACACATGCTTGGAATTAACTTTAGTGATTTCACTGCTGCACTGAAACAAAGAAACATGAATGTCTTTATGTTTTTCAGTTTACATGTTCACAGAAAATAAACTTGAAAAAGTGATGCCACAGTATAAACCGAGCTTTTCTTGGAGTCCATGTCATTATTTATATATGTTTCAGGATAATTACTTTCTCCGGCACTCAGGATATGAGATTGGTGCAAATGAGACTGAATTAGGATTTATTCCTGTACCACAGAGCCGGAACAACACTAATGCAATAAACCTAACAGGGGGAAATAGATGGTACAGCATGGTGGGGTAGTGATCCTGGATTAAAATCCACCAGTTGGCCCGTCCATGTAGAGCGTGCATGTTCTCTCTCTCTCTCTCTCTCTCTCTCTCTCTCTCGCTCACACACACACACACACACACACACACACACACACACACACACACACACACACACACACACACACACACTTAACATGGAGTAGGATAGGTGGTTAGGAAAATAGATGGGGAAAATAAACCCAAATTTACACTGATGAGTAGTTAGAGTATATTAAATATTGTCTAGCACCAACACTTGCACGGATGTCTGTCAGTGCAAATGGCTTTGGGTAAAATAATTATGGAGCTGTTAAAAAGGTTGACAGGTTGTGTGTAATAATTTGCACTAAGTGAGGAAAGAAGCTTATGGTCTAACGGACAAGACATATTTTATGTTGCCACTGAAAAATCATTCACTATGTCCAACTTCAAAAGACTAAGAGCCTTAAAGGACCAAATGTCCCACTAAATGCAGCCGTGCTCGGCTACAGATCTTCAGTTGTCAGTTTGTCTACTAAATTTGGGAGGAAGTATGCCAGAATGTAAGCAAGTTGGAACAATTTTTGTTGCTGAAATTTTAAATTACTGATGGATTTAAAAAGAAATTCCTGGGAGACAAAGTGTTGGCATCGTAATACTTTGTTTGCTCATTTCTGTGACTTTAGCCGAGCTGTTCTAACAATGCAGGTGTGTTGATGTGTTGAATTCCCACTGCTCGAACCTACTGAAATAAACCTACTTAGAAGTTGTGACCACTTTTGATCAAACTTAATCTATCTGGAAACATGTCACATTATAGAGAGTAATGACATCTCAGCTGCAATTTCTTCCTGACTTCTGCTATTTGCAGCCGTTGAAAAGGACTGTTAATATAAGACTGCTCTAACTGAATGAACGCTAATCAGAATCTGGAATGAATAAAAAGAAACTTTAAATCAAGTATTGCAGAGACTGTTTCGCTGTTGTCGGCTGCTGTTGATGGGGTGTGTAGTGAGCGCAGCTAAGAGTTGAATGATGAAGGAAAACTGCCGCCAAGCAACACATCAGATTAAACCATGTGGGTGATGAATTTGGCCAAAGTCCTTGTGGTGCCTACTTCTCGCTGCCTCTCTGTCTCTGTTTCAGTCCCACGCCCACACAGCAAAGTTCATCAAGTCCTATCAAAGCGTTGTGCGGTCAGAGGGAACATGTTTTCTTTCCTGGATTTACCATTTTATGAGCGACGGCAATGTATTTCCCATATCTAATCCCTCTTTTTGTCATTCCTCCCTGCCTCCTTTTTCCTGTTTTCCTTCTTGAATACATCCTCCTCTGTCACTGAAGGCATAACGCTCCAAGTGTCTGGCTAATGTTTTAAATGTTCAGTTAAATACTCATACTCTGGTTAAAGTAGGTGCACTCAGGGACAAGGCATTCATTATTTACACAAGAGAAGAGACTTGGGAGGAGAATAGAGGGGAGAGGGCGCAGCAGACAACAACACATTAGTCTGATCACAGTGGGCTATTCCATCTTGTTGAGAAGCAGTGTTTCATAATGTGCCATGGTGGAATGTTTTAACAGAGCTCAGAGGAAAATGTATTGGGAATGGTTTGTGTATTTCAGGAGGTGGGCGGTTTGTGATGGATAAAGGTGAGAAGGAAATAAACACTGCAGACTTTCAAAGAAATCCCCACATTGGCTCAGACTTACAAAGCTTTTCAGAATAATAATTTCATGGATAGGATGCATATTGCATGGAGGAAACCCACTTGAAATAAATATTATGCTACAGCAGCATCACGGGTTAGGAGGTCAAAGCACAACTTCCGAAAAGTTGCAAAACTGTGCAAAGAAGTGCTAACTTTGTTGAATAAAAAATAAAAGCCTATATAAAGAAGATAGCACATGGTACACATTAACTGTTAAAATGCTGTACATACTTTTAACTTTAATGTCAGCATCATGTTGGGATAGGGGCAAGAAAAGACTGGAAAATTGTGTTATGGAAGCGAATAAACCACCCGATGTTTGGTTAGTAACACACCTGGGTATTTAATAAAAGAGACTTTCAGCTCTAGGTAAAATTGCTAAAAAGCTCATTTAGAGAATCTAGAAAAATTGCAGGCCTACACCATGTTAAAACTCAAAACTCTCCAGTGTGCTCGAGGCACAGTCAACACTGTTCAGTGCATAAAAATATAGATAAAATTCTGTCATGCAAAAGAAAAATCATAAACAAATTCCAGTTGCAGAACTTATTTAAGTCACCATCTAGCTAAGCAGGATCCTGTCATGTGATGAATCAAAATGTGAAATTCTTTTTGGAAATCTCTTCAGTATTTGTCACTTCATTCACTACTTTTCCATGACATAATCCTGTTGACATGATGATTCAATTTTTCCCCTGAAGGAAGGTTTCCCACTGAATGATCTACAAATAGCCTGCTAACCCACTGACTGAGCTTTGTGATATGGAGTTGCACGTCTTGTGATCCCCCAGAAAGAGGGAAGGGTGACAAAAGACAGTAATGGAAGCATAAACTTAAAGCAGATGAGGTATCTGAATAAGTCACAATAAGGTTGTGACTGAGAAAAAAGGCAAACACGATGGCAAACACTTGCAACATTCTGCTTGTAAAACTGTTTTTCTGCTCCTTATAGTGAGAGGTTAACGGCCACATGCTTGTCCTCCACTTGTTTTCCAGACAAGTCTTGGAATTCCAATAAAAGTCATCAGATTTTTGTCTGTTCTCAGTATCCTGTGTTTGGACAGAGAAGGAGAGAACCTGCTGAGATCTCTTTCACTAACAGATGGGAACTTGTGGGTCCATTAGGCTGAGAAGCATGCTTCAGCAGGTTCAGTCAAGAATGCTGCAAAAACTATTGATTCTCTGGTGAAAAGAAAATTACAATCCAGACATGTAGTTTACAATTCTTAGGAGCTTGCCGGAAAAGACATCCTATTAATGCGATAGCATTTTGCTGAGAACTTTTACTCATTGGCAGATACTAGGCTCGAGAGATGAAAAATGATGGATGTGTTGCACATTCACCTGTGCATCCACAAACACAACAACAATGAAGTGTTTCAGATTAAGACATACACAGTTAGGTTCCCTGGCATTTTCTTTCCAGTTTTGGATGTACTTCCAGTTTGACATCCTGTACAAGACCCCAGAAGGCTTGGGTCAACCTCATGCACCAGCGCCCCTCCTTTTGGGGGATTTGGGGGTAATGAGGCAGAAACTGAGAGACTGCCTGGTAGGTAAAGGGAAAGACACAGCTGTGCAGATGACTCGCAAAGGTTGAGTATGCTTTAAACATTTAGTTTATGTTAAATATCAGAATAAATCTAAAAAGCAAACGTGATTTTATGAGCAAACCTGGACTAGACTGCAAGAACTTGCAAGGCCAAGTTCATCAGGAGGTTAAAATTAATATAAATTCATCAGCTCACACCCAAGTCTCTATAAAAACAGGCAAAAATGAAGGCTCAAAGTCAGATAAAGTTCCAATAAATGGAAAGGAGACTGACAGAACACAAAGAAAAAAACAAGATTGTCGAAAGACAAAACCTGTCGAACAGAGTTAAATTTAAGGATGATGGTGAAACTTATCCCACCTTGCAGGAAAGAAACAAAGTCAGGAAATGAAACCACAACGCAAAGAGTAAGGTTGCATTTTCTGAACCCCTGACACCAAGACACATCAAAGTCTCTCAATTGTGCTACAAAAAAATCCAAATATAATAGAGTACTGATCAAAAGTCTCCATTCACCCATCATTTCTTTACATTTTGCTGAGAAGTGGGAAATGAGTGTAATGGTTTTTTGAAACATGCAAATACAAATAGAAATACACTATAAAATGAGTTTGAAAGTTAATATTTGGTATGACCACCTTTGCTCTTCAACTGCCTGAAATCTCTTTTACAAGCTCACTTGCAATTTCTTTTAGTAATCTTCAGGAATAGTTCTCCATGCTTACTGAGGAGCATCTGAAGAATGGCTCTTATTTGGATTTACCAGCTTTGTTTCAATCTCTGCCAGGATAATGCCATACTGCTTGAGTAATGTTGAGGTCTGGGGTCTGCCAAGGTCAATCCATGACTGATAGTATTCACTGTGTGTTTTTTCAATCTCCGTTTCTATGCTTTTACTACAGCGTCAGTGTGTTTGGGATCATTGTCCTGCTGAAAAATGAACCTGTTCCCAATCAGATGCTGTAAACCAAATCTAAAGCTGATTCAGTTGACTAAAATGTAAAGTGGATTTTGCCGTTGAAAGAATATATTTCTCTGAAGTTGGTCAGGTATAAGGATTGGACTCAAAGTGAGTAAAAAAAAATCCAGTGACCAAAGAAAAATGAAAGGCCTTCATAAAGTCTGGTGAGGTAATGGCTATCCTACCAAAGAATATGAAGATTAATGTTAAAGTTACTTCTGTAGAGCTTTTTACAGTATAAAAACATGAAGAATGCATTGCTGTAATGCTGCACAGCCAGTTAATTGCTTGAGAATGTGGGTTTGATTGTTAGTTTTTCGAGATAAAGTGGAGCTTTTTTTTATCCCTTTAACTATTGATCCCTTTAACTTTAAGGACTTTCACTGAACACATTATGTTTCAGCTTTTTTTTTTAATTTCTCCCAAAAAATTGTGCGTTAGTAGATCAACAAATAAATAAATGATCCAGTAAGCAGCAGTTTTTCTAGATGACCTTGTTGATGAGTGAGATCACATTAGAGTACCAACATTTATTCCCACAAATATATGCAAATTACAACTCAGTATGTTGTGATATGCAGGTGTGCATCTCAAAGTGCATGTAACCTTGCCATCTGTCAGCTAACAATAAGAGGATGAGACTGCATTGGGCACATGTTGACCAAAACTGGATAAGTGGAGTGGAAAAGACGGAGTCCTACAGAACATCAGTTTGCATTGCAGTTTGCTGAAGGCAGGGTCACAATTTGGCAGAAACAACTTGAATTCTGGAAACCATTCTGCCTGAGGCTGACAGTAAAGTATAAGCCTTTGCTGCTGCTGGGGTTGTTTAAATATTTCATAACATATTTTAGAACTTTTGGTAAAAGCTGTTGTATGCAACTGCTTTTAAATATGACAGTATTGACCAGATATCCGGTATTATGCCTTTTTCAGATCAGTATGTTCATTAGAATAACAGATCGTTTAAAGGAGGCATCGTCTCATCACTGTGAAATTAAATGGCTTCTCCCGCACAGTCCTCAGATGTCTTCCTGGCATTGCTGCTGGAAGCCACCTGAGCTGAACTTTCATATCATTTTGTTGTCTTAGTGAAAACTTCGACACAGTCTAACTGCAATTTGTGAAATACTCACAAAATTTATTCTATTGATTTCTCTTCCTGGACACAATTTTTTTTCTCTTTTTTCATTTAAATGAACAACGTTTTTCATCAGCATGGTCTCGTATCTATTGATTAGTGTCCTTGTAAGCAAAGTTTTTCCAGCTTTAAAGTTCAAAAAGAAACCTGCATTTGAAAGTTCAAGGATCTCACACCAAAGACTGCATTTCGCTCACACGTATGTTGCATTTTCATGACTTGTTTCATAGGCAACAAAAGCTGCTCATGGCTTGGGTCAAAATGCAACAGTAGACACATTTGCAAAGCTGTTTTCCTGGTTTTCAGGGTGACCAGTTCCCTCAGAGGTATCTTGAGAACATACTTGATGTAGACAGGTAACTTGTTTCCAATGGTTTTGGAACTATTGGAAACATTAGTTTCAAAGTTTTTTGTCTGTAGCAACAACAGGACAATTCACCTCTATGAAACAGATGTACAAATACACTGCCATTATGTTGGGACATCACACTGCAGAGTAAAGTGAATTTTAAACTGTAGGCAAACTTGTTCTAAACATCGACCATATGGGCATTGGCTGCAACTGCAGGTCAAATAAGGCCTCATGTCTGGACAAATTCCTTCAATTCAGAAGCACTTCAAGCTACCTTGTTCTGTAATTTCTTTTGAAGAAAACAAAAACTTTGTCTGGCTAAAGCAGGATATGTCTTGCAAGACATGCTGATGCAGTACCCTAGAAAAACAGTTTGAGTTAAAATGCCCACAAGGAAAAACTCTAAAAACCACTATAGTGGAAATGTTTGACAGTAGCAAAAGCAGCAACTAGGTACTGGGTAACAATCTGAGTGTACAGCAGCTTGTTTGAGAATCCCTATCTTCTGTTGAAGCTCCTGCATGAGCTGCTGCTGTGAGAGAGATAATAGGTTTGTCCCTCCTCCAGGGTCCGTCTGCCTCTGGTAAAGCAGACTTGCCCATTTATGAGACAGAAGGGGGGACTGACGGGATGGAGGGATGGATGAAAAGATTGTAAAGGGGGATGCTGAAATTCTGGCCTTAGGCAATGAACAATGTCATACTGCCTTGATTCATATGCTGGCAGTCAGGAGGCAGTATTTCGTGCCTTTTTTGTGGTGGAGGTAGCAGAAATGTTGCATAAACCTGTTTAGGTTGATCGTGTGTGTGCCAACTCAGTCTAGGTTACTATAGGGTGAAGCAATTATAAACCAACATGTCTGTCTCATCATAGCTCACCTATTGCTTGTCAGTCTCAGGTGCTTGTGGTTGCACGTCAGCAGTAAAAATAACAAACAAGGCCAGCAGAATTTGATTTAATGTGGTTCAGCGTGGGAAACGTGGACCAAAGTGACTTGCAAGAGCAGCACTGGGATAATTAGAGGCGTTTGATGAAGACAGACTATGAGAAGCAGAAACAGCAGTTTAGGAGGCCAAAACCAAGCTGCAACCTGTGGGGCTGAAAAATGAAGCCAGTGCAGTTTGGAACAAAAACTAGTATAATAATAATAATAATAATAATGGATTGGATTTATATAGCGCTTTTCAAGGCACCCAAAGCGCTTTACAATACCACTATTCATTCACTCTCACATTCACACACTGGTGGAGGCAGCTACAGTTGTAGCCACAGCTGCCCTGGGGCAGACTGACAGAAGCGAGGCTGCCATATCGCGCCATCGGCCCCTCTGGCCAACACCAGTAGTATGTGTTATTTAGTATGCTATAGTAGCTGTACAGGATATAAGACTTTTTTCTAATATCTCACCCTTTTAAATCCATGCATGAAGGACATTTTTGGGCACTTGGCCCAGGACAATAGTTTCGTCTTGGGCATTTGCAGACACTAAACTGGATCGCCTGAATATGTTTCTGTTCCTTCACTGGGCTGGTTTCAGTCATTATGCAAATGGTAAATGGTAAATGGCCTGTATTTATATAGCGCTTTTACTAGTCCCTAAGGACCCCAAAGCGCTTTACATATCCAGTCATCCACCCATTCACACACACATTGGTGATGGCAAGCTACATTGTAGCCACAGCCACCCTGGGGCGCACTGACAGAGGCGAGGCTGCCGGACACTGGCGCCACCGGGCCCTCTGACCACCACCAGTAGGCAACAGGTGAAGTGTCTTGCCCAAGGACACAACGACCGAGACTGTCCGAGCCGGGGCTCGAACCGGCAACCTTCCGATTACAAGGCGAACTCCTAACTCTTGAGCCACGATCGCCCGAACTGTTTCTAAGATTGTGGAAACCTGCAGTCAGCTGAGACTGAAGAAGTCACTTGGATGAGTGACGAAACGTTTCTCCCACAAAACGCTACATCCAGATGAACAGAATCAACTTTTGGAGATTTACTTACCTGGATAATAATAATAATAATGGATTGGATTTATATAGCGCTTTTCAAGGCAACCAAAGCGCTTTACAATGCAACTATTCATTCACTCTCGCATTCACAGACAGGTGGATGATTGAGCATGCAGCAAGACGTTTCTGTCTTTTGTGATATTTTTAATCAAATTAAGGGAAATTTGATATGGTTACTTAGACCAATAGATGGTCCAAGAAGTTTAGACTCCAATTTTGGTGAACAAAAGTGAATTTATTAGGACATTACCACTGTTGTGTGTAATACATTCCAAAGTTACTGCAATCACAATACACTTTTCTGTAATACAGTAATATAATTCATTACTATACTAAATTTAATTATTACTACTTATAATAAAACAATTATGTACAGCATTTACTTGTATTACATGACTTATCTGATTATCTACACGGTAGGCAGAAAAAAATAAAGATGATCAGACACGCTGGTTTTTTCTGCTCTTGAGCTTTTATTACTATATCTATAACATTTATTAAAGTATCTATTACTTTATGTCTTTGATGACTATTTTGCAGTTCATTAACAGTTACTTTTCAACCAGTGAAAATGGACCATGTGTATGAAAATGGTTTTCTATTTTTTTATTTTAATTGACTCCCTATGAGCAATCTGCGAAAGAGGATTGGGGCCACTGGAAAAAGGGGAAAAAAGTGGGCATGTCTTTTTTTTCTTTTCCTGTCTTCTGAGATCAAAGTCAGAATTCTCAGAAAAAAGTCAGAATTCCAACTTTAATCTCAGAATTCTGACTTTTTCCCTCAGAATTCCAACTTTAATCTCTAATCTGACTTCTGAGATTAAAGTTGGAATTCTGAGGGAAAAAGTCGTAATTCTGAGAAAAACATCAGAATTCTGACTTTTTCTTCAGAATTCCAAATTTAATCTCACAAGCAGATTAGAGATTAAAGTCAGAATTCCGAGATTGAAGTTGGAATTCTCAGAGAAAAATCAGAATTCAAACTTTAATTTTAGAATTACAACCTTAATCTCAGAATTCTGACTTTAATCTCAGAAGTCAGATTAGAGATTAAAGTTGTAATTCTGAGAAAAAAGTCAGAATTCTGAAAAAAGAGAAGTGCCCACTTTTTTTTCCAGTGGCCCTAATCCTCTTCCGTAGCAATCACTTGGTGAGAGTGGGAAGGTAAAACTTCTTTTTTAACGGGGATAATCGTCCTGCAGAACCAGGGTCAGGGAGGGGGAAAAATCTCCTGCAACTGGTTGTGGGTGAGGGGAGGGAAACAGGACAAAAGACACCCTGTGGAAGAGGGGCAAAGATGAATAATAACTAATGATTCTATGCAAAGTGGTGTATAAACACATATGGTCTAATTAACCCTGTCAGGCTCAGATTAAGTTTTTGTTGCTAATGCACAAAAGAATACCTGCAGTGGTACTTCTGAGTAACAAAAACTTATAAAATATGTATGTGGGATAATCAGGTTGTTAGCTTTCAACTGTTGCAAATCTGCAACGCCTGCCTTGAGAGGGTTAAAAACTTATGAAGTTAATTATCTGTTCAGTTCAGATTCAAAAAAGTATCATGGCAGTGGCCAAAATACTCAAACTGAGGCATCAAAACTTTACAAACTAATAGACGACATCACAGCGGTTAGGTCTGTCTGGGGAAAACTATCAAAAGTGGCAAATGGTTTGATTGGTTATTAATAAAAAAACAAATTGTTGAAAGAAAAGCTCAACTGCCTTTTTACTTGATTAAAAGTAAGATGTAATAATCTTTATATTTGAATTTAATAGCAGGCAATCAATTTGTCATTAAAGACACTTGGAACACAACTATTACGTATTCAGGGTCACTTATGTAAGTTACTTACAGCAGTGTGTTTCTGTCATATCCTTCAGAACTGACGCAAGTTTTTACTGGGTGTGTAGTAGAACTGCAGAGTAGCCAGCAAACAGCATACCTGCGGTGTTTCTTCTCACTGAAAAGTACAGGGTGGTGCAGCTGCTCCAAAACACAGAGGTTAGAGCAGGCTGGAGTCCAAAGTTGAGGCTAACTCTCACTCTGGCACCAAGCTTTGGCTTTCTAGTACAGCATGTGGAAGTGCTTTTGGCTTGGAGGAGATCTAGCTGTTAACAAAAAAAATAAATAAAAAAAATAGGAAGAAGAAAGGAAAAAAATGGGCAGTGGCAAAAGCGGCCTCTGCACGAGGATAAAGGAGCCGGGACAAAGCACATTACTCTTCATTTTTGTCACATCCAACATGCCAGCATCCATACGATGGAAAAACAACAAGGCAGAGAATTATGATGAATGCAGTTGAAAGGCAGAAGCGGCAGCTAGCTCATAACAAACAGCTCACATATAATCCTTACATTTAGTTTAATTCAAGGAAGAAAAGCATTTCATGTGAAATTACTGCTGTTGCTAAGTAAATCTAATACCCTGCCAGATTACCTCACATTGTTCTTCTCATTTGCGATCCTGAGAGTCACATACTTTATTTTTGCTTTTTAGTCAAATTCTTAACAATAGTTATCCTTTATACGGCTGCCCCCTCTGACTTCTCAGGCAAAATGAAGCCTTTCGGCAGTGCTCGGGGATATCATCAAGTCCACCAGTCTCAAGGCTAATATCAATGTCTCAAGGGTGTGCAGATAACCATCATTTTCCTCCATCTAAACCCTCCTGTTAGTCTCCAGAGTGGAGGTTCAGCTGTCTCCTGAAGCTTGTTTTTACTTCACCCCTTTGCTGTTGTCACAACATTTTCATTACATAGCAACTTAAGCTCTTAATGACCCCCTTCGAAGACTAAACACGAGGTCAAACAGGGTGTTGCCTGGACAAAAAGGAGAAGAGGTGACAACAGATTCTGTTCATAGTCACCTTTGTCTCTGCCTGCTTAAAAAAAGAGGTAATACCGTACATATTAAAAAATGTCTGAGATATAAGTTTATTATAATACAGAAAATTGTTCAGATTTACAGCTCCGTTAAAAAATTGTTAAAATGAGTTAAAGTCCTCATTTATGAGGAACTCCATGTACCACTTACACTCACTCATACTTGCTACCACTCCACTAGTCCTCCATTGTCATTCATTTATTTTGCTAGGAGAATTGGAAATAAGTGTAGGGATTTACTTAAATCTGTGCAATTATCCCAGGAAATACAGTTTGTAAGGCAAAAATGGATTCTCAAACTTGAAAGTCAATATTTAGTAAGACCATGTTTGTTCTTTAGTACAGCCTGAACTCTCTTAGACAAGCTTTCATGTAATTTCTTTAAGTAGGCCTCAGGAATAGTTCACTGGGCTTCTTGAAGGATATTCCAAAGCTCTGTTTTGGAGGTTGTTTGCCTTTTGTTCTGTTCTCTATCTAAATGATCCCACACTTCACACAGTCCTGGTTCTGAAGAGGCCAAACGGACTGCAACTTAAGAAAAGCACACAAAACACAACGGAAACAGGAAAACAGAAAACAGAAATAAGAAATAAGAAAAAACAGATTTCCAAAAGCACAAGGGAAGTGTTTCTGGGGAGACAATAACCTGATGGACCAGTTGCAGGAACCCAAAACATGCTAGTGTGTTCTATCATGATTCATATAATATTGATGATGGATTTTTTGGCTAATAGTTAGGCTAACACACGTACCTCTCATCTTTTCTTTCCTCACAAAACCAATAGATCCTCCACTTCTTTTAACTGTCTCCCAGCGCAATTCTTAGCATATTTTGGTTCCTGCAACTGGTCCGTTGGGTTATTGTCTCCCCAAAAACACTTCCCTTGTGCTTTTGGAAATCTGTTTTTTCCTATTTCTGTTTTCGTTTTTTTTTTTCTATTTTCATTGTGTTGCGGTCCATTTGGCCTCTCAGGGCCACCGTACATTAGCCATCAAATATACTGAAAGTTAATTTTGGGGAATAATGTGTCAATTACCTCGAACTTTTGATCTTAAAAGTAGCATAAAGTATTGTCATGGTAACCTCAGTGGCTCCACAGGTAACTTTTTAATAGAAAGTCATACTGTCATACTGAAATTACTTAGTTTAAAAAACATCAGGATAAAAATGTAAGAACTATTATCAGGGCAGTACTACTGCTGTTTGACAGCGCAAGTCAAAATAAAACATTCCTCTGCCATGATCACAGGAGATCTTATTTGTGGAGATGGAGACTTGAATTGGACTTTTGGCATGTAAAACAGGTTCTGCATTGGACTGATTTCTCTGTAGAAAGTTGCGGTAAATAGCAAGCATTTTTCCATTTAAGAAAAATAACCAAATTTGAAAACATCTTTCAACTATTGTTATCATTTATGCTCAACTACTGTCTGACATCTATTTGAATTCTGGGCAAGAGCCATACAGATAAATCTAGTAGAAACAATACACAACTAAAGGGGGAAATCCAAGCCTTCAACCTTTATGAAGCCTCAGTAATGACATGTAATAAATAAATAAAATGTCTTTTCTGGTCATAGCAAAGTGTATAGACAGTGACATATAGCTAAATTTAGTCTTACCACCTAGGAGCTAGATAATTAATCCCTGTAAATTCTTGACATCACTGCTCAAGTTGCTCCTGCTGCCTTGTTGCCTGTGGTGGGAAGTCATTTGGTTGGCTGCTGTCGAGCTCAGTCTCCAATTGTTTCAATTTATCTTTTGGGTCGGGTATATATGGCTGCCGGTTGTCTCCTCTCCAGCTCTGTGGTGCTGAGTTCAGCAGAGATTTGAGCAAACTAAGCCCACAGTTGGGTGTGATTTTTGTATTTGTTTGGATGGTTTTCCACCAAAGTCCCAATGAAATGATTAATGGCTGTGAAGGCCGGGCATAGGGCCGTGGCTTGTTTTGCAGCCCACAGGCTTCTGAGTCTGATTAAGTTGTTTACGCAGACATAACGGGAATGGGTGTAGGCGGATGGAGAGACGTGGAGTTTGGATGGAGAATAAGACTGACAGAAAGTGTCTTTATTAGCATGGATTCCAATCCCTTGGAATAGAACGCATTTGGAAAAAAAAAGAGGAACATTTTTTTATTCTAGAAAGAAGCATCTAGGGTTTTCAAGCCATCCATAGTGTTTACTTTAATGGTTCCCATGGAAAATCTGCCAAACAATGCAAACAATAAGAGGGACAGTTATATTTTGTTGTGGTCAGCTGTATGTAAAACATCCAATCTTAATGATGATATCTAGCTTTTGTTGTAAGCTGTTTGTGTGCCAAATATAAGGTTCTTCATACAAAGCACTGTCTTGTGGTTTTCAGGTTTACAGATGACATAAACCAAAGCTCGCACCACCGCCCGCAAAATACGCTTCAAAGCTGCCAGTCACATTTTCTGTCAGTGTGACGCCATTGTTCTTCTCTCATTTTATAGACAATTTGCAAATCTAATTATAACATTGGACTAACACTGAACAGGGCAAAACATCTTGCTACACTGAACCTATCACATATGTATCCCTGGTTTTTGTATGGCCGAGTAGCTCAGTGTTATAGCACACATTAATAGAGTCACTTGAACAGCTTCAAAACTACTTGCAATGTTCTAAGTACTTCTTTTTATTGTGATCTTTATGGCACTCCATCTCAGTGAGCTTTTAAAACAGCAGAGTTCTAGTATTTCCTTTACTCAACTCAAATATAACTCCTTGGAGATTTATCGCAATACCCTTGAGCATTTCTTTGTGCTGATAAGAATTCTTCTCTGGCATAAGGAAGATAAGAAATACCTTAGGGCACCTGCACTCAGGGGAAAAAAACCTCTCTTGTTTGTAAGTTTCTGAATAGCTTTTCGTACCTGTTAACATTACACTCCCTCCAACCCGTCCTCAACCGCAATTAGCTCACCTTTCAGTATACGAGTCCTTTTTGGCCGGCTGGCCAAGGCAGCAGATGTCGCATTGGCCTGTTCATGCAGACATGCTTGATCCAAGATGATTGGCCATAATTATAGGCTGTAAGCTGATAGTGGAGGGGATAGGGAGCCTATTGAGATGTCAGTCCTCCCAGTGTTTATGAATGCATTCAGGCACTGCCGTGGCTGTAGCCTCAATAGCATGTGGATTGATAGACTGCAGGGACGTAGCTGTGATTTTAATAGGAACACCTGGAGAGGTGTACTGGGTTAAACACTGGAAGGTTTGTAACTGTGTGATAGTGTGGGTATGTGTTGCAAGGGGACAATGTTTTAGCTGTTATATGTTAGAAAACATGTTCTGTAGATTTCAGAATGGGGTTGAGCAATATGTTTAAATGTTTTCCAAATAGCTGGTGGCCTTCTGACAACTAACAGCAGAGATACATTCAGGAAGATGAAGGGGGCACTAAGAGACAGTAAGAGGGCCACTGCACACCATTTTTGTTTAAAACACACAGAAAAGTCACCTATTTGACTTTATTTTTGATAATTTATGTTGTGAAATAAAGAAACATCTAGGGTGTATATCTATGATTAGATGATGAAAAGACAAGCTGAAACTTGTGGTATTAGTGGAGACCTAGCAATGGAAAGCTAGCTTAGTAAGCACAGGCTAGGAGGTATTCATACTGGTGCTTTGTTCTGCAGCACTGAACACTAGCTTTACAATGTCAGGTCTCCACACAACTACATTCTATTCATATTGTGCAGTGTAAAGCACAAGTACGGCGAAGTAAAAGTAGAGAGCCCCATGAACAAGATATTCAAATGGGGACGTCACCAGAAGCTATATGGTACCCTTCGATTACAAAATTCTGAACTCTTGTTTTGTTTTTTGCTTTTTTGTTTTTCATTTTTTTAGTCCTCATACACACATGTATTGAATATGTACTGAGCAAGGCTGTTAAAAAATAACAATATCATACTTTTAGTATAAGTATACTAACGTATACTAAAAGTTACTTACTAAAAGATACTTGCATCGGTACAGATAGCAATAGTGTAATCTTCCACATGATAGACTTGCAACACTACTACAGAAAGATTAGTGCACAGCCCTTCCCCTCAAAGTTGAATAGGTGAACAGTAGCACAATAAACATCTTAAGCCACATTAGCTGTCTTTGAAGGCTGTGGCTAAAGATGTGTTAACACTGGAAGCAATGTTGCAACCAGGCACCATAGTAGGCCAGTCAGGAATAAACTTTTCTGAACTTCCACGCAAGTAACTGATGCAACTACCAATGAGAGTGATTGACATATATTGGCTTCATTAGAGGGTTATCAAAGCAACCAGAGTCTTAAATGTGCACAAGTGACCAGCCATTAGTTTAAAGCAAATCTCTTCTATTGTGAGATTAAAAAATAATCTTAATGTGGGAGCTGCGCACCAGCGTCATCAGTCCTGTCTGTCTGCAATGTTAATAGACAGCATTAATTTAACAGAATAATATAATTATTTGTGTCTAAGAAGTGTTTTGTTTCTCTGATTAAAGCTGAGAAAAGTCTACCATCAACCAAACTGAAGCAATGCCAGCTTATCTTACCAAGTCTGTTTGATCAGCAGTGAAATATGATGCCAAGTCACCAGAAGCACAGGAAATAAAGACTGACAACCTCCCGTTAATATGGCCTAAATACAGCTGCCATTTCCTATTAACACACTTTGATGAACGTTAAAAGTTAATTATTTTCTGCATAAACAGACCACTAAAGCAGCTACATATAACAAAAAATAGGCTAAAAATGTTGTCAAAAGTCACCACAAAAATACCAGCTGTATACAGACTGAAGTCATTCCACTGGAATATATATATATAAATCATAAACAACAACAAAAATTCCAAGCTGAAATCAAGGTCAACATGATAAAAACAGAGCAGAGTACTATTATTTATTAATTTCCCTGCAAAGAATTATATTTATTATGGCTAGTTTCACTCCATATCCTCCCAAACCTCCCAACCCTGTCATTGACACCCCACCTGCAGTGGCTCGATGCTCCACTAGCGGGGCCCACTCGGCAGTTTGAGAACAAGTGGATTAAACAAATAAGGTAGAACGTGTTAGGTAATGAGCATTGTAAGTCCTTGCAGAGAGTTTTTTAAGGTTTAGACAGACCCAGACTGTTCCTTCTGCTTCCACAAAAATCAGACTGATGTCAATTTTCTCACTAGAAAAGGAAAAATGGAAGTGCAGTGCCCTTAAATTTTAAACTTTTCCTTTATCCTGTCTATTGAGCCCTACTGTGAAAATTTAACTTGAGTAAATTGTTAAACTATAACTCTGTCTTCCATCTGGTGTGTCACCACATGACCAGAAATGTAATTTATTTTAATGAGCTTTGGTCCCAGTAGTAAAAAAAAAAGTTTCAAACCTGCTGCAGGGAGCAATCAAGTGTTTGCCATCAGCTCGCTGAATGAACCACTGGCTTGTTGCATTGTGTCTCACCAAAATAAATTTTAACAAATGACTTAAGAAACTTTGTCCTTGCGTAAGCAGAAGAGAAGCTAGGGAGAACAAGAAGGGGGGAAAAGCACAGCAGAGGAGAGGAGAAAATCAGAGAGGCCTGAATGCTGGGAGGCACCTAATTGTCTACTGCAGCATGTAATGACAAGCTTACTTCGCATCAATCTTTCATTATTAAGAGCTATTTCTGTCTTGATGCAGAAGGCAAACAGATTCATCCTCAGGATGGCGCTGAATTAAGAGGGAGACGCTGGTCTGTCCGCTGAATGAACAGGATTAAAGGAGGACGATAAAAGTCGATTAATCTAAACTTTTTCTGGCTTTTGTGGGAATTCTCGTTTCTCTCTCTGTGTAAGATTCTATCTCCTCAAATAATATTTTGCAGAATTTTTGCCTAAATAGCTTCACAAATGTCAGTTGCTCTCATTTTATAATCATGTTGTAGACAAATGGATGATTTCAAAATTAGCACTTGTAGAATTTGTACTAACCCTACTACATATTTAAACACACTGAGTTATATGAATTATATTTCATAAATAAATGTCACCATAATAGCATTTATTTTAATAGTCACCCACAATTTAAATAATAACTATTAATGTTTTTAGGACTGTTTCTTGTGGCAGTTTTCCTTTGAGAACACTGCCCCCTATCTTTGAAAACGATATGTCTGTTTAAGCCTCACAGAAATCTTCTCACTAAACAAATGTGACAGATGACAGAAGAAAGAGGAGGCTTTAGTGAAACTTTTAATTAAAACCAATCGCTTCGATTTGTATGTGCTGCACATTGCGTTGGCCCATTCATCAGCTATTAGCGTGAATCAGTGAAACACTGAAATTGCCGTAAAATGTTGAGAATGAGTGAGCCGGGCACTGTGCCAAAAGCAGGTCGGATGTGGAGATGAGGAGGAGAGAGGATCAAGAGTGGGTAAATACAGAGAAAGAGAGAGAGGAGGAGGAGGAAAGGCGTGTGTGTGTGTGTGTGTGTGTGTGTGTGTGTGTGTGTGTGTGTGTGTGTGTGTGTGTGTGTGTGTGTGTGTGTGTGTGTGTGTGTGTGTGTGTGTGTGGATTTGAGACAACTCCATCCCCCTAATAACCCCACTGGATAAAATATGCTTTGAGTGGAGATGATTACCTCTTTATCACTGTTCTCTATATATTTATCCCCCCCACTCTCTTCCTCTCTGCAGCTTGTAGTTCCTCTCTCTCCATCTCTCTGTCTGTCCCCCCCCCCATTTCTGTGCTCGAGGAAATAAGCCTCAGTCTCAGTGATGCTTTTCAGTTCTCCAAAGTCCTGAAGGGATTAGCACTTTGAACTTGTGTGGCTTCATTTAAACTTCGCCACTTTGTTAACTGTTGGAGGTAAAGTACATCAGATGACACAAAAGTTTGCTTCAAAGAGCAAGAAACTTGTGTGCAAGCTACTAAAGACACCCAAAGAGAAACTATCACTTAAACATAAACCTGCTCAATATAATATAATAGGTCAATACCTCCCAAATATGGCTCTTTTATCAGAAGCTGCTCTGGTAAAGAGATATGCACTAGAGACGGGCAATATTACCTTGAAGTTATATTAAAAAAAAATTCAAGAATTTTGCAATAACAATTTTTCTAACACTATGCAAAAAAGGATTGAACAACATTTTATTGATAAATACTGGCAGTGTAATTAAATGAAGGTCATGTTTTATCCTTCTTTTTCAATTTTTCCATTGAGCTACTGTCACTGATGACATCTCCTAATTTGAAATGTGACTCTACAGACGTAAGGTGCCAGCAGCAGCCTTATAGAGCAATCGCAGTGATGCAGCATTATTTCAAATGTAAGCACAAAAGTAGAGGCAGTGCTTTCCCTGAAAATGTTAAGCTGAAGTATAAAACAACAGCTTACCTCTTTAGTTTAGCAATAACTAAAACAATTTAACCTTGTAACTCTTCAGGAGCTCTGCTCTAAATCTGAGGATGACAACATTCCTGGGCTTGTCTCATAGTTGCACATACTAGGGAGAGTAAATATATGGTGTTGCTATAGCATTGATATCGTGATATAATTTTTAGCATATGCTATAATGGAAAGTAACACATTTTTCAGTAACTGTACTGTAATTGAACCACAGTAACAATTATTTCATTACTTGCATTAAAAGGTTCTTCATTTATCTGCACACAGGGTGAATGGAAAGAAAAAAATAAGTGTATTAGTGCACTTGTGCTACATTAGTGTTTATGTAGAGCAGTCTACAGAAAAGATATAGACTGACAAGACTTTTTTATTGCACAAAAGGGCCAGAGCACTATAGTAAAATGCAAACTGTGTCCAGCACAGAAACAACCATATTATATTGCTAATACAACTTCAACTCTCTGCAAACATCTGCACAGATAGCATGCTAACACAAAGCTAGCCAAAAACCCAGAGTGACAATAAAGCTGAGTGTATGCTGACCTCAACTTTTCTTTGTGTTGTCGACTTTCTGTTCATACGTAACGCTAAAAGAAACTCATATGTGTGTGCCGTCATTAAGCCATATATTTCTGCTGGTGTGTTGAACCAACACAAAGGTTTATATTGTTAAATGGTAATAATGAGACAATCAGGTCATTTCAAGTCATTTTAGGTAACAATAGGAAAGTCCGGAAGGGCCCGGTGGCGCCTGTGTCCGGCAGCCTCGCCTCTGTCAGTGCGCCCCAGGGCAGCTGTGGCTACAATGTAGCTTGCTATCGCCAGTGTGTGAATGTGTGTGTGAATGGGTGAATGACTGAATGTAGTGTAAAGCGCTTTGGGGTCCTTAAGGACTAGAAAAGCGCTATACAAATGCAGGCCATTTAATATAATACTATAATTTAAGTAATATAAGACTAGTTGTAACAAATTACTTTTTTCGATGAATCATTTGGTAACATACTGCAGTGAGAACACTCCCACTGCACTGACGCTAAAAGACACCTTCAGCATATCTTGAGACAGCAGCTGCTTTGACAAGGCCACAGCATTTGATGCCCTGGAATGAGAATAGGCCGTTACATCTGTTTTCAGTCCGGCACATCCTGGGTTTGATAAGTATTCATAATAACTTGCAACTTTACAAAAAAAAAAAAAAAGTATTATATGCAGACATTAAACCAAGTGTAAATTAGTGAGTTACATATTTTAGCAGTGGATTTCACCCTGCATCATCTGCAGCAATGTCAACCTATAACCAAGCAGAATTTTCCAGAAACATTACCAGCTTCAGAATAAGGTAAAGTCAGTCATACGGTTAAAGATGGTTGTAACAACATCAAGAAACACTCTGCAACAGCAGTCACAGCTGGAAGGTTGGAGAGATTACATTTGTAAAGAGCTGTGGAGAACATGGGCAAGAAAGAAACAAGCTTCATGATAACAAGTTGGATACAATACAGTGAAAGCTGAAGTGTTTCTGTAGTGCTGTCTTCACATTCTGATAGCAAGAGCACCAATGTGGGAACACGTTTCATATTAAAAAGGCTGGGTGGGATGTCATTTCAAAAGATATGGCTAGATCCAATAGAACTTCCAGAGATCGTTTTTTTCAGTGGTCTAAACAACATTTAGCCACAACACTTTTGCACGGGCATGGGCTTTTCTGTGGATGAGCAATTGTGGCCTGAGATCCCCATTGTATGTGCAGATCTTTGGGCAGAGACTGTTTTCCCAGCTGTCTCAGGCACAGCAAGCATGAGAGAATGACGGAGGAGTGACGGATCCGTATCCCTGAGGATTAGCATGCAGAAGACATCCTGGTGTTGAGCAGGAGCGGATTTGAAGGCACTTTGCCGATAATAACGCAACCCTCAAGTTGGCAGACTGAGGAGGAGGAAGGCTCTCAGGATCCTGGAAAAAAAGCTGAGGAAAAAAAAGTGCACTGCTGGAGAAAAGAAAACAACCTCATCCCTGCACTCTTTGAACTAGGAACCACCTGCTCGCTCTTAAAACAACTGTCTGGCCTTTTATTATTGTGCTCCTCACTGCTCTAACATATGCTCACATGAAGAAATGCTTCATGTGTGCCTCAAAGGACTTTTTTATGTGATCACATTCTCTCTGTTGAAGCTTTACTTTAAAGTATCTTATTCTGTCGATGTTACGTGAAATGTCTTATCGTATTTTCTGTGCATAAGAGATACTCCAGAGGAACTGTGTTTCATTTAGCTGAAACATGGAGGGAATGCAGCTATTGTCTCTCTTTTGCTTTCCCAAGTTTGCAAAGCTTAGAAACTGTTTGCAAAGTATTTTCTGTGTAAGAACAGAACTAAGAAAAGAGCTACCTTATGGAAAAATCAAGCGTGCACTGAAGCTGCATTAACAAAGTCATTTAAACTTCTTTAACAATTTTCTTTAATCATATTTTTTTTGCTAGCTTCATAATCATTCAAATATTTTGAGGACTGTTTTTCATTAACGCTTTCTCTTTAACTTTTTCTAGTTTACACAAATGCCTCTGCAAAGTTTGTTTTCAAAGCACTCCGCTGTAGGTGTCTAGACAACTCAATCAGCAATGATATGGAGGCTGTCAGTAAGAGATATGTTCATCCATTGCATTAATCTCAGCAGGCATCAAAAGCCCCCGACAGCAGCCTCCGTCACGCCACAGGTGGAGGATACGCTGTGAAATGGCACCATTGTCATCTCTCTGTACCATCTGCCCCTCTTTCTCGAGCCCCACTCGCACTGCCACTTGTTGTCGTCACAGAGCAGTCACAATGGGCTGTCACCTTATAATGAACCCTGAGGGTGCGAGGCACTGATTTAAAGTCCCATTACCGTCACAGTGCCAAGGGACTGCAGGAATGATGACTTAGGTATGGCGGTTTGCTGGCTCCAAGCACAGATGGTGCTTTTTCCACACATTAAATGTTACTGGGTAAACTGTGCAGAGACTGTTGGACAATAAAGGTGAAAGTGTGTGCGGAAACAAATTGGTGTTTTTGCTTTTCTCATTTGGATCCTTCTGGTCAGTAAATTTATCCGGAAAGTTGTTGATGAGTTATTTATAAAAACAGAAGTAAAGCTGCAATATTCTGCACCATTGGAGTGGAAAATGAAAACAGCCATTAAAGCTAATACATGACTGAGCAGCTTTAAAAAAAAATATGCAGGTATGTCATCAGCGAGAACAAACTCTTTGTAGTGGTGAAAAAAGGAACACGACTTCTGTTCTGGATGATTGTGCTGACTCTTGTTGCCCAAGCTGCCCCTTGTCTTCACTCTCTCCGTGTGAGCTGTGTTTGAAAAGGCAGCGAGCAGCATGAGGTCAGGGCGACTATGTCCGCTCGTGTCACATGGTTCTTTTCATCTCTCCATGCTGCCATTACGGCAGGTCACAGGGTGAAGGGCACCACAGTGGCAAGGCATGCTGGGATACATGGACTGCGAGTCATTCTCCCACCGGTGCTCGGAGCCCTTGAGAGTTGATGGTACGTGTTGCTAGGGTATGCTGGCAGCTGCATAAGCTCTGCCTGGCAACCAGCCTATGAGGTATTAGTTCTGGTCTGGCCCCCATAGGAAGTCATTTAGCACATGCATTTTAATTCTGCATCTGTATTCAAATGGAGGACTATTGCTGGCTAAATTATAGAGTCATGGTAAGAGGAAAGTACACCCTATGTCATTTATAACTTTTTACATATGACACCCCAGGATTCAGTAGCTTATGCGTTCAATTTTAGTAGAAATAACTTGAAATAACTTGAAAATTTGGTGTTGGTTCTGATATGCTGTGTTTGGTTGGTGCATTATAACCAAATAACATAACTTTGGTCTGTCCGATGGAGATTGTTTGAGAAAGCTTGTGGTTTATTAAGATACAGTTTTGCAAAGTTAAGCCATGCTGCCATGCAATACAAAATGAGCATGAGATGTCTCCTTTAATGTTCTGCTGTGATTTAAATAAGATGGACTGAATGTTGCCAACAAATTATTGTTGCTGTAAGATTTTTACAGCGACATGGAAACACATGGAATTTAAAAAATATACAGTAGTAATATAACTATGTTTGTGTTTTAGAAAACTAAGCTTGCTTCTTAATTGGCTCTTATGAGTCCCCAAAAATTAAGATTTTCTCTTGGTAACTTTCACAATCCTGTGATCCACTTCAGCAGTAGTTGATGCTCACACTGCAATTGAAAAATGTTTCCATATTTCTGCTGCTGTGGTGCTTTCAGTACAAGTTACACCTCATTATCAGTCAAAACAAAGAAATCTCAGGTCTTTTGGCCGTAGTTGTTTTTCCTCAGGATCATTTTCTACACGGAGCCAAACCTCTGCTTTTGACTGACACACGCCTGCCCTGTGAATGTAAAAGGTTGGTATTTATGTTTATTAACTTCTTTTTTTCCAAGTCAAAACAGATGTAAATTCCATATTTCCATCATGTTTACAGTCTGGCACCTCCTAATTCTTCACCTGTAATAGCACCAGACTGTAGAACCGCTAACATTTAAGGCTCCGTGTTCTCAACTCCTAAAATATGTATAACAGATGTGGATAGAAATGTGAGTGAAAGTGAGGAGAATTCAAATTTCAGTTTGACTCAAGCTTGGGGGATTTCAGCCCATCTGTGATGGACATGCTATGCGTGGATTTTCAAATGAAAACAACCAAGGATTATAGATGCTGAGCTTGTCACATCACTCACCCTGCTGTATGAAGAAACATTTGGATCAAACAAGATCTTATGTCTCGTTCTCTCCCGGCTTTCCCAAGAATCACTGAAATCACTTCTATGAATGATGTGGGAATGATGGGAAGGTGTTGCGTTACACATAGAGAGAAGCCTGTTTGAAGCACAGTGTCAGCGCTGATTTGTTCATAAGGTTGATGGTTTACATTTAACAGGTTGATTAGTATATCTAACCGCCAGGGCTGCCAGTTTTTTGTTTCTTTTACCTTTTTGGTGTTGTAAAGTTTTTTTTGCCTCATCTAGCAAAATAAGCGACGCTCACTACTTATGAATCCTGCTAACCTGCCAGCTTTTCCACTTAACTCCAGCCATGTTCCTTCTCTTTTCTAAGCCCTGTCTTTATCCACCTTGGCAAGACATAGCAATCCACAGCACAGCTATCAAACGAGCCAAACACATCTCAGGCCGTATCACAAAGAAACATGGAGTCAAAATGAATTTTAGTAAACATGGCATCTTAACAGCATAAAATATATCCGTCCCATTTCACTCAAGATTTGAGCCCCGACATCAAACCACATTATCAAGTTAAATCTTCCTTTGGCCAGTGGCCTGACCTTTATGGAGACAAAGCGATCATCTCTGGACACCAGTATGCGCTGAGTTCACGCTGTGAATGAGGCTATGAAAAAGAATGGTGCATCCTCTACTACACTAGCCAGCTCATCAGGCATGCAGTCCCAGCTGGTGTGGTGGCAATATGAAACACATAAACCCTTCTGATATTAATGACTCTGTCGAGCTGAAAGCTTCTGATGCTATTCGGAGATAGGCGCTAAATGTCCCCGAGTACTGAGAACACAACATTATATGCATTCATATAAATATCCTCTCATCTCTGCACAAGACTGGCTGTCCTTGAGTTCCCATGAAAATAATAAGAGGTGGGCCTCATGTAACTCAATACCCAGATATTGCCTGCAGTGGTGGCGCCGAGAGATGAAATGAAACAGAACAAGGTGATGACAATGCTGCCACTTGTGGTCGAGTTGGAGATTTAAGGATTCATTCCCCTTGTTTTTCAATCCCCACTCCAATCTCCACCAGACGTCTTTAGCCTCCTCTTGGCACTTCTTGACACTGTTTTGCTTGTTATAGCAATAATAATGAGAAGCAGAGCCCCATATTGCCGTAAATAAAATAAACACTGCAGATGTTCTAACTTGAATGTAAATTAACGGATTTGATGTGTTGCTTTTCAGAGGAGGGTTAAATGAGAAGATTAAAACTACGCTCATATATTAAAGTAAATTTGACATTAATGCTAAGCACTGAGACTGGAAACAGGGGAGAGGAAGCTCCTCTGGCTCTTTTCAGAGTTAATAAAACTTTCTAATTAGCACCGTTAATACTTTGCAATTAACACATTATATGGTAAATGGTAAATGGCCTGCATTTGTATAGCGCTTTTCTAGTCCTTAAGGACCCCAAAGCGCTTTACACTACATTCAGTCATTCACCCATTCACACACTGGCGATAGCAAGCTACATTGTAGCCACAGCTGCCCTGGGGCGCACTGACAGAGGCGAGGCTGCCGGACACTGGCGCCACCGGGCCCTCTGACCACCACCAGTAGGGTTAGTATCTTGCCCAAGGATATTTGGCATGCAGCCAGGAGGCAGCCTGGGATCGAACCACCGACCTTCTGATTAGTGGCTGACCTGCTCTGCCACCTGAGCTACAGCAGTTTAAAAACTGAATCAGAAACAAGTTCATGTTTGTGAGGGTGTGCGTCAAATTAATCTCAGGACCACGACCAGTTGCCAAACAACCAACGGGAAAACTGGTTAAATGTGTTAATTTGTGAGATTTTTTTCAAAATGTCAGCTGGCTGTAGCTTCGTATTTGCGATACGCTCTCGTTCTCAGATATAACAGTTTTGTCAAAGTCATTGGCATCCCACTGATAATCACATGTTGTCCTTTTGGTGCATAAAGCTAATTTTATAACAAAATTATAAAAACTAAGTAACACAGCTCAATACTCCCTTTCAGTTTGGTTTCATTTGGCCCTTTCATCAAAGTAGCAACCTTTGCGGGAATCTAAAACTGCAGTTACTTATTTTCTCAAAGTCAGAGTAATTGAACTGTTGCTGAACCAGTGCAATATGGAAAAACTGTGGAGGAAGACATGGTTGGGCTTCCCCCTCCAAGCTAGGCCTCTAATCAGTTCTTGAGACAGGCCAAGAGGCTGTCATCTCTGGGGGGTCTCAAACGTTCTTTAGCACCCAGATCTGTCACACACCTGCCACTGTCCTTTATAGGGGGCTCGTACACTGGATCTGTGCCGATGAGACCAGCTATCAGCCCCCCCCCCTGCGGCACTTCAATAGCAACGTCAGTGTCAGGTTCCCCCACAGCAGCACGCTACACATGGATGGGGGACAATCAAAGGCCACTCTTCAACATTAGGGAAGAGTGGCCTGAATTTAACCCTCGTCTCTCCTCCTCTCAAGAGCCTGGAAACACATAGTGAGCCAGTGTCCAATTTCCCTGCTAGTTTACCCTCTGAACTGTGAGGACGGATGGAAGGGCAGCTTAGCCTATTATGGAGGCCCCCAGGGATGGGTAACACTGGAGATAGATGGACCCAAGAGGTCCTTGATTTTATTGCAGGCCTGTCAAGAGTTGGCCTTTGTTGTTTCCTGTTTAGGAATTCCCCTGAAATGGCCAGAGAACTGTGGAACATGTTATTTGTTATAACATCTTATTTGTGATATACATGTAGATAAGCCAGTATTTTAAGGTACTGAGTTTCCTCTAAAGTGAACTGAGAGGACTTGCTGTTTAGAGTATAAGGGCCATGAATAGACTGTAGTGGAAAATTAGCTGAAAAATGAGGTCAGATTGGGTAGAATGTCAAGGAAATCATTATCACCTCCTGTTGCCCAGAGTGTGGTGCCACAGTCGATCATCAGCACTCTGCACTGCCAGTATGTCTTGTTGCCCACCAAGCACAACATTCTTCTTGGTTTCAAGCCCACTGTTGCCCCTGTTGTTGGAAGATGTCAAGCATTTCATTCCAAGTCATCTTCATGTACCTGTTTTCTCAGGAAAATGAGAGATGAGAGGAGCAATTACCCTGTAATTATTTTGGGATGTTGCATTCATTATAAAATGTACATGCTTGACAATTAAGCACTCAGGCCAGTGTTAAATTATCGGTGACAGACATCAACAAAATGGTAAATCCAGGCTGGTTGCAGTATTTGAATTGGATTGTTGTGCCGTTGGTGAGACCAAGACCTTTAAGCAGCACTGACAAATCCCACCTCTGGTCTGCCGCAGATGGCATAGCAATCCATCCAAGCAATGAATAAAATAGTAGGTGCTGAGCCCTAATATCCCATGTCTAGGACTATTGCCATTTTGAGGTGACAGCCACAGCCAAGTCAAACAAATAAAACTACACTTTCCATGTGGCACACTGAAATAGCAGCTACTGAAAATGTCAAAAAATGCATTCTTTCCTGTGCAGTAACAGGTTATTTCAACATTTTGCTTAAATTAATCTGATTAATTGTCAATTACATATGTTCTTTTATACTTTATATAACTGAACTACCTTTTTTTTGCCAAAAACCATTTGCCTTTGAGATCAGAACAAGCGGCTAATTGAAAAGAAATTGATGATTTCCCTGTGTTGTGTTGAATCAGATAATTCAGCTATTCTGTTGAGCCCCTAAATGACTTTGGTTAGGTCTGCTGACCAAACCGCAGTCAGGCTCAATTCATGTTATTCTTCCATTTCTCTGTGCCGAAAACAGCACATATTTTAACAGTTACAAGCTGGCTAAAATAAACCACTTTATAACACAATGATATCTGGGAGGGTACACACGTGTTGACAAACTGGCATATTTACAGTTCTTTTCATTTCTTATTGACCTTTCAAACAGCTTTTACCACACACACTGATGTGGGGATATATGCTACATTGGAGAGCTAGAAAACAAAACTTCTGATCCGGGTTCAATGTGCTTTACATCAGGTACTTCAAACATCTGTACCATCTGGGAATTGAACCAAGGCCACCAGAACAGGAATCTTACATGATACCACTACACTGATTGGTATGCTGGTACTCTTGAGCAATTACACACATTCCTTTGGATGCCATAGCCTTCTTTCAAAGTGCACTTGCACTATCATGAGGCAAGTGCATAGAGAAAGATATAATTCATAACTCATTTACAGCCTGTCTCATAAGATCAGGATGACTCGAAATTTATGACGAGCCATTATTCTTATTAGGCTTGTAAAAGAAGGCAATAGCCCACACCAAGCATTAGTAAAATTCACCTGACCTAACAAGGGGCAGGCTGGGGTGAGAGAACACTTTTGCTCAATCAGAGCTCTACAAGGTGATGGCAAGATGCCCAATTTCATAACTAGTAATGTTCTGAACTGATAAATATGACAAACTGTGCCTGGCTTATAAGTTTTGAAGGGGAAAAGGGAGTTCAGGAGCACACACTGAAATTTCATCAGGAGAAGCATTCTTGCACTGAAATTTGATGTTTGTGTTAGATAACCTGAACAGCTGATTGCGTGCAACATAAAATGAGAAACTACAGATCATCCACGTCAAATTTAACTCAGGAATCTTCCATCCATGAAATAATGATGCAAGACAAAATAAAGTAAACAAGTGCAGGGAGCCCCGTGGCCCACGATTCTGCATGGCAGCTTTAGGAAATCCATCTGTCCCATGACTGTCAAATCCCACAAGGAGAACCCCAGAGGAGTGACGAGCAGAGGCCCTAGTTTCTTTGATTTTCGTTTTGTATGACACGGTTCTCACATGACCATATAACTTTGCAGTGTCTGTCAGACAGCTGGGCCAAGCTCAGGCCATCTCAAGAAGGCAACAGATGGGAAGAGGTCAAGTCCGAAGAAGAGGTTTGGTACCAGTAGCTACTGTGTCTTTGTTTGTGGTTCCACATTAGAAGTCTTGGAAGGAATTGTTCTCATGAATTTGAGAAGCCAAAGCACCAGCTGAGAAACTAGTCATTTGATTTACACTCGAGATCATGGCTGTGAGCCACACACTTTATATAAAAGAATGATGTAGCCACTATAACAAATGAATTCCTGTTTTGAAGCCTCCATTGTAGTAATACTCTTGTCATGATTTGGGTTTTTGTGGGGAGGAGGTTTCAACCCAATATTTGGATGCAATGGTAGAGAATTTACCAACTAACCATAAAAAAACTTGTTTAGCAAGGTCGATTCATAGATTGTACATGTATGGATGCATCACACAACCACAGGTAACCCTGGTAATTAGTGGTAACATGAAAATAAAATAAACAATACTAGAATTCAACTAAACTGAAGCACAGCCTAATCCGGTCTTTAAGTCTGACATCATTAGCCGTTTGGACAAGTTGAACTAGCTCGTATATAATGATGTGCTACAAGGTGGCTAGCTACACAGAGGATGAACGCTAACTTTTTTCCACTCGTTAAAAGTTAATGCGAGGGTTCTCGATGGTTAGGGACAAATGCAGTCGCATGGCATGATGCTGTAAACGGACCAAACTTCAGTCAGCAAACAACTGGGATCATCCATCCACAATGCAAGGTTAGTTATTAATATACTGCTACATGTGCTGGTCTGTAGTTACATCGTACGGTTTTAAAAATTAGCTTTAAAACTGCTGCCGATGAGTAGTGGTAATAAAAACCAAGAGAGGCCGACAGTGATCACTGAACTTTTTTTTTAGGGGTTTATTCAGATTAAATAAAACAATATTCAAACATGTTAAAAAGGTCTGCATCACTGGAGCTTTATCAGTTTCACAGCGACTGACAGCAACCTCCAACAACCAAGCCCAAGTGGTCAAAGAGTACAGATTTTCTTTAGCTTCCAGTGGTTGCTAATGAAATTTAAATGAATGATCTTTGTTGACACAACCATTTTACATATGTAAGCGTGTTTATTTCTGCCAAAAAAAACTGTGCATTTTAACAAAGGCCTAGCTTACTTTTGGAAGCTGTACTTTCCTGGCTTAAATTTTCAGGCTCTGAGGTTGCTGCATCTTCTGAACTGAAGCTAACTAAGCTAATTTTAAGAATTTCAGCATTTTTTTTAATTAGCACAAACAGAAAGACAAGGTTCACTCTCAATGTTCCACTCTAATTGTGTCTAATGGCTAATTGTTTGACATCTGCTACCAATTTAAGTCTGAGTTGCCTGTGGTTTTGAAACAGAAGTGATGGGTAAAATGTAATCATGACAACCATTTGTGATAATGGTCACAAAAATACAAGAACAGCAGCCTCAGATAGGGAAACAAAAGAATTTCTTTTCAAAGCTAGGTGGAATATTCCGGCAGAAACCCTCAAAGGAAATATTAACAACTGCATATTACACTTGAATAAAAGCAATTAATTAGCATGTCTCATGTAATACTGCAGTCTAACCTCCAGGCATTCATGATGGCATCAGCTTTCAAGTACATCAGTGAATACCGCCGTCTTATAGGCAATGGGGAATATTCTTTCACCAGGTCCCCAGGGGTGCAAACACCATTAAGGAATATGAATTTCATCCCACTCATTCCATCATCAAATCCACTAAGAGTCAAATTAACATCTGTTATTCTTCACTTTAGTTTGTTTGTGACATAAAAATGTCGTAAAATCCTGAAGGGTCTGCTTTAAACCTAAAAGATGTAAATTCTTTGCCCAGGAAAATGTAAAATTAAGGCAGACTCGATGCTGTGTTGTGATGCGTTTTCCCACTGACAGTTTCTTATGGTTTTGTGGTTACACATTAGTCCATCATCTCCAGCAGGCACCAACTCTGGATCTCCTCATTGATCCCACACAAAACAAATGGCAATCTCTGACAGCAGGACACAATGCTTCATCCTGCCCAATCCATTAACCCCTATCACATGACTCCCACTCAGAAGATGGAATACACTGATGCCCCACTGATAGACAGACAGACGGAGAAAAGTAAGTGATGCGAGGTGCGGTGAAAAAGGTGCTGTGAGGGAAGAGAAGGAAAGCAGGAAAGCAGAGGATGTATGTGGGAAAAGGTGATAAGTGGGAAGACAAGGGTAAAGAATTAAACTGCCACCATGACAGAAAACAAAACCAAGCTCTCCTCCACCGCTTGTCCTTGGCCACATTTCTTAATGTTGTTATTCTCTGGTTTCTTACAAGAGAATAAGAAGACTGAGATGCTGATGACAGAAAGATAATATCAGAGTTTGGATTATGTTGTTAATTATACTCTTCCCTGAGGTCAAGAATGAGCCTTCGCACTCAAGTAAATAAACCAGCTGATTTAACCCACAGTTTGCTGCAGCAACAGTGAGTGCCTCTGCTTTATCAAAGGTACTAATACACTCAAAAGGTTTTTTCCTTCAAAAGTGATTTAATTCTTCATGGCAAAGATTCAGAAAAGTGCTGCAAACAGCCAAGATTGTCATGTTCAAGAAACCTGCTCGACGTGATTTGAGCTTTGTAACATGATGCGTTGTTCTGCTGGAAGATGGATTCATTGCAGCCATAAAGGGATGGACACGGTCAGCAAGAATGCTCAGGAAGGCAGTGACATTTAAAGGATGTTCACTTAGTGCAGCATGTTTATTAGAGATTCACATTAACGAGCAGCTCAACACGTGCCTTACAAAATGTACCACTGCTTTAACTTACGTGATATTGTCACTACTAACAAAAACTACAAAAACGTCACTATAGGAAGAAATATGAAGGCATGCTGAAAGATGGGCACTCGCCTACATAGAATATAGTGGCTCATTCAGCAAGCACTAGTATTTCAACAGCTGAGATCAGTTACTTTATTACTTCACACCGCAGCTCATAACTGTAAATGTAGACTAAGGCTGGGCAAGAATAAAATCAAATAATACCATAATAAAAATCTGATAAATTGATAAATCTGACAAACTGCAATTGCAGAGAAATGGGATTACATCCAGATTGTCCAGTTTTCTTTTATAAAATAATGAAAATGTTGCACATGACTCAGATCTCATTGTCCACAGTGATCAGGAAGCATGCCACACAACAGTGCAGACCACAGGCTAGAAAAGCAGCTGTCATGTGCTAAAGCTGGGTTATAATGGGAATTTAAATTGGACAGTTGTGTTCCTGTCTTACTGGAAAATTGTACCACCAACAGTCACCACATACTCTGGCAGGTTGGGGAGAAGTCAGTGGGTCTTCATTAAAACCAAACCACAGCATGAAGAGGAGGAGGAGGAGGAGGAAGCCTTGTTCTCTCTCTCTGGGTAGCGTTGGCTTTGTCAGCCCTTCTTTGTAATTAGAACAGACCTCCTCCTCCTCCCACTGTAATTAACAGCAATAGGAAGTATGCTGCAGTTCCGCCTCCTGCTTTGTCATGCTGATATGTTTCTGGACCTGGGCTGATACTGGGTGGGCCACATTTCATACCGCTGATGTATTAAAATATGAATCTCTCATCAGTTATTATTCCCTTGTGAAATTAAAAAAACAAAAGCAACAAAAAAACATTAGTCACAGATTCTGCTGAACTTTCAGTCACCGGTGGTATTTTAACTGAAGTGTTTTGTAGTATGCTGTCTGCCATGCTCTTGAATGTGGTTGGCAAAATTTTAGGAACATTTTATTTTATGATGCACTGAAGTTCAACACCTCCGCAAACTGCAGCCTCATTAATTAGCATGTCCTTAAATCAACATCTCTTTGACTTAACTAGTCCAGACAGGCCTTTTTTCCTGTCAAGGAAGAATTTATAGCTTCACTACTGTCACACTACATTTTACAATAACTTACTTAAATTGCAAGAAAATTACTTGTTATAAGATTTTTAAATTTAAATAAATAAAAAACTTTGGAAATGGTCAAAAAGCATGTAGTTACAAGTTTAAAAAGCAGTAAATTGGCATATATATGAAATATTTAGACTGTCATTCTGGGCTTTACTAACTGATACTGAAGTGACTTTACAGATGTTTGACACTGACATTGATTGAAAGCGTCTGCTCCCTCCGTCCGAGTTACTCATTGCTTAAAGGTTATGGTCAGGTCTTGGGGGGGTCAGAGTGAGATGGGGTCAGCTGATGTCACGATCCTGCGGTATCCTCATTAGTCCATCACAGGTCTGATGGCAGTTAAATAGCTTCCATGTGTACAGAGTTAGATGCTGCCCCAGGATATATAAGACAAAGCATCGGGGATTTGTGGTAGGAGCTAAGAAGAGTTGCGACATGCCTCGGTAGCCAAGACATGCACAAGATGTTTATCAGACTTAAAATTACCAGCCTCACAAATCCCTGTCAAATGATCTTAAAGGGTGTGCCCATTTATTTTCAACTGAACAAATGTTCCTTAATGATTCTGTGCTGACAGGTCACGGCATAGATGGCGTGCATCGCAGATTCTCTGCATGCACCTTCTGTTTTGATGTGGTGAAGAAGAGCTGTGATTGGCTAATCCTGCTGAGTCAGCTTTCATGGAGATCAGAGCGGTGCTTTTGATGCCACAGGGTGCAGCATGGGCCAGGTATTCCCAAAGGAACATCTTTGTTAATACGAAATAGGTGTGTTTTATGTACTACTGCAAGATCTTTACACTTTTGCCTGTCCTTAAGTGCTACGGATGAAGCATTCACTCCTGCTTCACCCTCTCAATCTTGTCTCCCTCCTAACAAGACTGTGATTGGATGATATTTTTAACCTGTTTGTCCAAAGGTCCTTGGCATATTGAGGAAAGAAAAAAAGAGAAAGATGACTTGGAAGAAAGATGAGCCGTCATCGAAACACATTTGTGTCAGGCCGTGTACGATATGTTGCAGTAATCTATGGGAGCACTTATGTCTGTGACATGAAGGGGCATTCATCACGTTCCTCCTCAGAGCGTGGCAGCAGAATGCTGGCAGAAGAATTTCAATGCGACGCTTGGGCAATACATCACTGTGGACGTCCCTCTGTGGCGTGGCGAAGCACTTTCAACACATCCACCTCGCACTTTGAGGATACTCGACGTTGGCATCAAGGTGCACCGACGCTGCCCTCTTAAATGCTCCATGATGTCAACAAAGATTTGGCTTAACAAGGGGTCTAAACAGAAATCAGCCTCTAAAACCTTAAAACAAAGGTATTCATTATACTCCGCGGGTTAACCCCAAGAAAATGAAGGCAGAGGTCGAAGACTGTAAACATCTGTGTTGAAATGTCTACGTCTAGACAACACAGGATAGTAAAGCAGTGGCGGTGGGCCAGGTAAACATTAACTGGAGCTCTAACACATGACCTCTTCTTGTGTCAGCCACAGACTGGAAAAGTACTTATCTCTGTAAATGACAGAATATCATTTTCCACCATCCTGAGAGTTTTATTACAGCTCAGAGACTCTGGGGTGCTAATTAAAAAGAAGTCCTTTCAACCTCCTTTTTTCCCCTCTATAAACCAGAATCTCTGCTCTCTTTCTCTTCTTGAATGGGGACTGTGTTTTCTCCATTAGTCAACAAAAAGCTGTCAATAGCTTTTTCTTTTCTTTTTTTTCTGTTAGCAAGATGCGATATCTGGTGCATGGAGGTGTTTTTTTTGTGAGTGCACAAATAAGGTGTCAAAGATGGAGTTTTGAGTGATGTCACAAGTTTCGATAATGAAGCTATTTATTCGGTATGTCTACTTTAAAAGGAGTAATTAGAGCCATCAAGGGACTTGATAACTTGTCCTAACAGCATCTGTTAAAGATGGAATTTAAAAAACAATTAAGCACAGGAAGCTTATATTGCCAGCTTGTAATAGAGTAATGAAGTAATTTTAGCCTTTTACCTTTGATGCTCCAATAAGAATATAGTAATACAAATCAGTATTTGAGTATTTTCAGTGCAGTCTTTGTATCTGAAAATTTTCAGATGAAGTTTTTTTGGTGTTTCTTTGTTTGTCAAGACACTTAACACTGAGCTATGAATCATTTAAATGCAATAAGGCATCTAAGTCATGGAGTGAGCCACTGCTTTGTCTGCACATACCAGACAACTAAGAACCAATTTGGCACATTATTAGCACACTATTGCAAAAACACATTATTTATGAATCTATTTAGAAATGCCAACAATAACACAGCTGGACTGAAAACCAGTGGCAACAAATCTTATGGAGTGACAAATCCAAATTAGAGATCTTTGGTTCCAATTGAAGAAGGTCAGGAGAAAAATATAAAAGTGAGTGTAAACAGCCATCTGTAAAACACAAAGGAGGAGAAAGTTCTTTAAGAAATGACAAGAACACTTGCCTGAAACATTAAAGGTAGTCCTACCAAATTAGCCTTATACTGTATATTCACCTTTGTTCCATTTTCCTACCAAAATAGAATAAAATGAGGGGTGAATCAAGACTATTGCAGAGTACTGTAGCCACAAGTGAATGGATGGAAACATGGTACTACCTTAAGTCTCTGTTCTCCCTAAAGACCAGAAGGAGGCGACTCCTCGAGGTGCAAAAAGAAGTCTAGATCATATAAATGTCTATGAGAAATGGCCTGCATTCACACATGATTTATGACGACAATAAGCATTTTCCTAATGAGTGTATGGTCTTAATTGCTAAATTCAAGCCTTAGTTAATGCAGCGTGTTGTTCATTTTGTAAATTAGGATCCCATTTACAGTTTAATAGACCATAAAGGGGGGTATGGTTTAGAGATATCCTATGAGTATGTAGCATGTTTCCATAATATCCACGTCCGTTGAAGTCTGGTCTCAAGAATTCAAGATGGCTTTTGCCAAATTGCTGAACTCGAGGGTTCACAAACCAATAGGTGACGTCAAGGTGGCTTTGACCATTCTTTTTTATGACCTGTGATTACAAACTGGGTCAATTTGGGATGAAATCAGCAACTATTGTGCAGAGTTTTGTTTCCAGTTCCTTATTCCCCATTGCAGTAATGGGGCAGCAGGAATTAGCTCCATTACTTCTGATGTGGGGGAAAAAAGAAAGAAAGAAAATGATTGCAGGAAAATTAAAAAAAAACTTCGAGAAAACCTTCACTTGATAATCTGAAAATGCACTCACTGACTCAGGCAGAGGAGACACAGAGAGAAGATGTTTATGTGAAAGAATCGTTTTCACGACATCATTGATTTAAAAGCTGTTGTGGCCATGTAGTTAAAAGCCTCCAGGCTGAATCTTTACTGCTGTGTGAGATAAAAGGATGTGCTATTAATCTGTTCCATCTCCAACTTCTAGGTCATGAAAAACACGGAGCTGTAAAGAAGCATTAACTGAGCAATTACCCAACAGCCTTGTTTAGACAAGACCTGCATATGGCTGACATTAGATTTATTAAGCCATTCCAGAATTAAACTGTCAGCAATTTAAAAATCAAATTACCCGCAGCGACAAAAAAAAAATTACCCAGTAAAGATTTCGAGATATAATCACGGGTCTGACAAACATGCTCTGCCGAGACCAGACAGTCAGACAGCGATTATTATGTATTTCAAGTCGTCCAGATCTTGTGCTCTGATGAAAATTTTAAATGATATGACCTGTGTTTGTTTACATTCTGCACTAATGGAATTTCTCCCTAAAGGAAGATCAGTTTGCTGAAAACACAACACGCACGGGCTGTCTGGGATGCAGCTGTTTTCTTCATCGGATTTGTTTGTTGTAGGTGTAACGCTGATGAGATCAGTGTGCAGATTGCACTCGTCTGACAGCACCAAGTCTGTTGAGTTTCTCTCTGCAAGAATGGGGATCAGGTCAGGCTGTAACCTGTGGAATACAAAGTGAATTTGTGATTCATTACACATCTGTGTGTTTGTGTGCGACGGGGGCAGGAGACAATCAGACCGTGACCTCTTATATTGGTATATTATGGTCCTGTTCGTCTCCTGCCCATTAGCATGACATTATTTTGTTCTTTTTCACATCACACACCGGCTTCTCTCGCAACAAAGTTGGGAACTATATCTATTTGTTTTGAATTTAACACAGAAATGCAGAGACTGTGTTTCTACCATTATAAGGCCAGGAGCAGAAAGTGATGAGACTGATGACAGGAAAGGCTGCTTCCTTTCCAGACGGTGTGGATGTGCTGGTGTGGAACTTGCCCTCTGGAAAATCCCTGCCTCACCGTGCTGTGCTCATTATCCTCATCATCTCGCACTGTACAAAGCAGCTATGGTGAGCATTTCCTGCTTCCTAACTCGCAGCACGGCCAGGTACGCATATGAGGTGATTACAGGACTTCCTACTGTAACCCAGCTGGAAAGCAGAGAACAGAGGTTGGCATCTTGCGGGGTTGATTTAGTGGGCAGGAAGCATTGTTAAAGAACAAAGCTACGCGGCGCTGAAAGGGTGGGAAGCGCTCTTATATTATGTCGGATCTGTTTTAATTTTTGCACATGTGAGAGTTTTACATTTAAAATTGAGATATAAAGAAATAAAAAGACATTTACCTCTCCACTGACTGCTGACATGAAATTGAAAGCTTGTAATCTTCACATGCTCTTGACAAGCATATAATGGCTGTGGTGCTCAGTCATAACTCAAAGTGAATTTTTGAGATAAAGTCAAAGGAAAGACGCGAGTGGATGTGAAGTTCTCAGAGTTGCAAAATGAGGCAAAGATGTGACGGCATGCATACATGCACAAAAGAAAGAAGAGACTGTGGTGGAAAACAGAGAGAACAAATGGAACGGGAACTTCATGAACTGTTTCATACATTAGAAGGCCTTTTTTGTTTGTTTGCTTTTTGTCCCCTGACATTTGCAGTACTGCAAACAAATAAGAAGAAGTCTCTTTCGGTATCATGCTATGTGGCTTGCTTCAGAATGAACACAGCGAGCTGAAAATCACGGAGAGCAAGGAGTCACCGTAGATTGCAATAACTGCGTTACACGTAGCTATGCTGCAGAGATGGCAAATGAACCGTGACCTACAAAAACCTGTGGAATCAAGAATTTGACCAGCTATAACAGTCAGAAGTGGAGATCCTGGTGAGTCAAAACACTGTTTGCGATTCCAATTTAAAATGACTCAAAATGTCTCTTGTTCAGCTTGAAGCATGACCTAATTATTTATAACTGATGGAGCCGATGCAGGAGTGCACATTCCTTTTAATGACCAGCAGGGGGAGACTCCTCCAGTTGCATGAAAAAGCCAGACTGCAAAGAGGTCAATAGGAAAATAATGTAAGCTCGTGCACGAACACCTAGCACTCCAAAAATAACACAAACATGTTCACAAACATGCCAGTTTCTACATTTATGTAATATATTTTACTCTGAGTAAAGTAAAGTGTGCGTGTTAGTCCCCATAGGGAAATAGTTCCTCTGCATTTAACCCATTCACCCAGTGAAGCAGTGGGCAGCCGCCAGTGCAGCGCCCGGGGAGCAGTGTGTAGGGACGGTACCTTGCTCAGGGGTACCTCAGGGTAGCCGTTCAGTGGAGTCGAACCCCCGACCTTCCGATCATGGGGCCACCACTCTACCTACTGAGCTATCCCTGCCCCATGAACACACATTCAGAGGGCATAAGAGGAAGTTTGTGTACAAATGACAGAAACAAATGTTGTATTATTGATTTAGTAGTCATATAATATATTGCATTATGTCATGGTATTATAATAATAATAAAATATATCTGTTCATTTTGGCTACAAAATTGATTTTTTTTTTTTTTAAAAAAAGGAAAATTCTATTTCATATGTTTTTGTTTTAGTTATCCAAAATCTGAAAAGTTTTTTTCTTCATCCCTGGGAGGTTCAGCTGACTTAGTTTCACCACGGATTGGAAAACAAATCGGATAGACTGTTTTCCCAAAAAAACAGTGACTTTATTTAAATACTTTGCCGAAAGCACGTCTCTCCCGAGTGCGCGTAGGCCTGAACAAAACATTTTTCTTTTCGTGCATCTGACACACTGCCGTCCGTCTGCTGCTTGGCTCAGCTTAGCTTGATGCATCTGTTTGTGGAGGGAGAAAAAAAAAGAAGCACCTGCATATCTCTCTCCCAACTGAATTGCTCAGAAGTGCTGCCAAGTAGAACCGGACAGATGTGGGGACTGGATCTGCAGTAGACAACTCCATCACTCTCTCCGCTCATTCCTCTATATAAATCTCTGTCTATCACCGCTGCTGCAGTTGTCCTCTGAATCCCATTTGTTTTTGTCTGTTGCAAAGGGCATTGGGGACGGGCGTTTGGAAGTAAAAATGTACAGACAAAAGTGTTGTTGCTTCTCTACATGCAGTGCACTCTGGGTCAGGAGTAACATGTGTGGTCCATCATTGCCTTGACGTGTTCTCATCCTATTCAGTGGCGTGTTACCATCTCCACTTCAGGCTAATGATGTGTCTACTCGCACTGTCATCCAGCAGGGGACTGAGTCACAAAAGGAGTCAATGAGGACGTGCTATTTCTTCTAAACCACTACCGCCTCTGACCAAACTTTGCATCTCCATTAAATGTGGGATCGTCTGTGGTGCACACAGTCCACAGCATGAGCCTAATGTCCACAGATGTTTTTAGTGATATAAGCAAGTTACAAATTAGGTTTCCTCTGACATCCTAATTTCACTTTTACCTTTGCTATCCTTCTCTGTATCCTTGATAATTTTCATGGTTTTAACACAAATCTACTATCTCATTTCCTCGTAATTAGGCCGAAATACTAGTTGCATTCAAACAGAAACCCTCCAAACTCTTTCATTTTGTTCAATTTCATCTGTGTTTTTAGCCATTTTGCCTTTCGTTAGCCACTGTTGTTGTCTCAAGTTGAGTCATGAACACATATTTAAACATCATAAACACCATGCGTGCGTAAATTAAAACCTGAACACATGACTAAAAAGAAGGCAAATGGATAAAACACCATGTGAAAACCAATTTTATGCTTTCTTCAAGGAGATAAATCACCACCTTAAATTACCTACTGTAACCAATTATCTTGGTATGACTTCTTATTATTCATTACTTATTTATGCAGTTTCTCTTTGCAATAATGTCATTTTGCAATGCTCCCACTTTCTTTACTCTAATTTCAATCTAAAATAATCAAATAAAGTAATTTAAGTATCTCTCTATAATGCTGACTGTGTTTCCTGTCTCGGAGTGGATGCAATGCTATTTAGAGAAATGGAGTCATAAATGCAGCTGACTGCAATAGGCTTCACAATGATAGCCTCCTCCACAGCAGAGTAGCTGGTATTTTCCCAATTATATTCATTTAAATGCACATCATAGATATTATCACCTGATGTTTACCACAGTTATGATGACAATTTTGGCTTACTCCCGCAGCTCAATCCACCACAAACATGCCTTCCTGCATGCATGGCGTTTTGTGTTAAAGTTTTAGTATTTTTCATATTTATGTGGGTTATTAAGAATCCCAGAGCAGAGTCCTGATTGCTGAGCTGCACCAAATAACAAGTCTTTATCTGCAAAGCAAACAGTTTAACAATTTGATCCCTTAATTTACATCATCTGAGTGAAATGAAGAAAAAAAGATACCAAATGTGCAAAAATAAGACCAACATTTTATTTGCTCAAAACAATAATTTAAATCCCAGATTTTCTGTTTTAGTAACAGATCCATAAGATTGAAAAATGTTTTTCCTGCATAATTTATTATAATAAATGAGTTCTAGTCATGGACAATGTGTGAGATTTTTTAGTTTTTGTGGTCAGTTATAGAAAATTACTATAATGTAAAATTGTTCTAATTAAACTGTAATAATTACAAATTCAATATTATTCATTATTGGAATTGTTTAATGATTCTAAACTTTTGGTGTTTGCATGCCTGCAAAGAAACTTTGCATTTTTGTGTTCATGTGCTCAACTCTTTAGATCATACAGATAATAAATCAGAATTTAAAAAAAAAAATAGGTGTAGATGTAGATCCCCAGTTCAAGGAGATGGAGGCGGAGCAGGAATCCCTGGGAGGGCTGCACCAGGAAGGGCATCCAGCAACAAAATATGCCAAAACAAATTAGCAAATCCTTCTGCTATGGTGACCCATTGTAAATAAGGGTACAGCTGAAAGAAATTATCCTGTCATTACCCAACAAGTTATATTTGTAACTAATCTGTCAATCTCTTCGGAAATCATTACAGATTACACAAAAAAGAGAGATGTTTGTGTTTATTTTATGAAAATTTTAAATATATGCATGTCTGTTTGAATTCTGAGCTATGAGATGTGTACATTTAAACGCATATTTTACATCACCAGGAAATAATAATTTAGATTTCAAAGGCCTCCAAGTTCATTTGCGTGTTCATAATTTTAGATTAGATTGTATTTCAGTGACAGGCCAACCCTTTTAGTCATAATCAGATATAAAAAAAAATGCCTTTAACCTTTCGAGCACTAGGTGAGTTTAGACATTTTACTTCTTCTTTTGGAAGCAATAAAACCGATGGCCTGTTGGATCACACAAACCAGATGTGTGAGATTGGAACATGCCACTATTAATGCTGCTCACCCATAAGCCTGTGCTGAGGCTTCAGCAATGAGGTGATGTATTTTACATTTTCTGTTTCACAGCCTATTTGTGAGTCAGTAGGTTTGGCTTTCACACTGGTAAAAATGCAATTTGGCACTAACAGCGTCCCGCTGGGAGAATAGTTGAAACTGAGTTTCTTGTAACAGTCTTGTGAATTTGACAATGAAATTCTTCACATTATTTTGCTCTTTTAAAGACATGATTAATTCTCATAGGTTCGGTCAAAGCTTGGAAAAGTGTCCAATCCTTTGACCTGTATATTGGTTCTCAGGGCCAATAACTAGTCTGTAACATTCCTGGTTATTCCTTGGCTTGTCACTTGGTGCACATTAAATGTTGTCCATGAAGGGTGTGTGTGGTAGGAAGGGAGGGACTACAAAGGCATTATTCAGTGTGAGCGGCGGGAATGAAATCCAGATTGGACAGAACCAACAAGCCAGAACAGGAGATGAAAGCCTGTTCGACTGGTTCAAGTGTCCAGAGAGAAGTGCTTTTTGGACGGTTTTGAAATGATATGCGAGGCAATGAAAGTCACAGCTACGGCCTATGGTTCTGGTCATGGTCATTTTAACTGCCTCACCCCTGGCTTCCCTGTCCTCTGCTGGAGCATGAAAATAAAAACACCACGTCTACTTTGACAAAAATGTGGGACTAAACAGTGCCAAAAGAGCTGCTGCTCATACGCTTACTGCTACCATGGCTCGGATGTATGAATACTGTAGACGTCATATTGTGCGATTGTTTTGCATGTGAATGTTTTATGGTAGAGAGTTAATTTAATCATCATCAGCCAGAATGCCTTGTGCAAAGTAATTAATCTTAAATTGACTGCAACTATGTTAACAACAGTAGTGTATGAAATCATTATATATCATGCAAGCATTTAGTCAGGAAAACTGTAGAACTGTCATGAATTAGTTCTTAAGTCGAGTCAAATGCAGGACACAAGCTGAAGTGAGGGCAACCAGAAAAAATAATACAAGGTGAAAACCAAAGGCATCCTGGGGCAAAAACTTAAGCAAGGAAATAAACAGATGAACTGTCATAGGAAGGCAGGTATATATATATATATATGTATATATATATATATATATATATATATATATATAGTGAATATGAGCAGGGACTGATTGATTGATTGATTGATTTTCTGATGAGACACAAGTGGGAAAAATCCAACAAAGGAGAAATGGGCAAGCATGGAGCAAAAAAACAACCACAAACAGGAGGAAGTTATGTATTTGCTGAGAGACTATTTTCAGAAATAAAGGTGTTCTCAATGTCACATATAAAAAATAATTTTAAAATATCACATGTTTAGCTTTATTGCCTAAATACAAAAATATATTTTCAAGTTTTTATAATTTATCTGCTGAAGTTGCTCTCTACTACTAATGACTAATCCTGGGGATTTAAAGGAGTTGGGGGGAGGGGTTCAGCTAATTCACTTATGCACAATGCAAAGAGTATCTACAGCTGAGCAAGACCTGGGTCCAAGGAGCATGTGTAAATCTCATTAGCTGTATATCCAACTGTCCAAGCTGTGCAATTACTGAATTATAAATGTGAAATTAATCAGAAAAAGGGCTCTGTGTTTGTGCGAGGGGATTAATCTTGTCCTTGTTACACCAACGGCAAGAGGCATTATTCATGAACCTTCCATTTCTCACTTCCCTCCTACTGGAATGAAAAATACAACTCTGAGCCAAGAGCAAGCATTTACACTCCAACTCCACCGAGCCTGACAAAACAGAGTTGTAATTATGTGAAATTATTGATATAAACACACTGATGAATGGGTTCTGCACTGGCTGTGTATATGTGCTTTTCTGTGTGATGTATATGTGCTTAAAATGTACAGTATTCGCATGGTTGCCTGACAGAGTAGAGCAGGTGACTTTATTAAAGCATAAAGGGTGCTTGCCCTTGAGGGAGTGAGTAAGAGTGAAAAGAGTAGGTCTTTGTTTGAGAAACTTTGGAGTACAAGGTTGTGGATTTGGGAGTTCTTCTATTTATAAGTTTGTGCTAAATAAATATCATTTTATAGCAGGTCCATTATTCCAAAAGTCAAATGTGATTCCTTAAAAAAATAAGAAAGAATGCAAAAATACTGGAGTTAGGAGATATTTGCAACTAGTGGTACCACTTAATTGAAAACGTGCTGCTCTTAAGAGAAAAGATTTGTGCCAAATTCAGAACTGCTTGGCAGTAAAGAGGAACAGTTAGGGAATCTTTAACTGGCCACAATCCATTATAGAGAGCCATAAATGTCCTCAGGAATATACACTTGCAGGATGGGATGTGGTCATACTCTTCCAAAGACTCATCCACATTTATGTGCCCATAAGCTGAGCTTTTATGAGGATTTTGTATAAGTTTGTGAAAGTAAAGCTGAGTCACTGTTATGGGTCTTTTAATCTCTGTGTATCAGATTATGCATGCTCTTTGGCATGAAAACCCTGGTAAACATCGTACCTGTTTTCACTTGTTTTTTGGTGGCAATTCTTCATTTTGGAAAAGAGACCTAATTCTTCAGTTTCGCTTCAGTAATATGAGAGGATGGTTTCAGTTTCTTCTCATGACATGTTGAACATACACAATAAGCTCACTGAAGTCCTTATAAACCTCGATGTCTCTGCTTTGACTCCGCTTATATTCACATCAGTTCTTGTGATACATTCAAACCTGTAACAAATTACTCACTCCCCCAACGCCCCATGCATGATAGGGGTGTCTTCCTTCTGATTGGTGGACATTTCTCTCATTTGTCATTTGACACTCGGCACTGGTCAGCCGGCAGTGCCATTCATCTCATGTGTCACTGGCACATCAGGGGAGTCGTGCTGTGATGGGAGAAGTCTCAGTGCCAAGCATATTCTTTTGTCTCGCTGAGTTGTTTGGCTTACACTGTGCATACAGTATACCTGCTGTAAAATCTTATGGGCAGATTTGTCAGGATACTATGTTTTTTAAGGCGAGTCAATGATATGTAAAGTTAGATACACTCATCTACTACACCCTTTGTCACTTTACTTTTGGTTTTATCATATAATTAAAAGGCTATATTGCTCATTTTCAGCATCATACATGTGTTCTTGGACTACTAAACTAGCTTTGAGTGGTTTACAGTTCACAATAATCTTTCTTTGTCTTTATACAGCCACTCAGTTGGACTTACAGCTAAATATTAGAGTTTTTGCTTATTTGGACTCTTAGATAACTGGGAGCATTTTGAAAAAAAATATGAGTTTGCAACTAGCCCTGAAATAAATGCAAATTCTCCAATAGTCCTGAACACTACACCTTCTTCCTGTATATACTTTACAATATACAATAAGCAGACTAAACATTCTCACGTGGTTTGTAGTGATGCATTATGGTTCATTTGGAGTTGGCTTGTATTTTTCTCTATGTGAAAGAAACCAAACCACAGGAAAAAGCTACACATTTACAAACTCATCAAGCATGAATGTGATCATGTCTGCCAGCCTTCCTTGTCCACTGTAACCAAAGTTGGCATGTTGCCCCCACGAAGACGATCGTCAATTTGAATTTCGGTTTGGAAGAAAGGTGAGAATTACAAAAAATAATAATAAAAGGACCGTCTTAAAAAACCCAGCACATTGCCACAGTTTCTTTAAAATTTGTACCTGGTTGACTTACCTGGTCTTCTCTCCCAAAACTTCATTATTCGATTTTGAGCTATTTAACTATAACCTTTAATGATTGGGTAATGGTTGGGCATATAGTTGCAATGGTAAGTTGTGATGTGTGTGTGTGTGTGTGTGTGTGTGTGTGTGTGTGTGTGTGTGTGTGTGTGTGTGTGTGTGTGTGTGTGTGTGTGTGTGTGCGTGTGCATGTCTTGCTTATGAGGCATTAGTAAAAGGTCATTAGGTCGTGTATGGTGCTAGGATCTTTCACCCCGTGACCCCACCCCACGTTGGTCACCCTGTGCCGACAGTTTGCCCTTCAGCAGTTTCAGCTCTAGATAAATCAGAGCAAACAGTTCAATTTGTCATTGCCTTTCTCATTAAGTTTTCATAATGAATTATGTTTTCTTAATGGTGACCTTTTGAAATATGAAAAAAATGACTGAAGACCAACCTCAGCGTGACCCTTTTGTTCTTGCGCGTTTGTGTAATTTATATGGGACGGCGTCACAACAGCTCACCAATCTTAAAAATAAAAAAATTTTAAAAATCCTTAAGCCCACAGTGCTGGAAATGGCTTGATACGCTGTGACGCTGCATTAGAAGACCCATGTGGCATGTGGCGCTGGCTGGTGCCGTTCCATGAGGAGATGGCACGAATTCAGATGTGTGAAATGGACCCGACTTTCAACATAAAATCATATAAATCAAATTCAAAACCTCCCTTGCTTATTCCCAATGACGAGTATCATTGGCAATAACTAGTAAGCAAATCTGTTCAGCATTATTCATGAAGCAGTTTTTGATCTTTTCCTTTTGGGCATGCCAAATTTCACAAAAGCATATTTTGTGTTTTACAGGCACTTTTATAGGCACACCTGGAAGTTGCCCCATATGGTCACAAATTGAAATATTACAAGTGTTAAAAACCTGCTCAGCACCTTTCACTCATGCACAAGCACAGTCCTGTTGAAACACTTTCGTCCTCTCTCCTGCTCCAGCCTGTTTGTCCTCACTTTGTCTCTGAATGATCTGAGTGACACAAACAAGATAGATTCCTTCACTGCACTCTGCACATCTACTTGGCTCTAACTCCATGCTATAGTATATATTCTCCATGCTATAAAAAGACAGGGTTATCTATCTTTTTAGTTGGGCCCAAGTAGTTTATGGTCACAGCAGTTCTTCTGGATCTTTGCCACTGTGTGAGAAGCCTGAAAGGCTCCACACTCATTGACTTTTACTGAGTGAGACAGCGACCGAGAGATACCCCAAGAAATGCATGCTGACCTCTTGAATGTCACTTAAAAGTTCTTTGTGCGTTTAGCTTTGGTTCACCGACTTGTATGTATACATGTATAATATATTGTGTTATTTATAGTGCAGCTCAGAAAGCAATCAAAGCAGAGATACCCAATATGAAATTCTGTCTTAATGTTGTCCATTAATCTCCATGACCGGCAAACCTATTCATCAGACTGTTGTTGTCATCACCATGTGTGTACTGTATTAGGCGTAGGGCTCTAGTGTCACTTCACTGTGGGGCTGCTGATGGCTGAGGAATGATAAGTGGAGGGATAAACCCTTTGTGGGGGTACACAACAGCAAATACACCCTCAGCCGTTGGTAAGAATCCAGTTTCAAGACTTCAGGAGTACACACAGACCCATTCAATGGCTCCTTCAGGCATAGGAACCCAAAGAAGAGTTACAATTTCCTTCAAACGCACAGGCTCAAGGCTGGGATGTCATTCAAAAGATTACACTTGTGTATTAGTTAGTTTGGCCAGATTTTCTAGGGTTGATGAAAACATTCACAAAATCACAGTAAAACTGCTGTAATAATTATTAGGTAATACGCAATATATTACTTATAAGCAATTATAAGATGCTTATTAGTATAATTGTGTTATTATATTATTTTCTGACTTACCTATCCATTGTTAAAAATACATTAAATCTTTACATTTTTCAATTCAAATCCAGTTTTTTTAAAAGCAAATAAACAAAAAACAACAACATTGGTAAATGTAAATAACTAATTTAGTTAAATGCTTGTTTAGGCTTATTAGTCTTTGGTAATAACTTTATAAGTGGCTAATTACTTACTAACTAACATTTATTACAGGGGGCTTAATAGAAAGCATTACCAAAATGGATTTTTAAGCCATTTAGTTATTCAATTCCTGAGTTACCTGAGATCAGTTTCCATGCATGTCAAAGTTTTTTATCACAAAGACTGAAAACAAAAGGAAGCTTTCATCTGCTTCCAGCTGTAACAAAAAGTGATATAATTATAGCAAGATTCCCTTTTTCCCTATAAGCTTCCTTTGCAGCTGGGGTTAGTTGCTGAAACATTTCTTTGCATGGCACAGTGGAGTCAAAGTGAATCATAAAAGTTATCAGAAATTCCAGAAGATATAATATTTAAATAAGCAAGCCAGATGTGTAACGGATCAAAATCTGTCAGTTTGTATTTAGATGGTTAGTTAACCATTAATCAAGAACCTCACTGGCACGCTGTATTGTGTAACCCTGTTCTAACATGGAGTAGTTTTACAGCTTTAGACCATTCAAAGGTTTGCGTGTTTTCTGATATTTCATCGTGGCAGATTTTGTTACATTATGCCATGTTGTTTAGGAATCCAAGATGTCTGATTTTTACCCTGGGACACAAATGCAGCCAAATAATTAAAGTGGATCTGGAACATCGCTTAATCTAACTCTCTGATGCTTTAAGCCAAGGACTTTCAGCCCGCACATTTTCACATTTCCTCTTTTACAAACAAAGAGGCAGATGTGAAAACATTACCTTTTCCCAAAAATGGAGAAATATTTATAAAAAAATCACACTGATTTTTTTCAGGTTTACCAAACAAGAGTGAGTTTCCGAAAAATTCCCATTTTAAGAGATCTTTTAAATTTTACATGTCAGCTGGTGGTTGCTGATAAGTGAGTGATAGATCAAACTCTGACACATGAAAGAGTATTGACAACATCTCTCTAATGGATTTTCTCCAAAGTTCTGTTTGCACTTCAAAGGCTCAATTAAATATTTACATACAAAACATATTTATGCAGCCTGGCATATAAGATGATAGGTAAATATTGCCTTGTGACTCATATTGACAAACAGATCAACACTGCGTACCTGTGTTGGTTTTACATGTGGTATTAAACATGCCAGTTCTTTCTCCTCTACACACCATCAGGTTCAGTTTCTGCTGCTCCCACTTCAGTCTGATGAACAGCTGGGTCTCCCATCTCTGTTCCAATTCAGTCATTCCTTCTCCTACATTTCATTGTTATTCCCGAGACATGCACTTGTCAATTCACTGTTCACAGTGATGCTAACAAAGTCAGCAGAGGAAGCATGTCATCTGTATTGTCATTGTAAGGATGTACATTAGAAAATCATTTAATTAGCATTCACTCTCAACCTCTCAATTTCCACTGCATGTTGCTCAAAGGGCCATGTTGCCATGGCACCTATCTGGATTTTTCATTTGGTGCTTTATCATGTGGCCGTTCTCCACTTTGTGGGTCTGCAGATATAATTTCCTTTTATACAGTCGATTTTATGGTTGGCTTTGCTGTTAGCTTCACCCAGAGGGGTTGTTGCCTCGGAAAGTGATTGTGATTTTGTTTGTTCGCTGGCTATCTCTGAAGAAGCTGAGCAGGCTGGAAAGTCGGTACTTTAAAAAAAATCAATGTGCAAAAGAGGTTTATTGTATGCAGATTCAGATTTCCTTTGAAAAATATGAACCTGTTGACCTATGTTTGTTATTTTCAGTTATTTATTTATTTATTCTTTTAATTTGGTCAAAACCATGGACCAAACTCTACAAAACATCTGTAAAGAAAAAATATATGTAATACCCCCTAATTTGTATAAAATTATAATAAACAGGTACATTGAAGTTCTACAGATAAAAATGGTTATTATTAATAATGTTAACTAATTATCACTAGTACTTTTTTTTTTTTTTTTTGTAAATAGTTACTGCCAACCGTTTCCAGAGTGTAGACCGCTTATCCCAGTGAGACATATTTCACTCCTAACTCTATGTATTTTGACCTAAATTGCAATCTTTTTAGCAGTTACGTGAATGAAGCAGGACACACCGTGATCTCCAGATTCATGGCTCACTGTGATTTGTTGTCAACACTAAAGAGATTCAAATGCAGGATAGAGATCAAATGGTTTAAAGGGATTTAATGAATGTTTCCAATAAGTGCAACAGAAGTTTAGGTTTAAGTTGAGCTTTCCAAACAGCATGATTTTACTCAGGTAAATCCCCCTCTTAACTATAATTCAGGTAAGTATTTCCCTTTTTCCAACACTGGTTCAATCTTCCAGCTTTTCACAGGCTTGAAGACAGAAAAGTCTCCAACTGAGACAATACCAGAGTTGTTCCCACAGAATTGCCGCAAGGAGCAAGGAGACAAATAAGTAAGCAGACAGCACAAAACAAAGGAAAGCAGATTTTATGCCATCACATGAGTAGAAAAACAACCTGCCATCGACTGGAGATGAGAAACTGGTGTCCCTGCCTGGGTCCTCTCTGGACCACAACGACTCCTGTAAGAGAGTGGTTAGTGCCGCCCTCGGATATACTCACAGACAGGTCAACACCTGGGGAGTGACACCATGATATTTATGCTATATAACTACTATAACTGCTCTCTTAAACAACTTTAGAAAAGCCATTCAAATAATTTTATTATCTGCACTAAACAATATTTAAAATACATTTGAAGAGTCAGCTTTATATTAACCAATTAGCAACTATTATTAATTAACATTTCACTGTTTGTTAAAAATAAAAGAAAAACACTTAACAAAAGTTTCAGTAACTGTCAATTTACCACTTTCTACCGATTGGGTTTTATCATGTGTTACAATATATCCAGTCCTTTGGGTAAATGCCCAACTTATATATGTATTTTTGGACTTACAAAAAAGGTATACTGTTTAGTATACTTTTTATACTGCCTTGAGTCCTCTTTCACAGTTATAACGTAATGACCCAAGCAGATCCTTGTGCACTCTTTGATGCAGAAAGTGTAACTCAGCTCAGTTATTCAGGAGGGGCTCACACTAGAGTCGCTGCTCATGCACATTGAAAGGAGCCTAGTTAACCCAGGTTGCTCAGGCATGTGTCAAATCTGCCTCCTGAATGATTCCTCGGTAAGATGTTTCAGGTTTGTCCAACCAGACTGGCTAGAGCTGCGACATGCTGGAAAGTTTATGTTTCTCGGGGGATTTGGAGATCCTCCCCCCAAGAAGAGCTGGAGACGCCAGTGAGGATGTCTAGGCAGCTTTGCTTAGACTTCTACCCCAACAAAAATGAAGGAATAGATGGATGGATATGAATTACATGATGACATGCTTCTATAGGTGGTGCAGTGGTAGAGCAGTCACTTAATGGCAAGAATGCTTCTGGTTTGAACCCCAGCTGGGGGCTTTCTGTGTAGAATTTGTGTGTTCTCTCTGTGTCTGCGGGTGGTTCTACCTACAATCCAAAGACATCAATGTCAGGTTAATTGTTGTTTCTGAACTGTGAGGCAAAGTGCTTAATGTGGCTGGTAGTCTAAAGCACTTTGAGTGGTCAGTAAGATGAGAAAAATGCCATGCCAGTGCCAGTCTATTCCATGTGTGCAACATATTGCTTATCCTTGTTTTTGAATGGATCGAGACCAATTGATTGTTGTTTAGTCTTCCTTCGTGTTGTGGTACAAATCATTATCTGCCCTCTGCAAAAGAAAACTGTGCTGTCCTTTCACGCTCTGGGCCCTGTTAGCACCTTTTTCATCATCCAAGGTGTGTTTATATGTGCTGTAACAGCACAAGTGCTGTAGCCACTGACCTACAGCAGATTGTTTACACAGCAGAATGGGAATGATAAGTGATTCTTGTCCTTCACGCTGGTCTTGTATATTGCTCAGTGTGGTTTGATACGTGTTATTCTTTGCCTGTGTGCTCAAACCACATGGATGATGAGATGTCGGTGGGTAATGGTAAAAATAAATTAAGACTGATAAGAAATAATTAAAAAATATATAATTTTTATTGCTGTTGGAGCCATATGGAAGTGATGGCATGTCTGGAAGGCCAATCTGATAAACACTTCTCTTCAAAACTAACGTCTCATCTTGCATTTGAGCTTTCAGTAAAGAGTACCATTTAAGAATGAAACATGAAGTGGATGTGGGACTCTTCCTTTTCAAAATAAATGAAAACCTCAAAAATCGCATCAATGTACATGAAAAGTCTTCAGGGCCTGGCACTGTTCCCGCTGAAAGTGGTAAAAGCCTGAACAGTGAGTACAGGAACCTCCTGGCACAGTCGTGTTATTGTTGCAAAGAATGAAGAGAGTGCGAGCCAGGCATACAGAGTTAGTTCAATAAAACTATAACCAAAATCAGCAAATTGAGCCGGAAAGATTGAGACGAAGCCAATACCGTGTCTGTCTGGGAGTGTCCTTGGATATTTTTTTTTTTCTGTCAGTGTATATTCTGTTTTTGTAGGAATATTTGCAGGTATGCATGCTGATTTACTGCAAATGCATAAACTGTGAACAGACATATGGTCAGCAGTAATTTATGTGCATTTCCATAAAAGCCAGACTTTGCACAATTAAGTCCATGGCACACTCAACACATGCACAATCCAGTGGTGAAATGAGAAGATAGGAGGAGTCAGTTCTCTGCCAGTATCACTACCCGAATCTCAGGTTTGATGGTTCACCCCATCCCAGTCCTTCCTGGAATCTCTTTCTTTCCATGTGGGAAAGCTTTACTTCACATGAGATTTGAAGCATATTTGTTTTCACCTACTGTCACGTTGACGGCTCGCCCATTTGGGATGGATCAAGCGCGACGCCAAGATCCGCTGTCACGTCTTCATGCCACTTGTGAGGAGACATTACCAGAGGTAAACACTTCACTGAGAGGAAGCCAGTCAAATATGGAATATTCACATGCATGTTTGGAGAAATATTACAGGGCGCCTGTTTGTGTGGATATCTTAACATCTCCAGTGTTTTTCACGACACAGTGATCCCAGATGTGGCTTTTGAGTCATCGTCCAGCCCAGCACTTTCAGTCTAACCCGTCTTGGAAGTCTTCCACTGTTTTGGCCCTAAGAATCACGGGTTCCCTTTTTAAGGCAGCAGGGTGTTTATACGGCCTATGCCAACTGGCTCCATGATTGCAGGCCACTGGTTTATTTTAATTAGCCATGGAAAGCAGTTCCGATGGATTTTAGTGTGACTCACCCCTTTTTCAAAACATTAGTCTCCACCACGTCCCATTGTTGCCCTTTGAGGTTGGGTTTCGTTTCAGATTAATAAAAAGCAGGACCATCAGCGATGCTGTGCCATGTACTGTGTACTGTGAGTGTGTGTACATTTGTGCGTGTGCTGGCCTACTGGTGAAATGTTTAATATTAATCAGATGTGACGTAGTAGTTATGCAGAAATGTATTTTGTTTGACTTGCACTGCAGCAGTGTTTGTTGTGTCTCTTAAAATGCAAACCCCACTATAACATAATTTCTTATGTAAGGACTCAAAAAGTACTCAGAGATTTGTTTGTGGATGGCAAAACTTTTCCAAATTTTAGATACAGCTTCTAAGTGTAAATATTCATGAAATATTCTGCTTCAGCATCTCACGTCCTGAACAAAAGAGGCTGTGTGTGCTCTCTGTTTTGAAGAATGTATTGTCTTTTTGCAAGCAAGTGATCATTAGGTTGTCACCGCAGCAATATTTCAACCAATTCATCTCAAAATAATCACTTAATTATGATGCAAAAATCATCTCCATTTGTTTTCTGATGGCCACATTGTGTAATTACAGTGTGCAAACAAACACTGATGCCATTTCATATTATTTTTGGTTTATTTAACCTATTAGTTATACATTAAAAATCTCTTTTGCAAGAATATCAGTGGTTACTAAACAATAAGTCATAACAAAGTGTGCGAAACATGCACGTATAGAGAATATTAAACTGTAAGAATTTCTCAAGAGATCTATAGGGGCAAGCATAACATTTGTAGCCAGACTGCCAGCTCCATAACATTTAGCTGAGCTTTAAGTTCAGTCTAAGCAGAATGAGCCTCACATTTAAACAGCACTTTCCAGATTTCATGTACAGTTTACAGAGTTTTTTTTATATATTCTATTATATCAAATTTTGCGCTAAATAGACATGCAGACCTGTTTTGTATGACAATTTTTTCCCTACTGTTGCTGTTTATAGCTGCTTTCTCCCACATTATCTTAAAGTCATTGTTAGCGAGATAATACAACAATTATTTCCCCATTTATTGGTAAATTCAAGCGTGGGGGGAAAAGCCACAAAGTCCAACCATCAATGGACCATCACAATCTCGAAACTATGAAAGTAGAGCTGACGTTTCCAAGTCAAACCACTGGAATGGCAATATTTTCTTATGTTTTTCTGCTTTGTTTCTTTATCTCAAATATATAATTTTTTATTTGGAATTATATCGAAAATGAAATTTAAGCTCAAAATTATGTATCTTTGGAATTTTGGCAGTTTGGACTCAAGTGTTTATTGTTGCAAGTGTGAAATAAATCTCTGGATGTGATTTTTTTTTCCTTGGATTCCAAACATTTGCATACTGTAAAATCACTGTGGAATGCATTGACCCTGGCAGCTCATTTTCTCTGCCTCTCTGGCAGAGAGGTTTAAGTAAAGCCAGTTTATTCAAAACACATGAACTGCATTCAACAGACTAAGCCTCGGCTTCAGACTTGCAGTAAAGACGTCTTTTGATGTAGCCACATCAGTACACTGTGAATACAAACGTAGACACTTGCAAGAAGAAAAGTGTGGTCTGACATTTCCAACTTATCACATCAGGTATCAGGTTTCCTTTGTGTACACATGCAGTGGCTTGGTCTTTGGAAACAGCTTACTAAAATTGTCATGGACTCTGCTTTTATGTCATCGGCCAAAAGATTGCTTCTGATATCCTTCGTTCCTTGTGTAACCTTAATTTCTGCTCTCTCTATAACTCTGTGCAACCTTCAACATGTTGTTTAGATATTGGGTGAGCATAACAGGGCCATATCATAAACCAGCTTGTGTTCCATTGCAACCACTAAACATGAAATTTAGCTTTGGGGTCCTTAGGGACTAGAAAAGCGCTATACAAATACAGGCCATTTACCATTTACCATTTTTCACAGTCCCTGAGAGGAGTTGTAACTAGATGGCAGTCCAAGCCAACAGACACTCATTATCCCCTGCAAAATGTGAGCTTTTGTGCACAGCTTGTGTAGGAAAGACAACCCCGGCTATGTCATTCTTACTTCATGCTTTTATCGTTGACGAAAAACACCACACTAACTCGAACGCCTCCACAGAGCACCTTTTACACACTCGTAACTGTTAAAAGCTGCAGCTGCATAAGGATCAGTTACATTCTTTATCTCACCTTATAGAGATTTTCTGAGTGAGAACTATAAACCTTCAGGCTTGTGCTGCTCACGAGAGGCTTCTTGTGATTCTGTAGTCATGTTTTATCTCTTTTTTTGTCTCCAGCTTTGGCTTCAAATTAATTTTCTTGCAGCTGTTAACAGATGTTGAAAGAAAAGGGGGATTGTAATTATTAAACGTCTACAGAGGGGAGGTTACATAAAACACCAACGTAGTGAGAAAGCGGCCAAGACCATAAAGCCATTGTGCTCCAATGAAGAAAAATTACTGGCAGACGGATTTGAAAGCAATGGCCAAGAAATTTCTGGTTAAATCGCTAAATCTTATTTAGTGGTTAAGAAACATAAACACCTTTTAAAAGGGGTAAGAAAAAATGATTAATTAGCAATAAAGTTACGTAGTGAACACAAATGAAGGAGAAAAAGAACTCAAAACTGGACAAGAAACTCCTTTGGCTCCTTACTTCTGCCAAATGTTGGAAAAATTTGAAACTTTAAATTGTGAGTCACTAAAAAACCTCTTATTATAACCAAAAGGAAATACTTGAGAAACACATGTGTATCTTGGAGAACTTGTTAATTCATATCAGTCCATAAAGTCGCCATTATTTCTGAGAAATGTTATCTGTGTTCACTTCATTTTTACTCCTCCATATCAATTCCAGACTTTAAAAAATGCAAATCAGACATGTGAGTCTTCGCCAAACAGATGTGTCACAGTTAGTCTTGCTGCAATTGGAAGGAAAAAATATTACAGAAATGTTAAACATGGCAGACCCAGGCATGAATGTTTCTGGGTGACTTGTAATGCGTTTTACTTTGCGTCTGTCTATATGAAGCTGTATTTTGTTTTATACACTAAGGAATGTCAGTAGTCAAAAAACCACTTGCCTCACATGGGACAACGGTTTTCGATTCCCGACTCATCCAGCTTGGCACGTTAAAATAACGGCCCACACACTGAAACAATTATGGGAATAATGTGGGGTGTTTTAACAGCTGTAGACTGGGGGAGGGCAGGGCGAGAGGCTGCGGCATTCGATGAATCGAAATATGACAAGAGACAAGAGACCTGTCTTAATGCTTAGCAGCATCTCACTCACTGCTGGCACCAAAAAAAAGGTTCATTTTAATATGGAAAAATTTGGAAATGATAGATTGGTTGAGTTATTTCAACAGGGCACTGAGACATCTTTGGCTCAAAAGAAATGAGGTGGCCTGGATTTATTAATAGTTTTAATAAGTATATAAAGTCTTAGAAGTCTTAGAAGAAGTCTTAAAATACTTAGGGTTATAACCTTCTGTCTGAAGACATATATATATGGTATTTTGATTTATAAGCCCTCTTTAGCTTTGCTGAATTTTATAGTGAGTTTCAGTTAAATGTAGAACCGTAAGACTCATAGAATATCTTCCAGTTTTGGTCTTTCGGTCTTGCTAATTCATTTATTCTGGCTTTTGTATTCCTGTCATTTATGTTCAGACCGACTCCACTGAAGCCAGCTGTATCACCTGAGTTCCCTGCCACTCTGCTTTCTCTCTTTTCTTTTGGCATTTTTCTTTTTAAACATGTTTTTACTATATATATATATATATATATATATATATATATATATAACACCCAGCACGCCCCTGCGGGCGGTTTATCCTTCAAGCTCGGGTCCTCTACCAGAGGCCTGGGAGCTTGAGGGTCCTGCGCAGTATCTTAGCTGTTCCCAGGACTGCGCTCTTCTGGACAGAGATCTCCGATGTTATTCCCGGGATCTGCTGGAGCCACTTGCCTAGCTTGGGAGTCACCGCACCTAGTGCTCCGATTACCACGGGGACCACCGTTACCTTCACCCTCCACATCCTCTCGAGCTCTTCTCTGAGCCCTTGGTATTTCTCCAGCTTCTCGTGTTCCTTCTTCCTGATATTGCTGTCATTCGGAACCGCTACATCGATCACTACGGCCGTCTTCTTCTGTTTGTCTACCACCACTATGTCCGGTTGGTTAGCCACCACCATTTTGTCCGTCTGTATCTGGAAGTCCCACAGGATCTTAGCTCGGTCATTCTCCACCACCCTTGGGGGCATCTCCCATTTTGACCTCGGGACTTCCAGGTTATACTCGGCACAGATGTTCCTGTACACTATGCCGGCCACTTGGTTATGGCGTTCCATGTATGCCTTGCCTGCTAGCATCTTGCACCCTGCTGTTATGTGCTGGATTGTCTCGGGGGCATCTTTACACAGCCTGCACCTGGGGTCTATATATATATATACATATATATATACATATATATATATATATATATATACACACACACACCTTTGGCTTTTCACTGTCATTGTATACTGTCTAACCAGACACGGTAAAAAAGTGAGCCTACAGATAGATACATTAGTGGCTAAAGGGAGAAAATACACGATGCTGTCAAAACTATTCACTCATCAATGAATACTACACAATAATGAACAACACACAAATAAACACAAACAAATAGGGTTTAATATGGGAAAGCCTGGCTTGCAGTCTCTGTTCTAATTCTTCCCAAAGGTGTTTTATCAGGTTGAGGTCAGGACTCTGTGCAGGTCAGTCAAGTTCTTCAACACCAAACTCGCTCATCCACGTCTTTATGAACCTTGCTTTGTGTAGTGGTGCACAATCATCTTGGAAAAGGAATGGGCCATCCCCAAACTATTCCCACAAACCAGAAGCATTAAATTATCCAAAGTGTCTGAGTATGCTGAAGCACTAAGAGTTCCTTTCAGTGGAACTCAGGGGGCCAACTCCTGAAAAACAACCCCACACCATAACCCACCCTCCACCAAACTTTCCAAGTATCCGACAACTGCCAGATAAACGGTCATCTATCAGATAGCCAAAAGCATGATCCACCACTCCAGAAAACACATCTCCAGTGGCAGCGTGCTTTACACCACTGGATCCAACACACATTGCACTTGGTGATATAAGGCTTGGATACAGCTGCTCAGCCATGGAAACCCATTCCATGAAGCTCTTTATACTCTGTTCATGAGCTAATCTGAAAGCCACATGAAGCCTGAAGTTCTGTATCTACTTACTCATCAAAAAGTAGGCGGCCTCTACACACTATGCACTTCACCATCTGCTGCCACCACAACCCAGTCTTTCACAAGTGTTTGTAGAAGTCTACATACCTAGTTCATTTTATACACCTGAGGCCATGGAGGCGATTGGAATACCTGAACTGAATTATCTGGATGGGTGAGTGAATACTTTTGGAAATCATCATTAGTCATCTGAGAGAAAAGTCGAGGCAAAAATACATATTGCACCGGGTAGAGAGAAAGGAAAAATGGCAAAAGAATACTTGCGGATTTAATGAAAAAAAATTCTTAGGAAGAACTCTCATGCATGTATTTATACAGTATTGCAAGTAAGCATTTTCAAGCAAAGCAAATAAGCAGCAGTTTTTTCAAGCGGTTTGCCATTACATGGACATGGAACTAGGATTAACCTTCTCATTATCTTTTAGCAAGAAGTGATAAGGAAAAAATCCCAATATGTCTATTTCTGGCACAGTGCCATCTACACAAAGGCTTGGTGTTTGTCTTATGGGTGCAATGACTCTGCCAGCAAACATAAGTCAAACCTACACTCATTTTCTCAAACAAAATTATGCTTGATGTTTTGACTTGGGGTCTGCAGTGTGTTTCAAACACCAGTGTTAGCATGCAGCGTGACAGTTGTTGATAAAACAGCCTTTTTAGTCTTTCACCTCTACCCCTCAAGATTATCCTGACTGGTCTAAGAGTTTAACTCGCTCCTTTCAAGTCAAAAGCTCACCTGCCATCAAGTTGCAAAAGCTCTTCTTTTATCAAACAACTACCCCTCTGGTGGCCATGGTATGCCTCTCACCACGAACCTCTGGGAAAAACACATAATACACACTCGATGACCCAAAACATCTGCTGCTAATATGGGTCAGTTTTATCCCCAGGTCTTTTAACCCTTTAAGACCTACCATAGAACCAAGTCCGCCAGAGCTTATATTATATTTTTACATGCTGTGGAGCCATTTTTGGGAGCATTTCAAGTTGCTATACATCAATACAACCATTATAGCCCAGATTTTAATAATATGTATTCATTAAGTGCATAGTAATTACATAAATTGCAAAAAAGTGCAATAAACTACAAAAAAATTGAAAATCGTTTTTGATTTTTTAACATATATTTGTAGTTAGAGAAATTTAAGAGGCTTATCCCTCAAAACTGTAAATACAAAAAAGTTGCACAAAATAGTTTCCCACCACAGGAAATTTATTTTGAGTGTCTTCATAGTTTTATTTTTGAAATACACCAATTTTTATACACTGTAGGAAAAACGAAAATAAATATTATACTGCAAATTTGCAAAAAAGCAGCATATGCATCAAAATAAACTATTTCCAGCAGTGCAATATGAGTCCTAAGCATCCCAGAAACGACACAGAAAGTCATAAAGTCAAAGATAACTTTTAAAAAGAGCAGTATAGGCCCTGAGGCCCTGATCGCAAAAAAGACTACATTTCCGCGAAACTGACGTCACTTCCGGTTTCGGCCAGGTAATGGCGGAAATGCAAAAGTTCGCGCTGATGTCTATTCCAACGTAGGAAGTGTTTTGAACAGCTGATCGGACCGGCAAAGCGTGTTTCTGGAATATTATGTTTTTGTTCCTGTGTTGTGCCAAAAAGTGATTGTCTGCCAAAAACTGATTTCCGGTATTTGCCAAAAAGCGATTGCTCATATTTAAAGTGCTATAAGTAACTTGTTGGGCTATAATATGTTAAACATATGTCAAATGCATCCCTTATGGATGACATAAAGTCATCTTGAGCCACAAACAACATTCGTGTAGCAAGATACAAGCCGCAATCAGTTTTTGGCAGCGACTTTTATATAACCTTTATTTATGCAGTAAAAAAAATCTCATTAACATTAAAAATGTATTTTGTAAGAGTAAGTTGCCCAACAGGACAGCAGAAATGGCAGCAAATATTACAATAGTTCTGTAAAAATATTTTAAGTGGGGATAAAGGACCGGATTGGTTATAATGTAAGTACAAGTTGTAAAGATACTTAAAAAACAGATAATTTTTTAATTCTTTATGTAACCCCTTTGTATCCCCTGTTCACCGAAGTCTATTTACGAACATACGTAAAGATATTACACATAAAAAATACACAGAAACACTGGAAATCAGTTTTTGGCAGACAATCACTTTTTGGCACAACACCTGCAAGCGCTTTTCATGCAGTTTTTGCAAAGCTTTATGTGGAAGGAAACCGTGACCTAGGACAAGCTGATGGCACAATATGTAAGTACAACTCCTCCGGTTTCATATGCAAAAAAAATTTTTGCGCTAGCTTACGTGGTTGCAGTGCTACCGGGATTTAAAAATAGTTACGCATAACAGAGCGTTCCCGCTCCGATCGGCTCTAAAGGGTTAAAAAATAATCCCACGCATGACAACTTAGTAAAAAACACAAATGCATGAATCAACTGCCCTGCGTGTCATTTTCCAACACTTGTATCAACATGCTAAGGCACCCGCTGAGCTGTGAAGTGTCTAAACTAGAACACCCGTTGCTTCTCCTCAGCTCCAAAAATGGCTCTTCCTAGGCCAGGGTCAAACGAGGAGAGAGTGAGAAGCCCAGAGAGTATTTACTGTACAAACAACAGTCGAGTTATCGTGTCTGGAAAATGGTATTTGTTGTGACTGTTTTTTGCTGGGTTATAGGAAGTGTATTTAACTGCAGGACCAATCATCAGGGATTATTTTACAGGTTTCCTGAACTGCTTCAGTATTGTGGCAATTTATCTTGCTGCTAACGTGAGTTAGAAACGTGTTGCTGTGAAACAACCTCCTATAGAAGAGCCCCATCCATCAGATTTTCCATTTCAGAATCAAAATCCACCAATAAAGGCTCCCCTAAAAGTGTGCTCTCACTACACTGCTGGGGGCCTTTTCTTATCAGGTACCGTAACAGTGAGAGCCCTGTCTCTGTTGGAGAGAAAACATCTGCACTTGACATGACCAAGTGGCTAATTGTTTGTCAGGCTTTGAAGTTGAACTATGAAGATGAAGCACTGATATAGATGTCCATCAGCCATCCCAAACTTTCTGCCGCTGTCAGTGTGGTTTAAAACAGCGGTCCCCAACCCCCGGGCCTCGGACCGGTACCGGTCCGTGAGTCGTTTGGTACCAAGCCGTGAGAGTTGAGGCTCAGGTGTGAAAATGTATGGTTTTCTGGGTTTTTATCGGTTTTCGGCGTTATTTTGTTGTCATTTTTATTGTTAACTCGGTTTTCCTGGGTCTTTTCACATGTGTTATGAATAAATCTTCTTTTTTCGGTACTAGTTTTATTTTGTTGTATTTATCCGAGACACCTTAAAGGCCGGTCCGTGAAAATATTGTCGGGCATAAACTGGTCCGTGGCGCAAAAAAGGTTGGAGACCGCTGGTTTAAAAAATTTGAGCTGTAAATAGAAACAGTTGGTATTGCAACCAGCCACCACTCACGTACTCACTGAAGCAGAACTGCATCCAGCACAAGACCTCTAATCCTCCACTGCAGCTCTGGGCTCACTTAAGTGTATTATTCTTCTTCTGTGGTGCATGAAGACCTTTGTAGTCTGTGTTACAATTAATTTTCTATTCGTCTTGTGGCAGGAAGTAGACCCAGATGCCATTTTTCCTAAACTCTTCCTCTGTGAATTGATTTCTTGTTCCAAGGTGCCACTCCACCCCCTCTCCCCAGACAATATTGCGTCTACTGACCTCTAAATAGAGAAGTTTTATGCAGTTGACCTTTGACTTTTACGTCTCTGCATTTATGTCTGAGAAAATAGTGAAATTATGACACTTAACACTGTCGCCTACAAGTGTCTGGAACAGCTCTGTGAAGACTGAGGGCCATTGAGATCGCAGGTCAATTCAAGACACCTTTCACTTTGGTTTAATAACCGTGTACTGAAACGCAATCGCACTGACATGCAATGTAAGCCCACATAGAAGTGGGCTGGGAATCCTATTCAGTGGTTGCAGAGGCTATTTACACTAATATACACATGAAGCTTGCAGTAATTTAAAGATGTCTCTCATCAGTTCCTTAAGTTAACACAAACCACCTTACCAGAGACTGAGAGTCAGTTAAAAACACACAAATTGACTGGCTGACACACACAGGCTTGAAGATTTCTATAAATGGAGACAGTTGGCCCCCCAGAGGACGAGCGCCATAAATCAGTGGTACCTTAAAATACTAGTAAACGTAATACATGCTATAGCCTCTGCTGTTAAAGCAGTAGTGTGTTTAATTAAAGCTGTTTCTGTTTGTTTTGCATTTGTCTTTAGTATAAAGTAGAACTTGCAGAGGTAAAATAATCTCTTTGCAATTATCACAATACATTCCAGATGTCACGTTATAACAGCAGATGGTCTCGGAGGACAATCAGTCAATTCATAAATGGGAAACAAAAACGTTTCAACTTAATTAGACACACAAAAAATTTAGAGCGAGGAGTGGGGAAAAAAGTATCTGCGTCTTTTACAGTCCAACTGTATAATGACCGTTTAAATGGAGTGACCGGTACATGAGGTGTCGCTCATATCACTGCACTACGACATGTGTTAGCACTGAGCCCTCTGTGAGTAACAACTTTGCACAATCATCTGTTGGGGTTTAGCCTTGTATATGAGAAGCCAGAAGCCAGCAGTAGCCTCTTTGATCATCTTCCTGATGTGCGGTCACAGCGGTTTCACCCTACTCTCTTTTGGCTCAATCAAGGGGGCCTTGATATCCGCATGTTCCAACATCCAGAAAACAAGAACCTGCTTACTGAGGAGGCACCGCAGAGAAGCAGTCAATGAGCAATCAGATTCCCTCTTATCTATTTGGCTTGGCTGGATGCGGCTGTTAATCAGTCCCATATCTCAGTAATGGTGTTCCTGTTAATTGCCTCCCTTCACTGTGGCTGTATTCCCTTTCGCTTATGATCTCTATCTGCAAATGAGGTCAGAAAGGCATATGGATCTTGTTTCCAGCCTGGCTTTGTTGGATGCTAACAGGGGACGGTTGGAAAGAGTGCTGGCCGTGTGGCCTGGCATTTAAAGCTGTCCTGAGATCAAGGCTCCCATGTGTTGATGTCACTACTCTGTTGGAACTTGAACTTATTCATAAAGATCCTTGTTTAACCCCAAATTTCATTCTCCAACAACTTTTCTTTTCTTCCTTTTTTTTTCTTTAGATTCAGCAGTACATGGTTGTATGTCACTTGGAAACCATTTTCATCATGACTCAGTTCCCCATGAGAATGACGTGATTTGCATATTCATTGAGCTTTTGCATCTGATGACCATATTGCTAGACTTAGTAACGCAGCGATATCTGACTGGCTCCGGGGCAAGGCAGCCACCCGTCTGAGTTACATGCAAATACAAAAGTAAAGCAGATTGTTATTTTCTTAATCACATTCTGTACCATGACCGACTTGGCCTGCAAAGATGGTACTATTCAAGATGAAGTTGGAAGCTCAAACCTGCCGCTGACACAGCATGACAACATTTGAAAAATTTATTTGACAAATGAACTATGATGCAAATATGCACCTTTGGAGATGCAGATCCATGTAGACTGATGTCAGCTGGGGCACACTGAATTGCCTTTTGTTGCCTTCTCCCCCACTTCCAACCCTTCCAACCTTTTTTTTTTCTTTTAACTTTGAGCGTCTTACATGTCATTTCTTTCCCTCTTCTCCTCGTGCATAAATAAACCTGTGCCCTCCTCTCCCCAAGCAAACTCTAGGGCTAGCTCAAAGGTCTGGGAGCATTCCTACATGAAGACTTTTCTCTTTTCTAACTTTGTTTTGATTTTATGCTTGTTATCCACCCCTACAGCTCTGACACTCCTCAACAAGAGGCTCCGTACCTGATGAAACAAAAGGGGGGTTGTGCTGCCTGATGAACCTAAACTCAGCTTGTGGGGGTTCGGTTAAGCGCAGCAGGAAAAACGAAGGGAGCGCCATTCTCCCCAGTTCTCTGCAGACCAAATCAAATTATCTGCAGTGCGCTCATGAAAGAAGAGATTCCCCAAAGTGTTACTAAGACCGTTCTCCTCATAACCCCTTTGTTATTCAAAGGTGCCCAGCTGTTGTGCCGCTGCTCTTAAACCAGAGGGCCTTCTCTCTCTGATCTTCAGCCCTCGTGACTTCCAATGATGCCCTCGAGGCACCATGGCCTAGAGGGCAGGTGGCAGGGTGAAAGGTCTCTCTGGATAAGGACAAACCCAGCTCACTCAGCTGGTTTACCTCTGTAGCTTCTGTAGTGCTTCAAAAGACTACAAAGATATGTTGCTTAATTTTATTTATTTATTCTTTTTGAGACAGATAAACTAAAATGGCCAGTGGTGATGTGAGTGACAGGTGAAAGTATAATAAGCTGCTGGAATCTGAGAATTTCATAGTTTCACTGGTTTCTATTCCTTGTAAAAACTAAACTACTATTAAAACGTCTACATTTTTGACACAGTCTAAGTACAAAACCAAATTAAACTTAGAAATAATCCCTCTTCTCATTAACTCAACCTTCATAAAAAGTATGCAAAAACTGAAAATTTTCTAAAGGAAACAAAATGTAATTATTTAAGAAAGTTAAAGTGATGATAAATGTAATTGTTACAAAAAACTCAAGCATACTGCAGAACCATACGCCTTTGTCACTGTTCAACCACCTATCACATGATACAATACTGACCTCTAGTGGAATTTTAATGAAACAACATATTTCAAGGTAAGGTTCATTGGATAAACAAATCTGCAAAGCATGCATTGTGCAGTGCTCAACATTTATTGATGCACATTTTGTAATGTATGCCTCTTGGACAGTTTTTGGTCAGTGCTTTGTGTGACCTCCCTCTTTGCTTCCACCAGTGTCACTGAGCAGTCCGAATCCTTTCCACTTAAAGAGTTAATCCTGGATAAACTGGGACTAGTTTTTATGTAACATTTTGGATTTATTTGTAATCTTATGAAGATGTATTGATAAGTCTATGGCCACCTTTTGATTGGCCTGAGTGTGTAAAGACTATAGGGTTCTTTTTGTGTCCCTAGGGGCAGTGGAAACCTGTCTGCCTTGTGGTTTGTTTGTCATATGTTCAGTGATAGTTCGTTTCACAACTGGGACACAGGTCTTGGCCCTGCTGGGATGACCATCATGCGTTTCCTGCAGTGAGCACATGTGCATGCTCTGTTTTGGAGATGAGTGCAGAGAAGCCTTAGCTGTGTGAGGACCCCACAAATCTCTCAGTCTAGCCTTGCTCTCCATGTTGATGCTGACTTCTTCCGTGCACTGAGACCTCAGGATAGTGTTAACCCGGAGGTGGATGCAGTCCCGTGTCAGAGGATGATGAAGGCCTCTCTTCTTTATCCGTTCAGTTGCAGCCTTCTCGCTAAGCTTCACTGACTGTTTAGCAATCTCACTGCACACTCTGGCTGTGAAGAAAAAAAATCCACTTACAACACAAATCAACTAATTTTAAAGTATATTTTTTCTTCCACCTTGAGCATGCTTACGTTGTATTTGGCATTTAATGGGGGAGGACAGGATGCGGGTCCGGTGAAGCCGCTCACCTCTCTCTGGCTTCATACAGTCATGGCTGTGAATCTTTTGGGTGGTTGAAGGCAACTGTGCCACGTGATCTCCCGCAGGAGCGGAAAGAGGAAACTTTCTGAGAGAAGCTGCAGATTTCTCAGAAACCAAACTATCCTGTGGCATCACATCACAGTGGTCTCCCCGTGAGGAACTGGCATAATCCCAGAACACTTTGGCAAACTGGAAGAGCTTCACGCTGTATATCGTGTTCACTAATATACTAAGGAACATTAGTGAGACAAAGTATAAAATCAAGCTAGAGATCGCACTAAGAAAAATTGTGTAATAAGAAAAAAATAATCAAGCTCATGCGAGTCATCCGACTCACCTTTGGTCAAGGAAGTGCAGGGACAGGAGACGACCTGTTCCGGTCTCTGCTGTGATCTCTCTTAAACAATCACCAGTGAGGAAATTAAATATGCGAATCTTTCCGTCCACACAGCCAGTAATAACACGAAGGTAGAGCAGCGTAAGAGATTTTACCTCCCTGCAGAACAATCAGAAGATCCTGTATTCCTAGTAAGATCCCATTTAAATTGTTCTACATGGCAGCTTCAGAGGTTACATGCTTACTTTTGGTGGCTGAATGTTATAAGACACTCCTCAACATTATGGTTGATGCTCCACACCATGACATTGCCAGTGCAGTCTCCAGATAGAAGGTGCCAGTCGTCAAGGAACAGGCACTTCACTGCACTCCTGTGGGCATCAATTGTCTTGTGGAAGATGGGACATTCATGAACAACATATGGAAAAACGGAAATGTTTCATCAGCTTCAGACAACACGAAGTGTTCTGTATTTGATTTTCCACAAATGTTTCTCACCCGGAGGAGTGCTGCATTTTCCATGTCCCATATTTTAACAAGGCCCTGTTTACAGCTGCTGTAGATAGTAGTTTTGCTGACCTTTACACATAGGACAGGACTGGGGTGCTTGAAATTAAAACCATTAAAAGGCTTCCCGGTCTGCAGACACCACACTGGCAAAGCAATGGTTCATTTCAGCTTGCTTACATATGAAAATGTTAACAGGAAGTTTTTTTTCTGAGGGTAAAAACATGACAATATACATACATTACACTGATTTCAATACACACATTTCCATTCACAGGACAGATGTAAACGATAAAAATAATGGGAGAAAGATTCAGGAAAAGCTAACCTATAAAAACTGTTTTCAGCAGTTCTTTAAAAGAAACCGCAGCTCACAGACCCTGATCAGCTGATCCACTGCTGTTTTAAGGTCTCAGTAGCTCTGCTATGTACACAGCAGCCCAGCCGTGGAAGGTTTGATATGTTATAAATAAAAATTTAAAATGGACTGAAATTCACTGGAAACTCGTAAAGGAGAGCGAGAATGAGAGTGACATGCCAGCGTTGGCTAGCAGCTTAGATGCTGCATTATTGTCCAGTTGAAGATGGGTATAATTAAAAGAAACACTGACAGTATTTTAGATGACATATAATCTTTTCTCCACAAATATGAGTGCAGGTATGTCTTAAATGGTTGGTTTGCATTTGGGTTTATCCAAAATACCTAAAAGAAACTCACTGATTAAGATAAGACATATGAATTGCTTCTTAGAAAAGACAATTTCTCAACAGGAAAATGAAAATATGTGATAAGTGTGTTTTTTGTTTTTTCTATTAAAGACAACGTGTGGTTATATTTACTCATGTAAATGTGAGCTCATGTAAAGATGGTGTATACCGATCAGTGGCCGCTTACCTTTAACTGCACAGTCTTTAGCTCCTGAGACAAGTTTATCAGCATCAGCATCCAGACAGTTGACGGTGCCAGTGTGACCGTACAGCGCCATGTCACACCGGTCTGTCTTCAAGTTCCAACACCTGAAAGTGTGATGACAGGAAAACTTCAAAACACAATCAATTAAATCAGATTCATTCATGCAAATGCATTGTCGTCAGCATCTTCTGCATAATCAATTATTACCTACTCACAGAATTCTACTCATAAATTAGATGATTTTTCACCTGATACTTGTGTCAAAGCTCGCGGTTATCAGCAGATCTCTGTCCTCACAGAGCAGCACTGCCCGAATGCTTCCAACGTGTCCTTTCAGCACCGACACGTCTTCTGTTTCTGATGACACATAAAACAGACGCACCAAACGGTCCTTTGAGCCGGTGGCCAGCAGCAGTCCTCCTCTATAGTCCAACACCCGATAAGGATCTTCGCTGCAAAAACACATAAGTGCACACCTCTGAATCACATCAGCTGTACCAGTAGAAACGTTTTCTCATTCCTGTTTTCAGAGTTTATTTGGGCACTATGAAAAATATAATAAAATAAAATACAGGGAAATCAACACTCACTTGTCCAGCAGCACTTTGGTAAAATATGCACCGCAGTAAACATTTCGCTCTTCCATTTGCACTGCTGTGGTTCTGATGTTTGCATAAGCGGAGTTAAATGGCTTGAGCTGCAGAACCAATCGAATAAACACACAATCACTGTGTTGAATATTCCGGCTGATTCCAAAAGCTGATGTTTACTGTGTAGATGGTACGACTCTGTGAAACCTTGTGGACAGTAGAATAAATATCTTCTTCCTTGTCATCCTTTACTGGTACAGGGATTTCAACAATGTTTGCATAAGTAGGACTCACAAAATTAACACTGCTGGACCCCTGTAACAGAAAAAAAAAGATTAGCACTGATCAGATTTTTTAAAATTATTCTAAAGAAGTCTGATTTTTTTTAAGTATTTTCATTAATTAAAACCACTATAAATATTTATATAATTTAATGTGAAAAAAAAAATCTCAACCTCTATCATGGGAATAATTTGGCCCTGAAAATTTCTTCTGAATTTCATTTCCTCCATGGTTTCCTTCGCAAGTAGCTCCCAGTATTGACAAACTGCCGTGCAATGAATCAAAGTATGCTCACCTAACATTCCTACAAAACACACATACGGCATTGCACCTTTTCAATTTAACATTTACTGTATATTTAGTAAATGCAGACATAAGTGACATTGAAATTTTTACTTTAAGGACATATCAGCACACTTCACAAATTCAGGCTGCAGTAGTACAGTAGTATGCAAAGACTTGCCTAATATCCTCTTGGACAGATCAACAGGTAGGCAGCTTATGAAGTCTCTGTGTCGGCTGACCCCAGACACAGACTTGGAGGATCCCGGCACTACCATTAGAGCAGGGTCCTCAGACTCCTCCTGATTGTCATGATTGTTATTGTGGTTACTTACTGAAAAGATAAGACATACCTTATAGATCCCAAAAACTAGGAAATTAATTTGTTGGTGTGTCCCAAAATTAAATATAACATAATAAAATAATTAGTTATATCACAATAAAATAAAACACAGTTTTTCAGGATTGGGCTAATCTGAATACAATAAAATAAATAAATAGGTAAAATCTAATACTATAGAAATTACAGTTTAATAAAGTAAATATATCAATAATCTGAAATCCATATAAAATGTAATAACTAAATCTAAATCATCAATAAAAACAGAATTAAATAAAATCAGTATATGATCCAAGAAGATGGCTCAGGGGGGTGCCTATTGTAATACGATACTAGTAACAGTTCAACTCAAAATTGCAAATGGGTTTAATTTCCTCAAGCATTATCAAATCATCTTCTTTTTCTGCAAATCATCTCAACTCTCTCTCTCCATGTCCTCCTTCACTACAAATATGAATCTCCTCTGTGGTCTTCCTCTTTTCCTCTGCCTAGCAGCTCCATATTCAACATCTTTGTCCAATAAAACCCTCCTCTCTACATGTACATACCCTCTCAGCCTTCTTTTGTTTCCACAGTGCTTCACCTTAGCTGGACCAACCCACCAATTGGCCCAGATGGCATATTTGTAGAGGAATGTTTATTAAATGGCTCCAAATGGCAGTGATGTGATTAGACTTCTGTTAAGTAAGGTAACCCTGAGCTAAATGATAACTATATGGAGACTAACACTGGAGTCATTATGGGAGAAGACAACCCTTGTAACGCAAAGCTTATAGAACAAGAATTTGCTTTTACTATAATTGTGTGTGTATATTCTATAACTGTATATGTGTCGTTGGTGGCCTCTAGTGGTCCGTAGCGGGAATTGCAGTGCAGTGGAAACCAAGTCCTTTCCCACTCCTGAGATCTTACCATTAAACTCCAGGAATCCACTTTTCTGTCTGATCAGGAGCACGTTGGTTAAGTTGGCGACCATCCGTAAAAGTTCGGAGTCACACAGTGAAAAAATACGGCAAACGTAGCTTGACTTGACCCAGTCCGGACTGCTGCTGAACCACTTCCAGATTTCCTTCACGTTCACTCCCAGGGGTTTTCCATCATGACCTTGGTGGGAAAAGCGTAAGGGGTGTTCCTGAGGTGTGATGGGGCTTCTTGACCTAGCGTAGGTGTGCAGCGTCCACGACGTCGCGCCACGCAGCACACCTTGGATGTTCTCGAGGACTTGGACGCTCCTGCAGCGTAAAAGGAGCGTCAGCGCGAACCTCCTCTTGAACTCATCCGACACCTTCCACAGACACCGACTGGAACCCGGAGGACTGGAGGCAAAGACGCAGGTCGGACATATACCGCACATACTGACGCATCCCTCCGCTTTTTTGGTGCTGAAAGACTTCGAGGCATTAACAGACTTCATGTCGACGCTTTCAGTAGTTTCCTTTACATTCACCACGTCCGCGCCAGGCAACATTTTTTTCGTCTTTAAACATCACAACGAACACAAACATGCAGTGACAATTCAACTGGTTGCCATGCAACAAGTTCAGCGTGTCGGCAGCTGAATGGATGCTCGCGCGGGATTGTAGGCGAGACAGTTTATTAGGTACATAAGGTCACTAAATCCAAGGGCCTTTAAGATTTAAATGCTTAGTGTGTCCTGGACTGATTTACAGAGGTGTTGGATTCTTATTCTTATTCTTATTCTTATTCTTATTCTTATTCTTATTCTTATTGCTGTTCCTGCTGTGTTGGTTGTTTTCCTTTCACAAACATAAGGTAAAATAATAGGATAAAATGTACTTTTCTTATCCCAGACGTTGGCAAATTACCGTTTTACAGCATTCAAAACAAAAATTGGTTAAACAAATTATAACTATTCAGTAAAATGAATTGTAATATGACAAAGGAAATGGCTTGATTAAACATGAAAAGAAGCTCAATTAAATTTGAATATAAAAAACAACAGGAAAACATAATGTGAAATCAAAGTAAAAAAAATAAGAAATGAAATAAAACTCTGTAAAATGCAAATATTTTAGTTTAATAATAAAATGAAGTGTCTTTATAAAGAAAATTAGCTCAAATTAAATCAAGGGTGGTACAGTGACGGTGGCTGGGTGGTTTTGTGTGGAGTTTCTCACCATCCAAAGACATACATGCGATTAGGATAAGGTGATTAAGTTAAGGTGGTTTTAATTTGCGTGTGAAAGGCTGCCTGCATCTGTTTGTTTGTTTGTTTGTTTGTTTGTTTGTTTGTTTGTTTGTTTCCAAACAAACACATTCAGAAATAAATAAGCATAATCAAAAAAGTGTCCAAGTGTATTGAACTCTTGTGATAATGTTTTTCACAGTGTCAAATACATCTTCAAAGATTAATAAAGGTAGTGTAAAAAAATGTAGAGAACCCAGAGGGGTATACCACAGAAAAGGAGGAGGGAACCTAAAATTAAAAAATGTATTTTCACTCTTAATATAGTCTACAGTATACACACTATATACACACTCGTGCCCTTTCGCACCAGGTTCGGTCACCTGAGATCACCTAGCTGCCTCTATAATTCAAACTTCCATAATATGGCTCAGGATCAAATGTTAATGTCAAATGTTAAGGGCATGAAATGGTTAATCTTAAGGTGAGCTTTGCAGTCTCTTTCAGAGGAAAACAAAAATACTCGTGCGCCGCCCGGGAATCGAACCCGGGTCGCAAGAATGGGAATCTTGCATGATACCACTACACCAGCGGCGCCGTTGTTAGCTGGGCTGATAGAAAGCAATTTATCGGCGTGAAGCTTGGTCGAGTTTTGGACCATTATGTGTACTTTTGTTTATGGATGCTCGCCTTATATATTACTGATATGTGAAAACGATAAAAGGAAGCGATAGTAGAAGAACAGCACATATTTGAAAAACGTTGCCACTTTTATTTAAAAAGAAGGAAACGTTTACTCTTATTCTGAAAGTGTGCTCTATTTTCTTCCGGGGGACCGTATCTTAGGGTTCGGATACTTTAGTTGTGGTTTCTAGTGAAGCGTCATGCGCTAACAGCTTAATCTTTCGTGTTTTGGACGGTAGTTACGAAACAACTCCAGAAATATAGCCGTTGAACGTCAGCTTGGTACAAAAGTTCTATTCTTTATATATTATTAACTACACATGCATTAATGCCATTTGTCATGTTTTGTGCTGTGATAGCCACATTTTCGTTATTAGCTATCGGAGTAGTACCTTTGCCACTGGTCCTTTTTTTTTGTCTGTGTTAGTATTATAGCTGTAATGTTAAAGGCTAAAGAGGTTTAACGTGCTGAGATAATGTTAGCTAATGCTAGCTGTAGCTTCATGTTACTATGTTTTTGACAGTGTGCATGCATCCTGTGTAAGCAACTGCCGTAAAGACTGATCATTCCCACCAGCTATCCACAGTTTTTACTCATGACGGACAGAAGCAGCAGCGTGGAGTGGGTTGAGACAACCGAGGAGGTGGTTGTAACTGAGGAGTGCATTCCCATTGAAAACAACCCCCCTGCAGGTACACTATAATGACATTACAAATAACGTTGACATTCAGTGCTGTAATATAGCCTTTAAAATAGTTTCTTTGTTCCTCTTGTGATGCCAGTTTTAGAGCCAGCAGACACGCCAATACAGAAGTTACTGGACGCTGTGGGGCAGGGAGAAAACCCAGATGGTGACGATGGCTTTTGTAAGCAAACCCCATGTTTACTCTTTTGCTATTGCAGTTTAGGTACAACTAATATCCAGCCAGAAATATGTCACAAGCCTGTCCATCGCTGCCAAAAGAGACTGGCCGAGCATGTTACAGGGCATTTAACCAAATGGGGGTAGGGATTTATTTGAACCTGTATGTATACTTTTAACCCTTTGTGGATTAGAGAAAATCCAAAATAAACTTGTGCGCCCAATTCTTGTTTTTTAAAGATGTATGCTGTACAATCATTTCACCCTGGAAATCGAATAATTCAAAGAAATGTTAAAAGTCAAAAATTAACTTGACATTCAGGCCCGTGATAAGTGTGTCAAAACTTCTGACCACAACTCCAGGACCATTGCTAAGTAAATATAATACGCTTAAATGAAAGTCAAAGTGTTTTGCTATGGTCTTATTCAGTAGTCTTTAAACTTACACATTTCAGTTTTCTATCCCATTAACCCTACCTCTCTGTCTGGTTATATCTTCTTTAGATTTTAATAGGGACACACCTGTAGATCAGTACATGTCTTTCTGAGCCACACATTTTTGTCATTTGTAAACTAGAGCTGAACTGTAGAATGTGTTAGATGGATGACTTAGCAGTGGTCTTCCCCATGAGGACCTAACCTACACAAATATTTGCAGTGTATACACATTCATTCAAAGATTTACTAATATTTAATAATAATAATGACAATATTTGACTGATAATTTGTCACTGTGGTATGTCCAGTAAAAATTACCCCAGATGAGCTTTTTTCCGTTTTTTTTCCCTTGTTTTTACATTTTTATAGATTGCGAGGAGTGCCTGACTCTCTTCCAGGACCAGAGTGATCCTGACAACATTAATGGCCCATCTTTTATTCTCGATTTTCCAACAAACATGGGCGTCATGCAGAGGGCCCTCCTGACTCTGCCTTTTGGCCTGATGATAGGCAGATCTAGTATTCCCAGTGCAGGGATTGGGGTCCTAAATTATGGGCCTGCAGTGTCTCCTGGAATGCATTTTGGACCATTTGAGGGGGAAGTGACAACAAGGGAGATTGCCATGGCAAGTGACTTCTCATGGGAGGTGAGCTGGGATGTATTAAACCCAAACAATAAAACAAGTTTAAACCTCTTGATGCATATTTTGTTCTTTGTGTGTATTTTGTGACAATATTCCAATTTACTGCAGATTTACAAAGATAAGGATGACTATGACTACATTGATGCTGCCAAAGAATCATACTCAAACTGGATGAGGTATTGAATTCTTTTCTGTTGTTTCCTGTTGAATTACAAAATTAATTTTTAATTATATTCTATGAAATAAATCACAGTTTGTACAGCTTGTACATTATTAGAAAATGTTTTTTTTTTCCTCCCTCCTGACACAGGTATGTCAACCATGCCCGTCATAGAGATGAGGCAAATCTGTTGGCAGTCCAGTACAAAGGTAGCATCCTCTTTCACTGCTGTCGCACCATAAATACTGGAGATGAGCTCTTGGTGTGGCCCAGCAGCAAACTTCATGCCCACTTTAGTGATCCTTGGGCCCAGATGTGGTATTTGAAGTTGAATGCAACAGGTACCCTGACTTTGCTAGTCTCAATAGTCCATAAAAGTGATCGTTGTAAGAGCCATAGTCATGTAAAATTTTCCTGACTGTGTTATTTAAAAATTTGATTTATAGTTTGTTTGTTTTTTTGTTGATGTTTTCGCCTTTTTCTCCTAAAATGCAGAGAGTACTGTATCCGGTACAACTCAGATCTTCCTGTGCGCCCACTGTCAGTTGTCTTTCACCACCAAAGCCTTCCTCCAGCGACACACAGAATACTTTCACACGCAGCCTGAAAGTGCTGAAGTAGCTGATGGAGAAAATAATGCCTCCAGTGCTGCAGGATCACTGGTGGTACTGTCTGTTGATCCTCTTGAATCTAAAACATGTGACGATTGCGGAAAGACATTCAAGCAAATACCTCATCTTAGGAGGCACAAGCTTTGTGTTCACTCCAACAAACGCCCCTATTGCTGCCCATGTTGCAGGCGAAGCTTTAGCCAGGCATCTGGCTTAATCAGACATCAGTTAGTTCATAGGAAGCAGGCTGTAGGAAAAGCTTCCAATCAGAAGCAAGTCCTCAGCAACAAAGAGAGTGTAACGCCAGAGTCAGAACTTTTAAAGGCAGGAGATTCAGTTGTATCTGAAAAAATGAATGAAAATGAGAACCAACAAGAAGCTATGGATACAACTGAGGCTCCTGAGTCTTGTGCAGGTGAGTCAGAAACACTCCAGTCAAACTGTTTAGATTGTGGTAAGAGTTTCACAAAGGAATCATCCCTCAAAAAGCATAAGGTGACTGTCCATGAGAGGATACGTCCGTACGTCTGCGCTGTTTGTCAGAAATGCTTCGGTCAGTACAATGACCTGACCAGACACCTGCAGCGTCACCAGAAACAGAGTAAAACAAAAACAAATGAGGATCCAGAGGACTCCGACATATTGCCCTTCAGCTGTGGCGAATGTTCACTGGCGTTTTCCTCAGTGGATGACCTTCAGCAGCACATAAATGAACATCACTCTGATGAGAGCACAGCTGAAAATAACGAAGACGATGTAATGCCTGACGGTGAAAGCGTTGAATCGGTCCAGAATCCTCCCTCTCAGAGGCCTCAGAGATTTGGAGCTAGATTCAGAGTTTCTGCCATAACTAAGCTCATTGCGCCTAAACGAAGAGCTACCAGTCCTGCTCAGCCTGCGAGGAGCTCCGCTGAACCAGAGGCGGCTTCTGTCCGAAATGGGAAGTTAAAAAAATACAAATGGTTCAGCTGCAATCGCTGTAAACAAACATATGGAAACCCAGATGACCTCAAAGCACATAAATGCACTTTGAGGCAGCACAGATGTGGCCAGTGTGGAGCAACCTTTAATAAGTCTGGTTTCCTGAAAAGGCACGAGCAGATGGTACATGTAGAGGCCAAATCTTACAGCTGCGATCGCTGCGGTAAGGTCTTCACTACACCTAGTAACCTTAAACAGCATCAGAAGAGTAACGCTTGTATGAAGTATCACTGCACGTCTGAGCTCTTCCCATGCTCCTTCTGTCAGTTCTCTTTCACCATGAAGAGCTATCTTATTAAACACATTAAAAGGCACCATCCCGTCGAGTATCTTTCACACTGCGAGTCGGACAGCCTAACGGATCAGCTGGAGGAACAAGAGGGGGAAAAAGAATATACGTGTCCTCACTGTGGCATGAACTGTATGACTGCCAAAGCTTTCAAATCTCACACATGCTTCAGGCAAGTGAAGGTTTTGTACTTGTGTAACGACTGCGGAAAGGGCTTCACAAACCACTACGGTCTGAAACAGCACCAGCGCATCCACACGGGCGAGAAGCCGTACAGCTGCCCTCACTGCAGCAAAAGCTTCTCGTACGTCGGTCAGCTCAACGTACATCTCAGGACTCACACCGGGGAGAAGCCCTACCTGTGCACCCACTGCGGGGAGAGCTTTCGGCAGTCGGGAGATCTGAAGAGACACGAGAGAAAGCACACGGGGGTGAGACCGTACAGCTGCCCCGAATGCAGCAAAAGCTTCAGCCGACCGCAGAGTCTCAAAGCTCACCAGATGCTTCACTTGGGACAGAGAATGTTCAAATGCACTCAGTGCGGGAAGAGCTTTTCCCGAAACTATCATCTCAGGAGGCACCATCAGAAGATGCACATTTAGTCTAATCGCATTTTTTTTGAAGACTTTAAATTAAAATGAAATACAGGAGCTTAAATGTGAACTAAATTGCACTTTCCCGCTTGTGTACTTGATGACTTATTGAATGTCCTGTACATAACATTCTTTTATTTTTCTTGTAAAGCATTTAGTTATTTTTTTTTTTTTTTAGTTAAAAAAGGAAAAACACCAACAAATACTTGTCTTTGAGTGTCAAACTGCACTAAAAAATAAACAACCAACGTAACCATCACTGTTGACCATTTATTCCACAAAACATACAATGCAAAGCATGTGCACTGTACAAGCCTTAATATTATGAAAATACTCATAACCATGCCTGTTTTTTTTCTTCAATTAAGTAGTCTTAAATTTGTTTTTGTAGTCAGATCTACTACTTTTTTTGTCTTTTCTTGTTTTTTTTACATGACACAGTATAACTTTGTTTATTGGACATTAATTTTTGCATTGCTTTTGTCACTATTTGTCCTTTGTTAGCTCATATTTCCAACTTGACTATATTATAAATATTAAGTAAAATTAAAATATTTCAGTCTGACCTGAACTATACAAACATACTGGTATGACAGTTGACACAAGTAAAACTCAGTTTCATTTAAACTGTGCGTAAACTGAAACAGGTAGAAACCTGGCAGTGTTTTCCATGTGCTACACACAGCGGTGTCAAGTGCAGCTGCTGGTTAGAGAGGAGCTCCTTAAATCTAAAACTTTGCTGCTGGTAACGGCTTCTTTAACTTCCCAGTCCAGTAATGTTTCTTACATCAGTAGTCCTAACTAATTCCAGTTCTACAAGTCCATGACAACATCCATTTGAAGGGGAGGGAAGAGATATCCATTGTTTGTGGCACAGCAGTTGTGGAGGCTTGTTTCCGTGGTCCATTTTTTTCCTTTTTTCTATTTTTTTTTTCTTTTTGATAGAAGTGAGGGGTTGAAACCAGAGGATTAGTCGCTTGTTCGCGAGTCCTAATGTGTAAAAAATACACAAACACGTCTGAAAGGTAGGCAGCAGTTGGTTCTAAAGGTTATGTGACGAGACCCCTACGAAGGTTGGGATACTGTACAGTTTCAAAGACACGTCAGACTTGTTCCCGTTTATTACTCCAATCCAGTGAAGCACCATGTGTTGTCGTCTTCAGTGCGGTCTCCATCCAATTTACACATCTTTGCCACGCAAAATATACGACCCTCGACTCTCATTAGTTTATATTATGTTAAATGTTATGCACATTAAAATTTTTTACAAACCAAACTGATTGTTAAACCACACAGTATCACATCTGTACAAACTCAGAAAAAAATGTCACAAAACTAAGCGAAAGAAAGAAAGGATTTTTGTTTTGTTTTGGCAATTGAAAAGCAACAGCCTGGGCTTTCACAAGAATCACAAATTAAGGGAGAAAATACTGAATGAAAAAGGAATGAAAAAGGAACAGTACATCTACGGAGTCCGTTTGTGATGATAAAACTGCTCTTCTTCCCATAAATGCCAACAGAAAAACATGGTTAAAAGGGTTAAGTGGGTGAAATACAAAGCCTGAGGGCACATACAGTATGCGACCACAAATTAAGCTCAAGTTGGACACACGAGATACCCTGCAGTTCGTTGCAAGTACTTAAAACACTCCTTTGTCGGGTGAAGTTCTATATTTATTAGAAAAGGCTTTTATAATGGTTCAGATTTCAGCTCCTCCACTCGGCACTCCAGATCAGCCACCTAAAAGAGAAGAGAGGAAAATGCACTTAAAACAATGAAGCGCTGCTGGAATGTGACTCGTACTGTTTTTGTATTTTTTGGAGATGATGTGTTCTGCTGTGCATTTCTGCTTTCAGTTGGTCCATTGATCTCCACAGCAGATCATCTTCTTCCATAGCATCCTATCCTTAGCTTCCTGCTTTGTCACACCAACCCTCTGAATGTCCTCCTTCACTACATCCATGAACCTCCTCTATGGTCTTCTTTTTATCCTCCTGCTTGGCAGCTCCATGTTCAGCATGCTTTGTCAAGAGGCACACAGGAACAATATCTCTATGGCTTGCTGCTTCATTGTTACACCCATCTCCCTCTCATTTACACTCATGTATTCTGTTTTCTACTAACAAGCAGGGAAAAAATAGGAACTACAGATAAACTTTAGCAAAAGCTTCTTTCCATCAACGGTTTTAATCCTAAGCAAAATAACGACAGCATTAAAAGCTAAATGACAGCACTATAAAAGGTACAAAGACTCCTCCCTTAATAGTAGAAAACAGTTTTTTTACAGCCATTTTTACAAGCAAATATCAACATTTCAATATTGGAAAATCAGAAGGAGGTCTTGCTTATGAATGAATCTAGTGCAAGTTTTAAATTGCTGGAGGGAGGCAGGAGGATAAACTAGACCGAAGAGAAGCTCTGTATGGGATGTTGGGTTTTTAATGCAATAAAATCAACCTTAACCTCTAAATCAGCAACAAGGTTTTCCGTTGCATTATACTTCTGCTTCAAACCTTTTTGAAATCCTACACCGTAACCTGACATGCACTTTCCTAGTAATGCAACCACACAGCAGCTCAATGATAACATACATAAACTCTTTCAACTTCATCACACTTTCTCCAAGTTCCCCAAGACATTTTTGTGGTTTCAAGAAAATCTTGAAACCACAAGCAATTCTGATTAATAGAAGTTTCAAGATCAGATTTGGTCTGGATCAAGCAAAGTGGTGTTTACTCTTGAACACTTTACAAAATGCTCTGCAAACCTACCAGCACACAGTTGTTGTGGGAATATTATATTAATTGCTAGATGTAAAGATTAAATGTGCACACACTGCCTTGAGGCACCTCGTATACCTGTTCTTGGAGTTGCCCTGACTCCTCTTTCAGAAGGTTGGCCTCAGCCCCAACTTGTGCACAGCGCTGGGTCTCCTTCTTCAGATACTCAATCTCCCTGTTAAAGGAAGAGGATAACAGCATTGGCACTCTGATCTCACAACTCTCTCGGGCTTTTGTACATGTAGTTAAACGGTCTTACTTTTGTTGATACTCCTTGATCAGACGTTTGGCTTTGCTGTATTTGCGCTCCAGGGCCTGATACTGGGCCTGCGTCTCCTTCAGGTGCTCATCCACTGCCTGGCACAGGCTCTGAGCCTCCATCCAATAGCCCTCCAGCTTCTCCATTCGCTCCTTGTTCTCCTGCAGGGTTTGCTCCAGCTGGGCCTTGTCCATACGCCAGCGCTGCTTCTCCTGCTCTGCGTGGTGCAGCTGGAAGAAAGCGTGATTCATTCATTTCAATCACATGATGATGTAAACGGACACACTCCTCTGACTCTAAAGATAAGAAATGCTCTTTTGCTTATTCTTAATAGAACCATTACATAAAATATCATGATAATATTCACTTTAAATTACCTTTCTTTTCAGTTGCTGGATCTCAGCCTGGGTGACAGCGTGTTTTATTTGGAGCTATAAAAAAAATCCCAGTGTTACTATTCTAAACACATCTCTAAATATAAGGTGCATTAGTGAAAAAAGTTTTGATTAAAGAAGAAATGTTGTAATTACGACATTCATGGCTCACCTCTTTGTATTTATGGGCCAGCTTCTCAGGGTCTGTCTCCAGAGGCGACATGTCCTCGTTCTCCGCCAAGTCAAACACCTCGATCGCAGTGGGATACGGTGGACTAGCTTCCTCATCATCATCCTCTTCCTCATCTGTGCCGTATTCCCCACCCTGCAGGGATATGGTCAAGGTTAGGACCCCGTTCATAGGCAAAAATCAAGAAAAGAAAAAAAAAAAGGAGAGCTTATGACTTATATTTTATATATATAGATGAAAGTGCATGTATAGCTGGAGAGTGAGTGAGATTAAAGTTTGTTGTCCTTCTCCTTTGCAGGTAAACAAACTCTTTCAAGTGATACGATTTACACAGAGAAAACAAAATTTGAATCTGTCAATGTTTCCAATGCTAAAATATAGTTTTTGCACATATTGGTTTCCAGGAGGGTTTTCAATTTATGCAATTCCTGGAGAAAACCAAATATATTTCTTTAAATTTGTTTAATTAATTTTTGGACATAATGCTAAAGGAAACAAGAAGGTAGAGTGTTGATGAGTGTCTTGATGGTGTCGTCCTCTTGTGCTGTGACGCCAAATAGACACTAGATGGTGCACAACTCAAGCAGGCGCCTGTACTTTTCATTACGCAACTCCACACCTAATCTTCTTACTGTCCATGAATGGAGGAACTTCCTCTCTGTTATTCTAATGAAACCATAGACAGTTCCTGAGCCTGTTCCGTGTATGTGAATGAAAAGCGAAACAATCTGAGGCATCATTGACAAACTAAAGGGCACAAAAAAGTCCCTCTGCTTAGTCACAACCCTGAGCGGAGCATATTTTCTGATCATGTTTATAATACACTGGATATCACAGTGTGGCTTTTTCTTTTTCACTGTTCATAAAAATAATCACATATTTTTTAATCCTACAGGGAAACCAATATCCTAGAGGGCTATGTGAGGATTTTAAGGTAGCACTTTGTGCTTAACTGTGAGGCTGTTTACTGATGTCTTTGCTCTGTTAGCTCAGCTTGTGTGGGACTGTGCGTCATCTGCAGTGGTTAAATAATATCTGATGTCCCATTTTTTTTGTATTTGTGCAGAGGGGAGGGGTGAAGCTGGATTAGTAAGCACTTCACCCTCACTTCTCTACTGTGCATGTGCAGATGTTGCTCCATCACAGTTAAAGAATGATAAACCAGGCGCAAGCAAAGTTTTTATGCTTTGATCCCTACAGTGATGGGATGTGGTAGCTTTGTTACGCTGTGGGGGGGAGACAGTTTCCTGGCATGGTTTTGGTTCACTTGGCCACTTAAGAGGAAGGAATCCCTACAAATCAATTCAAAGTTGTTCTGAGTGATCGCCTTTATCCGGTGATATAACACTACTACCCTGATGGGCATGCTCGCTTACAAAGTCCACCACCTAGAGCGCAGGAAGGATCACTGAATGGACTGATGAGTATAAAAAGGATGTGAATCATATGCTTTCACCTGATTTTAACTAAGAGGGGATTGGGGAATCATGTGTTAGATAACAGTCTTCACCACCATCATGAAAACATCAACTGAGGGATTATCTGTGGGAAGAAATGTGCCCCCTTCCTCACAGACTTACAGAGATGATAATCAACGTGTTTTGTCTTTAGACGCTTCATTAGTAACCTCAGTAATCTTATTGCCCTCTAACCTCTTGTTCATCCATGTACTGGTTGTAGCGCTGCTCCATCATTTCCCTCTGCCAGCGCTCTTGCTCCAAGGTCTGCTGGATGAGCTGGGCCACTTCGCTCTGTTCACCCGGCTTCTCTCGTCCAATCACAAACCTGCATTTAGGCATATATTATTCCACCTCAGCCAGGAACAGAAAACTATGACAAAACCATATATATATGCTATGATGCTGTATGTATATGCTAAATAATACATGTTGGCCTCTTCTTTGTTCTGAACACTGAGGAGCACAAACACCGGCTCTTTAGGCAGTGAATGTTTTCATTCTTCAGTTAGTATAGCATAATGTATTAATGTAGCTGGAATGCGCTGGCTCTCTGATAACAGAAAATGGCTTCCTGTTTACACTCTAACAAAGATCTTCTCTACATAGTTACCCTCTTGGGTGCACGAATCAAACCCTCAATTCGTCCTCTCTTTTAGCACATTGTACAGATCATTACAGACACTATATTTTCTCTTGATTGACGCTCACAAATGGTAAACTGGGTAAAGGACAGCGAATCATGACAAAGCCACAGATGGTTGTTAAGCCAGCCACTGTAGCCTTTCAATTTCTGCAGCACTGAGAGGTAATTAAATGCTCATAAACACACTTCCTGTCCCAATCTATTTGTCTGCGTGACGTTTGTTTTATGAATAGGTCGGAGCTCTATTGCCCTTCGCCATCACTGCAGCAGATCTATAATGTATGAGCTATCTATGGAGGTCTCTGATCTTCACAAGTCACACAACACTAGCAATTATCCCAACAGCGCAGACCACTAAACCCTGAATTATGAATGAGCATGGATGACAAAAGAAGCACACGGGAACAGTGAGCCATACCAAAAATCCAAAGCGCAAAGGCTACAAATAGACCCTTGGCATTTTGAAATTATACTTTTGATACAAAGTGTTTTGGTTCCTGATAACTGTTTTCAGTGGCTCTGATGTGGAACCTTTGGACTTTATACCGAATGTCTCTAAAAGGAGCTTTTCAATACTAAAGGGTATAATCACGACCCTGGGAGACTGGCGATATAAATCTAAAGTCTGGTGAAGTGAATGGGCAGGATGTGGTAGAAGTAAGCTTTGTGTGAAAAAATGTGCTGTGGGTAAATATCAAAAGGAAATCATCTCCTTCAGGAAGAATGCTTAATGTCAGGGCAACTAGCAATGAAAACACATATCCTGGTCACTGCTAAGGCATTTAGAAAACCACAAAATAGTAGCTACAAAAATACAAGACCATTTAACAAAGACCACAAATTAAAGTAGTTTAATGTACTTTAAATCTATATTACTTTAAAAGTATGGAAGTACTTTAAATACTAACATTAGAAAGTCAATTTACTGACAACAGTCTGATGTTTAGGAGCTTTCAGTGCGTTACATTTGCAGTTGGAATATCTGAGTTCCTAGTCAGAATTTTCACACTTCCAACTTGGAAATTTAAGAACGCCGACCTAATGATTCAAGGTGGTGGTAATGCACGTAAACCGCAGTAAAACTGTACTACTGCTGATATGTATTTGTGACTCATTAAATAACCCAGTACTCTGTGAATATTCCTCATCTGTGGTTTTAAGGGGCAAAAAAACATGCAATGCACTGTTTTGATAGTGATGCATGAATGGATCTATCTTGCTAGGGAGCAACTTTATTACCAGAATGCATTCAACTCAGTACCAAGTATGTGTCTCCAACTTCCAGGTCAAGTACATTGCAAATGAGTCAAAAAAAGCCAATAAGGAAATACCCTGCCCCTGCTTTCTTTATAATGGCCAGTAGGGGGCAACTCCATTAGCTGCCACTAGAAAAAGATAGCACATTGCACTTCCTTTTATGACCTCAATATAACATTTCTGGTACATATATGCTGCAGTTCTAAGTTGTATTCAATAAAGTATGCTGTCCTATTTTGTAAATGATGGTCCCATTTGTACTAGAATAGACAATAAACCAGAGTAGGCTGATGCAAAAAGTTGTGCATCATAGTTTGACTGCACCAGTTTTTTTTTTTTACTTAAAATGGTGCTAAAAGGGAAGATTCAGGGGACACCCGAAGACACTATAATGGATCCTTTTGTGAAAGTCTTAACAAAATCCATAAAATTGTCGAGATATATCAGTAAAACTGAAATTGATAGCAAACTAGCATTTCTACTTCAACTTCTACTTGTCTACAAAAAAGAAAAAAGGTTTGTTTTGTGATGTAAAAGTGATTCAAAGCAAATTGGTTAGTCAGAGAGACTTACTTAACGGTTCCTGAGGTGTTCCTGAGTACAGAGGCGGCAAAGCTTTGGGTGACTCCCACCAAACTGGTCCCATCCACCTCCACAATCAGATCGTTCACCTGGATCCTGAAGCAGACAGTTTAAAGGCTTAGAATTTAGAGGAACAATAAGGAATCCACTCCTGGAACTAACACTACAACTACTAAGATAACCTCAAGGTGACATTTGATTTACAAAACAAAGGCCTGTTCAACTTCCCTTAATTTCTGACCTGCGATGTTTCAGTTCTGCAGTACATTTTTTTAATCATATCAGGAATATTTAAAGTACGAAGAAACATACCTGCCATCCCTGTGTGCTGCTCCTCCTTCTGTGACAGTCTTCACAAAGATGCCCAGTTTCTCCAGGCCCATGTCAGCCCCTGCACCCATCCCAATAATACTGATGCCCAGGCCGTCACCGTCTGAAAGAAATCAGGCTTGCTGTTACCAAACTGGTATTGTAATCTGTCTGTAACAGACTTGTTGTTGAAGAGGCAACCTTTGGGACTGAAAATGCAGCCAACACAAAAGTAACAGAACCTGCAGTTGTCTGAATGGCCACAAGATAGCTAACATTAGCTAACAACATAACATTCCACCTCTCTTCACTTCTGACTTCAGAACGACGGGATAGCAACAGTCACAATGCTCAAATCGATCTTTTAAAACAGGAATTCATGACCCAGCGCTTGAAGTCAGTGTGGCTATGTCCATGTTTTAATGTACAGTCTATGAATGTGTTATTATGGCATAGCAAAAAGAAATATAGCTGCTTTCAGTGGTTGTAGAAGAGGCTAAATTTTAATAATTCTTCAGCTGTGCGCTAATAAATTAGTTAGTGAACCTTTGTTTGCTATCCTCTATAATTTAAACCCACTCAAAGGTGCACTGTAGTTTTTTATTAATTATATTCGCTTAATTTTAAGTAAAGTTTAAATTAAGTTTAACACAACTCGTGTCCTCAAGGCTATACATTTGCTTCCCCCAACATTTGCGGCAGCTTTAATCATATAGAAACCATGTATGGTTACCAGCAAAGTTTACCAGCACGCTCCACAGGGTACCTTAAAATGACTTGCTTACCATAATATATAATAAACCAATATTGTAAAAAATAAATATCAGCTTAAAGTGTTGGATTATAAGTCAGAAAAAAGCGAACACATATTACAGGTGCCTTCTGTTCAAACCTTCTGTTTGTGCAAAGTGAGGGGATAGGAAACCAGAATGGCTCGTTTGAGACTGAGGATTGACTGAGGGGATGCACCAAGGGCTAATATGAGATAGATAATGGTAACGATGAGTCACGCAAATGCACTCTAATAGAGTTCAAGAGTAGAAATATGTAACTGAAAGTCAGAATGAATGCAGGAACAACAAGGAAGGTACACTAAAAACTGTAACTGTAGTTTCTTGATATGTGAGAGGTTAAAAAGATTAGTTGTTGTTTGTTTGTTTGTGTTACCACATAGTTGGGATTTAAGATTTCTAAAGAAAGCCCAATCTATGTCACGATGACGCATCATAAGCTTTTTCGTCTGTTGAATTTGGGGATTTTCAACCTGACATCAGCATTCTGTGCAAACTACAACTGAGTTTTAGTGCATAAGTTTCTTTGTACCTTGAGGACAAAAAAAAAAAAAAGCTCTGACCTTCATGTGATCTTGAAAAAATAAAACATTAGTTTTGTTGACGTCTGTGACGTCAAAGTTAGATGATAATCAATATAACACCTAGATTCCTCCCAGAGGCGTTATGTGCTGATTTAGCGTATTCTTTTTTTCAAGCACTGTTTCTTTTTTATTTCAGCTTCTATTCTATCATGATCTAATTAATGTAGAGCGTGCACACCGCAACACCTATAAAGAACACTGCTACATATGGTAACCCACGTAATCTGCCCTATACACAAGTCTTCTACACACATAGAAATGCACTATGATGTTACATGGATACTGCAAATCTGTAAGTCATTGGGGAGAGCAGAAGGCAGCTGGTGAACCCTGCAGGTCTTTTAAAGCAGGACTTTTTTTAATTGCTTCGGAGATGGGAGCCAAATGGGAGCTTGATCATTCAAATACAGAACCTTACATTTGTGGGTTTTTTGTATTCTCTTTCTTAGCAAGGTGCAAAGAAGCCTCAGGCAAGTCAAAGTACAGTAAATGCTTAGAATTATTTATATGCCCGAAGTAAAGTGCAGATTTTACAGAAAGAATTTGTATAAATACTCGACTGGTTAGAAAAAAAACAGGGTTTAGTTCTGATACCTTTCTCCAGCTCCACAGGGAATAGGTCCAGCCTCTCCACTCTTTTCTCCAGCTCATACTCAGCAGACGCTGCCATTGGATCCACATCTTCATTGCGTCTGTCATAGTCCTCGTTGGAATAGGTGGCAAACACCTGTAGGATGAGACAGGGACAAGATCAGACTGAGAATCACACTTACATCAAGTCTCTGCAAGGCGGAGCAGATTTTTGCTAGCATCTATTCCTGTTCAGAATTTGTTTGTTGTTGAAACGGGACATTTGTGAGTCACAGTTGTTTTGGGATTTTTTGTTTTGAAAAGAAAATGTTCAAAATTATGGCAAATTATTTGTTTTCTTGGCAAAAATTAGATCCACGCTTAGGCCTGTTCGATATAACGATATATATCGAATGACGATATAAAAACGTCTATCTTTCCTATTATGCTATCGTTTGTTTACAGCAATATTTTTTCATCGTTTTGATGGTCACTGTAGTAGCTATATAAATTTCTTAAAGTTCTATCTTTCTCTTATATTTAAAATAACCACACTATGGACGGACAAGTGCCAGTTTTTACGTGTTGTCGTTAGCAACAAAACTGCAGTCCGCTTGTTTGTTTTCCACGTAAGCCTTTCACAATAAAGCTCAAGATCCTGTTGAGACTTTTCAAAATAAACTGAATCACGGGAAAGAGTATGCAGAGAGTTTACGGATGAGAAGCAAAAAAGAGCCGTCAGGTGCTAAAAATAAACATTAGGCTCAAACTTTGAAAGAACTTATGTCTAAAAATGTATAGTTTCATGCATGGTTAAAACACAGGTAAAGGACGCCCAACTGGAAAAACTTCACGCAAGTCGAGATGCCTGAGATTCACAGAATTTACAGAAAATATTACATTTTTGTGATTTATATCCTTGTCAGGACGATAAATGTCTTATATCGGGATATGAGATTTTGGTTTTATCGCACAGCCATATCCACGCTTCACGCCACTGTCATTGTTGCCTAATAAACCTCCTTATAACTGGCCTCTGTGATATAGAGAGATAGATAGATATCCTTTCTTTCTAGACAAGTCTTTCTTTTCCTTGGAGCCATTGTGTCTTATCACTCTTCCTGCACATACTCCAAATATAGTAACTGCTGCTGTCACCAGAATCACTTCCTGTGCACCCTGAGGAGCAGTGATTCATTTTGGGGTTTTTTTTTTACTTTTTATTGCATTTGTGTATTAACAGGTAAAAGAGTGGGCAGATTGCAGAATGACGTGACTACAGATACTTAAATTCAAACTACTGAACGGTTCAGTTAATATCAGTTACACGTGCTTTGTGGAAGATGACTTACAGAGTCACAGAAAGGCAAGAGAGGAAGTACTGGAGGAAACAGGACCATTACTCACAGGAAACTGACTCTAATCTGAGTATTATTTTTTTTCTCCCCCACATTTCTTGCACCGGTGCTCAAATTCCTTTCTAACAGTTTTATGTTCCACCACCACCAGCTGACTACTATGCCACGTTCATAGCCACTTAAATCACCTTTCTTTCTCACTCTGATACTTATTTGGAGCTCTAAACCATGTCCACATGGCACTGAGCTAAAGTTAGACACACACACAGTGGTCAGTAAGCTTATATATAATATTTCTGTTTGATTTCTTTAGAAAATCCAGCTTAAGCTAACACAAGTTAAAATTAATATGATCTATTCAGAGAAATGACTCTTTCTAAATCACCTTCACTGATTTCCATCATTCCATTGAGGACAGCAATTTAATGGATTGAAAAAAGCTTAAGATCACTACTTAGAGGTTTTGGATGCGTAAGTAGCTGAGACAGACAAGATGGCTTCATGGTTCGATAATAACTCACCAACATTGTTAATGCGGACATAATGCAATTCAAATGTATTGACATTTTCAACTGAGACAGCCACAGCATTTAGTCCGAGCTGTATTGTTTCACAGCAGTCATCTGTATCAAACAGACTAATGAGAAAATAAATAAATAAAAATCAATCACAACCACTGAAGTTGCTCTTATGAAGACAGGGGCCTCTGTTTTCAGGGCTCAACTTCCCACATTCACTCTGGTCTAACAGCATGACAGTTTACATAACCACCCCCAGCATGCTAATGGAGGCCTTCTGCAGCTGCTGCTCACAGGCCTCACATAGACACAAACACACACACACAGGGAGAAAGAGAGAGCCCAATCTTTAAAAGCCTCACTTTCAGTCTTCCAGGGTGATTATGTATGCACCACCTTGCATGCTCCGCTGGCTACACTAATTCAGTGCTGGACCTTCTCCTTTTACACATTCTTTGATTTATTTTATCAACTTTTCTCTCCACAATCTTTGTTCCCTCTTCTGCAACACTTTCACACTGTTTCCTCAAGCCTTGGTTTGCTTTATTCAATGCAACTCTTGCATGTCGCCGGCCTGTTTAGCTTGTCCATCTGTGTTACAGAAGTAGCATCTCGTAGCTTCCGTGCTGCTCTTCAGTCCTACAGTATGGGGCCCCGTCTCCGTGGCAACCCCACAGTAAAGAGCCTGTCAGTTTTCTGACAGCTCCTTTGAAATGTAACCAGCCCCTCCTCTCTTAAATTTATTCAGTATCATTGTATTCTCTTACATCATTGAGCACTGTACAAGCTTCTGCTCCTACTTTTGGGCTGTCCTTACCCATAACAATAGAGTTTAAAATGTAATCGCCTTGAGTTAAATCTCTCCCCATCACTGTCAGATCACGCAAGCAATGACATGGATGATTTTTTCTTTTGATTTTTTTTTTTTTTTTTTTTTGGGGGGGGGGGGGGCTAATTATGGCATAAAAATTACAATTTGCTTTAGAGTTCAGTTAGTGTCAATTATTCTATTAGTTTCTCAGGGAAGAATTAGTTCAGTACAAATACTGTCTATAAAAGATGGATACAGTAATTGTGATTTTTGTTTTGTTTTGTTTTTTTGTTTTTTAAGGTGGAAGTGACAATATTTGTTGTGAGGGACTTGTTTTGGTACCAGGCTGTAAAGATGTTACTTTTATAGCTGAAACTAGCCATTTTAACATTGCACTTTATTGGGATTGACTCAGTTTTACAGTGAGCCTGAACCGGCCATCTTATGATTACTCAGTTCCACAGTAGTTGCATTTTTCATGGAGGTTGCCACTTGTTTTAGTATTTTTGGAAAAACATTGTGACATCTGGGTACTGAATATAAAGTTATGACCAGCAGCAGGTTTGCTTACTTGAACACAAAAACTAGAAACCACAATTATGGCCCCATAATAAAGTAGTAACACATGAATATTTTTAAAAACTGCTTCTTGAGCAGCTGCAGACGGTACCCCAGATAGTTTTTTCTTTCTCTTTTCTACCATTTACATTTATGCTAAGCTAACCAACTCTTGGCTGTGGCTTCATACTGACCCTGCAGGCATGAACGGTATCAATCTACCAATCTTCTCATGTAACACTCAGAAAAGAAAAGACAAAAAAGCAAATAAGCATAGTTCCCATTGTCCTGGGCTTTTCATTTAACTGACCACAAAACCTATAAATATCCATAAATGCTCATTATTTAGTGGGTCCAACTTCCAAAGTAGACAAATTGCTGTATTTTACACTATTTTGTAAATAAAACACTCAATCAAAAAAGGAATGGAGTAAAGACTAATTAGGTTCAGCAGTTCTAAAACCATTAGATACACTGCTGTTACACTTTACTCTGTGAATCCCATCAGATTTAAACTCACAATAGTTAGCATGGGAGAAGAACTTAAGTCAGATGACTTCTGATTTAGGTTACCTTTGTATTTAGACGGATTAACAGAATGTGGATTAAGCGGCCAAAAAAATACACTATTTGCAAGTAACAGAGTGTAAAACAACAACAGAGACCTCTGAGCACCAGTGTGACACTTTCACGTGGCACTGCATCACCCCTTGAGTTTAAAGATCAATAGGTCACAGCTGATGGTCTGTGAAGCCCTCAATTTACACCCATGATACTGCAAAACATCAAAGACAGAAGACTGAGCGACTCTATTTTACTGCAATTGTAATAAATGATCACCACTGTAGTTGTGCTGTGCGTTGCAGCTATTGGAGAAACTGGCCATGCTATAAGTCAAGCTACAGTATCATCCTTGACTGACAGAATTACCTCTCGCTTCCAGCAGGAAGTCTATCTCCCTCCTTACAGACAGACTAATTGAGATTCTCCACGATACAACCTCTGACCTCGCTTTACCTAAGCACGCAGTTGTAGATGAACTCTACGAACAGTGAGGTGGCTATCTTGGGAAGACAAACATTGGGATTAAAGGCAGTGTGGTGGGAGGGGGGGTGTGGTAGAGAAGGACGCTGTTCCAGTTGTGGCAGATAGTAGGTCAGAGGAGCTAACAGATGGCCAGGAAACTCCCTTCCTCCCTCCCTCTGCTACCAGCCGCCTCGGATGTCCTACAAAAGCTCCATGGGCAGAAAACTACAGCCACTCACCAGCTTAGAGATTGTGTTTGTGTCTATACAGAGCACCTATTTGGGATTGTAAAGGGTATTAAAAAGCAGCCAGTAAGTGACGACAACCATTTTACAACGCTGTTGTCGTGACACCGAAATGGCAAAATGATACAGCTGCCACGCCATGCCTCTGCTCTGCTCCAGTGTGGTTGCATCTTGATGCCCCTCTGGCTACAGTGTGATTGGATAACGCTGTTGTGTTAACTAGCAAGCCCGTAACCCACACCCCACCACCCCCACTGCCCACAGCAGCACGTCAACTGCTGTTTCTTTCCCTCTTGACTCCAAAAACTGTTCTAATTTTGGATGGAGCGAATAGGATGTGTGTAGGTGGTGCCACTGGTTTTTCCTAAAAGAGTGTTTCCACTCTCGTTGCATTCAGCAAAAAAAACAAAAAAAAAAGCTTTCCAGCATTTTTTTGCTCATACTAGGCTTTGCATGTGCGACGTACAGTTTTCTCAATTTCTAGCTAAATGCAAAAGTTCATTACCATGCACTGATATATGAATGCCTCAATTTTCCCTGTATACGAATATGTGCGCAGTAATTAATCCATGCTTAATAAAGCTGTCAAAATTAAGCGTATGTTACACTTTTCCTCCTAAAGATTAATGACGCCACTATCTAAACTAACATAGGTTAAACAAGTGGCAGGTAATTGCTTCTAAATCCTACTAAAATTGGGGGTTAATCCACATGCCAGATGTGCACCATGCAGACAAAAAATAAGGATGTGGCTCTGGCAGCGATCACGTTTGACCAGTCTTCTCTTGACAATAAAATGGATATGGTCAGCTCGTCATAGTAATGTTTGCATGGCACCAAAGCCCATCAATTTTGGCAGAACAATTTTTGGTCAGCAGTCATGTTTAGGCTTAGCGCTAACGCTGGAGAGAGGCACGGCAATATGAAAACAAGGTCAGCACAGAGGGCTGAATGGCATTACACTATACAGAAGGATACAACAACTAAACTCTGTAACTATATATATTTTATTATGTTGTGTTTATGTTGGGTATATGTTTTATTATGTTACCATATCATACTGATTACATTTGTTATGACATTTTCTTTTGTATCCCTATGGCTCTTTTTTACATACAGACTTAGTTTGGGTTTTTTTCCCTTTTTGCTAAAGCATATAGTTTAGCCAGATCAGGTGACACTGAATCCTCCCTTAGTTATGCTGCGATAGGTGTAGGCTGCTGGGGGATTCCCATGATGCATTGAGTATTTGTTCTTCAGTCGCCTTTTTCACTCACTGTGTATTAATAGATCTCTCTGCATTTAATTATTACTTGTTATTAATCGCTGGCTCTCTTCCACAGCATGTCTTTTTTCCAGCCTTCCTTTTCTCACTTAACCAGTCAAGGAATTGTGAAAAAAAACCTCTTTTAAAAGCATATTAACTAGCAGCACCATTACTCAAGGAGGAAAACCGTTTCCATTCTTCCATTCTATATTTTCTGGTATTAATAAAAACATAAAATAACAATCATCCTAACTACAGGACCAATAAAGCCTGAGAAAGACAAATATACATGTTCAGCCATCCATACAGCACGGTTGGCACCTCACATGTCACTGTAACCAACGCCTGTCATTTTTTGGACAAGATGATGGCAGGCGGGACAAGACAAAACAGTTTCAGACATCATGAGCGAGACGTTGCGTAATGTGGCTTGTCGCAGTAACCTGAACGAGTGGGCACATCACATAAATGCTTGCAGCCCACCACCAACCAGTGCAGGGCCGAGAAGTGGGGCAGTCTGACCTTGCTGATAATCTGTCTGGTCTTCCACTCCTCCTGGCTGTGAGTAATGCACTGTATGAAATACTGCAGGCCTGCTGAGTCAAAGTGATAGACAGTTTGAGGATACCTTAACATATGGTTACCTCTTCATGGGCAGTTCCCTTATTGGATATCTCTGTGGTGCATTTAGGGTAGTCTGTATTTTGTGTTTTGTGGCAGACACTTTAAAGCAGCAACACCTCCTTCTATGTTTGTCAAAATTCAACACCCTCTGTTTATTACCTTATAAGTACAGTCATCGTTTGTGTTAATAACACAGTGTGAAAGAAAATCATAGGTGTTCTCTGAGCAGGCTGGTGAGACTGAGGAGCGTAGGCAGAGACCTAGAAGAAAGAGTCCAGGTTGGTGGTGCAGAAGGACAAAATGTTTAGGAGTAGGTGAGGTGAGGGGTAAGCAAGGTGGCAAATAAATCTGCTTATTCCTGGATTGGAGGAGACACAGCCCAAATCTAGTGGAGATTATCTCTCTCTTTTTTGAGGGGCAAAAAGCTCCCCCTGCACAGTGGGATAAATAATTAAAAATCACAACAAGCTAGGGGGCTAAGTGGTCAGGCTAAATACACCGAGTAATATAGAATTGAGTCAAAACAAACAAGCTAAAGAAATAAATAAGACATGAGAAGCAGCTTCCTGTGTTCGACAAAAGAGGCGGTCCTGAAAAGCGAGGCAGGTCTGTGATGATAACAATGCTGCTATTTTTACTAGCAGCAGCAGACTGGTGACAAAGAGCGAAAGGGAGAAAAGAAGGAGCAGGAGAAAGAGTGTGAGGAGGAGCAAACAAAGAATGCAGTGTGAACTCTACCCGAAGCAGATCTGCTATTTTTGCCACTTTGAGAGGACACGGACAGAAAGACAGACAGATGGAGGGGAACAATCAGTATGAATCGGAGACAGAGAAAGGCATGCATGCAGACGTCCAACCGCTGTCACCACAACAAGACTTAATTGTGACCAAAAGCTGCACTGTTGCTCAGACGAGAAATATGCGCTAAAAATGAGCACTTCCTGTTTGGCAGTGAAACTAAGTGACAGTGTGACTTAAGAGCTGGCTGTTATGCACTCGCATGACATTTGAGCTGCATAATAACGCCCCTCCCATTTGACCTCGCATCCCCCTTACTCTCATCCACCCCTGCATCAATCTCCATAACAAAGGCCACACTGATACAGTGTGAAAGGACTCAGTAGGAGGTTTTTTTTCTTCACTGACCGCTGCAGGGTCACAACGAAATTCTCCTCTTTATCAAAGTCGTGACTTACAGCTTTTATCACACCGTAGATAATGCCTCCTCCTGGTAACCACGCTTGATCTCATGAGGATAAAATAATGTTGAAAGTGTGTTTTCTTCTCTATTGCACTTGCATGACAGGCACAGCAAGCCCACAAATGACTTGTATGTGATTTATGGGACAAAGCTGATTTCTAGGCATTTGCTCAATATATTAGAGCTTAATAGTGACACATAATCACACATCACTATTGGTATAATTGCTGTTCGGGAGTAACTATGTAATTTAATGTCTCAATTAATGTTACTGTGATTGGTTACAATATGTAATGAAATTACAGTTACCAATCAAATTGTCCATTATTACTAAGGGTTATATTCTTTACACAAGAAGGCTTACTCCACATGTAGAATATATCATTATTCTTTACTGCTTTGCACTTTATTCTCAGTGCATTAATTCCTTCTTTTGACATATGTCCAGAAAAAGCCAGTCAGCAAATCCAGTGCAATGCCATCTAGGATAACATAGCTAATAAAGCACTGTCTCTCCAGACAGGCTCCATTCCTCTCAAAGTTTGAGCATTGTTTTTGATTGGTTCTTCTTTTTGAATGTGCACTGTTTCAAATCAGCCAGTCTAATCAGTGTGTCTGACTCTGACCATTCCAAGGTGGGTGGATATGTCCTTGGAAAAGAATCTTTAGTGCTGGAAGATTAACAAACCAGATCAGGGCTCTAACATTATAAACGAAAGCTTGTTTTCTACCATTAAAATGTTAGGCCTAATTTCACCTTTAACAGAATAACTAGTAATTTGTAGACAATCAGATTTCACACTTGTGTCAGTTACCGTACATGAAAAGACGTTCTCCAAATTTTTGGAATGTGCATAAAACACTGCATTACACACAGAATTATGCTTCACTGAGTCTTTCTCACTGGATCACAGTGCATTGTGTGCATCCTTGAGGCCTGACAAACATCTGCAGAGCTGATTTTTTTTTTCAAGTATATTCCATAACTTGTGTTGTTTATATTCTTCAGTAATCTTCTCTTCCGTTATCTGACAGATTGCTACAGTTTTGGGTTCATTACCACGAACAACTGTTTCTCGATGAAATGGTTTGAAACCACTGGATATATTTAATAATGTCACTCGTATGAGCTTGTGAAGGTAGAAAGCAGGTGCAAAAACAAAGCTTCCAGAGCACCACTGGTGGCCTTTAATTGTACACTTTTTAATTTTATATTGTCAATATTTGTCATTATAATCCCAAAAGCTTATTTTCTCAGTTTGTTTTCTTTAGCTTATTTAGCTTAGAAATATCTGCATTGATCCAACACATATATGTGCAGTCCTTAGCAGTCTTTCATTAATTCCAATATTTGATGTATATGTTGTTAGTATCTATGTCAGGTTGGTTTTTAAACTATAATATTCAAATGTCAGGTTGCAGAAACTGGATGGTTCTGGACAATGTGCAGCGATAAGAGAAAATTTGGACTTGACAAGCTATGAAATGGTACAGGAGAGCCTTTCTGTGAGAAGTAATGTGTGTGACACAAAGTGTCAGGGCCCACTTTAGCTTGCAGAGTTGCTGTATGCCTTGGACCTCAAGGCAGAGCAAAGCAGCAACACTGAACTGGAGAGAGTCTGATGCTCCTCTCCGGATCATTACACCGCCCCCAGACAACGAGAGACACTTCAAATCAACTCGTCCTCCTCCTCCTTCTCGTCTGTCCTATTCTCTCATTGCACCGGTCCAAGAAGAGATTACAGTGCTCTTTTTTTCTCACTTCCTCTGTCTTTATCTCACACACAATCACAAATACAGCATCCGATGACCTTTCATTTTCCACAGTACAATATCCACTTCTCTAAAAATGGGGATAATTATCCAGGCCTGCCAGGTCTGTTTTACCCCCCCCCCCAAAAAAAGGCAACTGAAATGCAGCTCCTGCTGCATTTCAGTTGAGGCACTTTTGGGGCCCGTGTCAGCTGCACAGTAGGAATGCAGGCCCATCCATTAGCAACTGGCTGCTGGGGAGGAGGGTGTTAGTAGTGTGCAAAGCCCTGTGTTGAAACAGGCTAAAATCAAAATGTCAGCACTGGTGTGACACTGGCAGAGGCTGAGCGAGTTCATTAAAAAAGCTGACAGCGGCACTGGCTATGACTGTAACACAGCAGATAAGCTTTAAGGTCAAGTTCAACAAGCCTCTAAAGACACAGGATGAAAAGAAAATCCCACACCACAACATAGTTACAATTCAGAAATCAGCACACAAGCCTGATTAATAAACAAGGTTCGGGGGTACAATGTGACAGCAAACACCTCCGTGTTCTAGCTACAGTTCTTTCTGTTAATTCAGGGTGTTTTTACACTTCACATTTCCTCACCTGGATGGACTCTGTGCTGAAGCGAATCTTTCTTGAAGGGGGTGGATCCTCTTCCACAGGCAGCCCTGAAATCTCCACACAGCTGGACTCTGGCTCATAGCGGTCATCGCCCTCGTCTTCCTCCTCATCCTTCTGGCTTCCTTCAAAGTCCTCCCCCACCGCACTGTAGGTACTGATATCCACAGAGTCCCGGCCCGACTGTTCTTCTCTGAGAGTCCTGTCTTCCTCCTCCTCTGTATTTTTGTCCCCATCCTGCCTGACCATGTCGGCACTTTTTGGAGAGCTTCGCTTCTCTGAGGCAGTTTCTCCATTCTGCACCGACATGTGGATGTCACCTTGCAGTATTGTGCTGCTGGGCTCGCTGGTCCCAGAGTGTTCCTCAGGTTTAACATCAACTTTGGCCTCGACACCTGCATCTGAAACGGTCTTTTCTCTCTGTTCATTCGGCTCTCCTACATTACTGTAAAGTTCAGTAGTTGGGGCACACTGGCCACCATTAACGCTTTCAGATGGAGGAGTCACCCTTCCTCTGGAGCCCCTTGGAGGTGTCTCCTGTCCCTTCTGAATGCTTATCTCATCCCCTTGGTTGCCTGATGCAAAGGCACTGACCCTCTTTGTGATTATCTTGGAATTCAACACGCCTACCTTGGTGCTGACCCCTCTGGAAGGGAGTGGTGGTGTAGAGGAGAGACGGTGGAGGTTGTTCCGGAGCTCGGCTGCCCGTTCAAACACAGCACTGAGCTGGCTGACTGTAGGGGACACTGCTTCACTAGTGTCCAGGCTGTCCAGGGACTCTGTGCTGCCATTAAAACGGGCCACCATATCCAACCTGCCATCCTGAAAGCTCGAGGCCTTATCTGCCTTCAATAACACCCTGGTTGTAGCCAGCTTCTCCTGCTGCAGTTTTTCCTGCTGCAGCTTCTCCTGCTGCAGTTTCTCCTGTTGCAGCTTCTCCTGCTGCAGTTTCTCCTGCTGCTGCTTCTCCTCAAAGATGCGGCGGGTCTCCTGTAGCTTGGAGTAGCTGGGCGAGGAGGCCCGCTGGTGCCCATTCTCCGGTTTTGTGTCGAACTTGCTGACGCGCTCGGACACGGTGGATCCGAGCTTCAGCAGCGCGCTGTGATCCACGTTCTCGTTCAGGCTACCGGCTCTGGGCAGGGAAAGGCGCACCGATTTGTCGGCGATCCTGGCGTTGTCCTCACCCTCTGCGTCGGCCGGGGATGTGGTCTGCATCTGCTGGAACATGTTCTTGATACGGTGCACATTAGAGCCGTACCTGCGCCCTCGGGGGCCCTCCTGCATGTCCCCATTTGCAGCATTGTCTTTAACGGGCTTCAGGGCCTGCATCCCCGCCTCGTACGCGTTCCTGTGCGGGGATGGGCTCCTGAGCGTGGAGCCAGAGCCGGTGCTCTTGGATGTGGATTCGGTCTTCATCATGGTCAGTCAAGCGTCGCAACTGATGCTCAACGACGGCATGTCTCCTTTCTCAACTCCCGGTGGCAAATCTGTATTATCCACCAGCAGCCGATCCCAGCGAGGTGGCGCCCAGACTAGACCGGCAGATGGAGAGAAACAAAAACAACAGATCGCATTAAAGGCCTGCCTGCATCCGCTGCAATTCTCGTCTAGTGCAGCGGAGAAAGTGAGCGCGATGCATCTGTCAATAGCTCGTTTGCAGTTACAACAATGCGAGCCTGACCTTCTCAGATAATTGCATTAGTTACTGAAAATGTTTGCACAGAAAAACAGAAGAGTAATGAGCCGCGGATTTACCGCAGCTGACGACAGATTGCTTACGTTTAATCCCTTTTTAGAGGCAGCATCATTTTGATCTCTTCATTCTGTGAGCTGCAGATTTCTGGTCCTCTGGTAGCGGCAGACTGCTGCTGCTGCATGGAGGGGGGAATGCATGGGTCATAGTGCCCGTCTGCTCCTAATTCTTTGACCATTAAACGAATACGATCTTCATTTACAATATTTGGCGGAGGTGCATTAATTGTAGCTACTATGTTACAGTGAGTGGTGTGGTTTTCATTCCCGCTACAAAAAAGCAGTCATTCCGAGGAAGAAGCGATACGCAATGCTACTCTAAGGAAGAGGAAGAAAAAAACATAACATATAATTTTAAAAAATATATTTAAAAAAAATTATGATTTCTTTTTAACCTAATGAGGCTGTGGTGGCACACTATACAAAAAAGACGGACGCCCCGAATGTTTTTTTTTTCCGTATTTTTTAAACCCCTCCCCCTCCACTAAAAGGAAATCCCTAATAAAGCAGTCCAGAGGCAGCTTTTTACACTAAATAAATGTATCTGTAAAGTATAAAATATGGATACTTACCGTTTCGTTACGAAAAATAATAAAACTGAAGTCGCGGTCTTTTTCGTTCAACCAGCGATAGGACCCAGTGACACCTCACTCACGTCAAATCTCCGTGGCCAATAACACATCCGTTATTTGCAGGACACATTGCTGCTTCCTGCATTCTACATCTGCGCCGATAGATATTTTAAACGTTATTACCGAGCGTAGACAAAGCATTTCCTTTTTCTTTTTTTTTCTTTTTTTTTTTTTTTGAAGGCTTTGAACTTGCCCACGTAGTCTCGGTTTCAAAAGTCGTTTGGGGTTTGTTTTGTTTTATCTGCAAGGCCGACCCATTCATGCAGCTGCCTCAATACATAGGCAAGAAGAGTGTAATGTACTTGTTTACATGGGTTAACTGTCATGGTGAATATTAGTCACTGAAAAAAGGCTGAGGCGATGTTAAACAAGGCGGTAGTGCCACCTAGCCAGTGTTCTCATCTGACTGTGTTACTGGGGTTTTGCAAAGTAATGACCAGCTGAAGAAACATTGACACAAATAAACTCAGTACATAAAATTAAAATATATTTAAAATATATTTAATTCTGTCCAATGTGTTAAAAAGCTTTTAGTTGTGTACTTTTGTACTTTTAACTTTTGATTCATTTTTAACCCAACCCCTATTTCCCATGAGAGACTTTGCCTTTTACCACCCTACAAATACAACGTGTTCTTAATGACTCATGTCTTTTTCGTGCTTTTGCATGAGTGTCACATTATGACTGTAGAACAGTCACTGGTGTCACACAGACCGTTCGTTTGCAGACCGTCGCCTGCATATTGTAGCTGTTTACTGTCACCAGGGGGCAGTGTCACAAACAACAGATCTGTGAAATCACAGGATACCTGGCAATGCAACCTATGCACAGCCCCATCCGTGATCCATGATGAGCTGGGTGCTCTTTTGTTGTTGTTTTGTTCGTTTGTTTTTATTGCATACTCTTCCACGTAGGGTCTGTGTAGGCAAATGCCCATGCAAAAGAATGCTAAAACATGGGCTTTACCTGGTTAAGTAAGGCATATACTGACCAACTTTTGGTTTAAAAAAAAATAGTATTTTACACAAAAGTACAGCCATGTCCTAGTTCAGCTTCAGTTGGAATCTCTTCAAGACATTATGTAAACATTTTAAGCATAAAATCCTTCCTTTACGTTCTTCTAACATTTTTAAATATTTTTTAAAAGGTTTTACACGGTCTTCAAAAAAAGGAATTCACAATTAAGTGGCTTTAAAGTTACTCAGTTATATACCAGTGTCCTCTCTCCTTATTACATCAATTCATCAATTTTCTCTCCATTTGCGGTGTCTAGAGCAGAGGGGGGCAATTAATTTTCCCAAAGGGCCACATGAGAAACTGGGACTGTTTAGAGGGCAGCACCAATAAGCTGAAGTCAATTATATTAATTTTACCTCTTTATCACATTGGTGAGGGACCTCCACAACACACCCAGTTTCTCATGTGACCCCCTTGGGAAATGTAACTGCCCACTGGCCCCATGGTGTAAAACCAATCCTAATTGATAGAGGGTGAAAGGGGGTGTACACTCTGGATATGATGCTAGTCTATGACAGAGCAACCACAGGGAGAGGCATGAACATCCAAACTCCACACAGTAACATGCTGGTTGATCAGAAGGTTCAAATTCCAAAACGAGCTGAGCTGAGTTAAATTTGCATTAAACTCAGTTTATTTATATATATTTTCTCGGTAAGAAAATAATGTGTAAATTTTCTAGAAAAAATGAAAGGTAATAATGGTATTTTTTTTATTAATCATATCGCCCTCATATGAATTGAAAATCTAATCACACACTTTTTGAAATTAAAGAAACAAAATAAACTTTGATAAATATACCTAAAGTGTTAAAACATTAGGTAGCAAAATCACTCTAAGCTTCATTAGCCTATTGCACTATTGCAACAACAGTGTTTGAGACCTAAATATATTAGTGGAGAAATATAAGGCAAATATTAACTACTAAAGGCAAATGGATACATGTGCGAACGTACTGAGCAAAAATGAATGACTGTATATGACTTATATGACTGTATATCAACAAAAAGGACATAAATATCCCTCGAAGGCCTACTGTTCACAGACTCACAGTCACCCTTCCGGATGTTATTAGGTAAGTGAGACAAAAATAGTTTTGACATGTCCTTTGCAGTGACCAAGCCCCTCTCCACTTGGTTCTGTCAATCAAAACCCAAAACAAGATGGCAGGCTGTGGGAGCTGGGTCTTCTTTTTAACAGGCAAGTTCACTCGTAAAATTATTTAGCTTCATCAAAGAACAACTTTCGCTGACCTTCCTCAACATTAATTATCAACTCTGTGTTATTTAGTAAAAACACTCGCCCTTGATATCAGCTTTTAAGGACTGTGCGTAGGATTCTAGCATCAGGATGTGTGTGTTGTCATTTTTTAATGTCAGATTTAAGGTTTTGTTTGCCTTTTTTGACCCTTCTTATAAACTGTCTGGTGTGTTTTTTACACTTCCACACAGTGTGTTCTGCCAGTTTGTTTGAGGCCAGTTCTGACATCAAAGTTACCATTCCTGTGGGGAAGTTTTTTACACATGAACTGTTTAGAGAGACTTTCCAGAACGACTTTGAACCTTTGGGCAAAGTCTACGGTGAGACAGAATGATCTAAATTCAGTTAAAAGGATAAGACATCCACATGTGTTAATGCTGTTTTTCTCTGCTCTTTTTGTGTTTTGCAAATCAGGCATATTGTACAACGACCCCATAATATTTAAGTGCAACAAACAGAATTTCCCAGACCTCCCAGAGTGGTTGCGCTTCACCCAAAGGAACCCCTATGACAACGGCTTCTTGTATGGCACACCAATGTCTCCAGGAAAAAGTATAATTGAGGTGTGAAATCATCATTTACACCAACATTGGCACAATATTCTTCCATGCTGCACATCTAACATTCACCTCTGGCCTTACTTTTGCACATTCTTCTGTCGTGATGGTAGGCCAAACAAAGATAACATTCCAGCGCAGCTACAGTGGAGACAAATATGAAAAATATGCGGCTATCAAAAACAGCTGTCAGGATTTGTTGTCAAATCCCCAGAGACAAAAGCCTTGGGCCTCTTCTCTTCAGCTGCTATTTTGAACCAACGTTAAAAATTCAGGAAGTAAGCTGTCTTTGAAGAAGAAGAGATACAAATGTCAGAAGTAACACTTTAGTTTCAACCAAACAGAATTTATTTCAGTTAGAAAACATGCTAAATTTTTGGTGTAAACACAGAACACAGCTGTATTCTGATTCAAAACTTTTCCCATTGTAACAAACTACACGCCATTTTTTAAGTGCATTAATTTTTTGCTTTTGTTTAAACAGTTCATCCTGTTTTTGTTTTTTTTTCGCTTTTCTTTTTACAGAACAGTGAACATAAAGTATTAAGCAGCTATACAGCAGAAAATGTAAGATATTAAACTAATCTTCACCGCTTTATTTTCTTTATTTTCGTTTTAGTGTAAGTCTTAAATTATTAATATATCTCTAGATATATAATAACGAATTGGTTTTGAAACAGATACTTTTTGTTACTGTAAGCAAAAACGTTTTTCATACACTAATGAGCAGACAGCAGCTAAAGGGAAATTGACAGCAAATGGAAAAGCGGACATTCAAGTTTTGCAAAAAGTGCTCCTGGAATGCATATGAACTGTCATAATCTTAATAATATTACATTTCATTCCGACAGATTTATGCCACCAACCAGCGGAGCTATGACACAGTCAGACACCTTCTCATAATCAAAGTCGTTCCAGGTATTTGCGATGAATCCGTCCCATTACGTTTAAGTCCCAAAATAATAGTTATAATGAATGAGGGTGTGTCAAATGTCGAAACTCGCCGGTGTATTTACAGACAAGATTCTGCCCTATCAAGTCGAAGTCTTCATCAAGCTGAGAGAGATTGAAAAAGTGCTGCCCTCTACTGTTCAGGATGAGATAAAGCAGGATTTGCAGAAGCTGTGGGACACAGAGACCCTGGAAATGATCAACATCACCAACGCCCTCGATCGTGGTGGCAGAGTTCCACTCCCTCTTGCAGGGCACTTTGAAGGGTAAACTTAGATCTGTACATTCTTATACATACTGGGTTTATTTAAAATTATGTTTTTTTTAGTACTACTACTTAAGTTTGTTGTATTTTATTAGCACCGTGTTTGCTGCTGTAACAGAACTTGCTTTGGAAAAAAATGCATATTTAGTCAAATTTGATTTGTGACAGTGTGTATGTGAAGGTAGGGTCAGAGGAGCATTTCTCCAAATGTCTCCTGAGGGTGCTGACACCGGAGAACAAAAAGCAGTGCAAGGAAGAGGCCAAAATCAAAGTCCCTGGAGAATGCCACTTCTGCATAAATCCAAGCAACTGTATCACCTGGTGCAAGACGGAGCTGGTGAGGCCAGAAAAGATGCACACCCAAGAAGGAACATATATATAAATATATATGATCAAAGCCTCAATTGATTATTTCATTTTGTCTCATTAACTACTAAGCAGAAGCAAACAGCATAAAGCTGTTTATCTCATCTGCTGCTCTGTGCTTCATTTTAATGCTCTTCCTCCTCCTGCAGTTTGATCTGACAAAGATGAAGCCGAAGCCACCTGCTCCCACTATGGGTTCAGGGATTTTGGAGGCTGGAGAGGACTTCAAACCTCTGGAGTCTCCCCCAAACAGAGACTATTTCCCAGACTACATCGTGACAGTGATTGTGCCCCTGATCCTCGCCATCATCCTGTTTCTGCTGCTGGCTTACATCATGTTTGGCAGAAGGGAAGGAATGTATGTATCTAATTTTAAATCTAATCTCTGAATAAATATATAAAGGCTTTGGATGCCAAACTATATTTTTCCCTCTTCCCTCTACTGGGATTTTATGTAGTCATCCAAGTGGGATAAATTCCACCAAGGATGGGAATCTATTTAAACATATTTAGACTTTTGATTGATCCAATATTAAACGGATATTTTACTCTTTTTCTATAGTGGCAAAAGGAATGCAAGAACAAACCAGTAAGTACTTTGTTTATAACAGATTTTGAAACCTGATTGTTGTCTTTCAATTTAAAACATGATCTGATGGTTAACTTTTTACTACCAGTCAGCTAAGACAGCATTATAAGTGATATTTCACAGAATGAATCTGAAATATAGTGCAGCAAAAATATTTCCAAGTTTGCAGAAAAAAAAATCTGTATGTGATGTGTGCTGCAGAATTCAGCTGTACCACCACTACACCATCCATGAGAACACTGACGAGCTGAGGACCATGGCTGGAAACAGAGGGGTGCCTCCACCCCTCTCCACACTGCCCATGTTTAACAGCCGGACTGGAGACAGGGCCTCCCCGCTGCAGTCTGACAGCATCCCACTCATCATGGCCCAACAGTAAGCACCACACCCATTAATTCCTATCAGTTATGTGCACTGAGCTGCCAGTCTATTAGGTACACAATAAGAACCTAATGTAACACCACTCTAATGTTGCTCTGATGATGCACTGGGTTGTTCTGATCAGGTATGCTTCTCCTGTCATTTTCCAAATAGTATCGCAGGGTGGAAATTTGACAGCACTTTTCTATTTTCTCAGTTCTTTCAATTTTGCAAACACCACTTGTTGAAACGCATCCCCAAACCTGCTGTTTCTTTCAGGTCATGTGTAAGTTCTTTGCTAGATTTCCAAAAAGATCACTTTAAATATTTACAAAAACATCTTCCTCCTCAGAAGCAATACATACTGTATGTATATGAGGGGTGACTCAAGTCTTTTGCTCAGTATTGTAAAACAAAGGAAGCTTATAATAAGTTACATCAAAAGTCATTCTTGTGTCCATGAATCAACACCATTTCAATAGAAATTGTAACCAAACAGCCGTCACAAATTACCAAATGAAAATCTACATACTCAAATATGTTTGTATGACCAGCAGTTTACAATCTGAAGTATTTTGTTTATGAGAGTATAGCATATAAAGAATAAGTACTAACATCTCATCACACCTGCCATCTGCTGTTGGTGAAGTTAGTGTCACTATTACTGCTGTGTTGCATGAGTTATTCTCCAACAGTTGTAATAAATCATAATAAATAAAGTAGTTTTTAATTGTATTTATTTTCTTACTCTCTTGGTAGAGATCCATACAGTGACACACTGCCCAGGTAAGCCCATTCACAGGATTCTCCTCCGCATTGATTCTGCTCGGTGTTGCTGATTATTCTAAGAATATTTTTTTGTGTGTGTTTACAGGAAGTGAGAGCAGCGATGGATAAGATATAACACATGGAGTATTATTAATAACCTCTCTGAGACACAGTTTGTGGATTATATTTGCATTTGGATATTATAATTTCTTCCTGTTTGGGTTCCATTAAAGTAAATGAATAGTATACTAATAGCTCAGATGTTGTGTATATCAAACTAATTATTGTCGCACGTTGTAAACTAATACATGGGTCATTTTATAAACACTGAAGCATGTTTTGTGGATTCAATATTTCTTTGGTTCATAAAATATTTTGTTTATATTTATTAATTTCTTAAAGGGTATGTGATGACTAGTTGGACAAACTTTGGAAGAAATCCATTTGATTTGGTTAACCCAGGCTGCTAAAAATGTATATTATATGAATTATTATTCATTCACGTATTATTATATTCCAGCAAAAAATCATGTTCTTACTCTGGCATGTTCTATGACTGACCTGAAAGATGCTCAATATCCATTCTTTATATTCATCTTATCCTTCTTTAGTGGTAATACAATAAAAAATAAGAAGGGACAGCTTCAGTTTAGATATGCTTTTAAACACAGGTTGTACATGCAGTAGATGTCAGGCAGAGGTAGGGTTTGAAAGTTGGCATTCAGCACCTGCAGCACGCATGCTCTGCTTTATGAGCTCAAAGTAGAAATGCTTTGTTTACACTTTGCTTTAGAGAATCAGCAGCTGTAGCATTAAGGGAGCTAGAAAGGATAAAGATGAGCTCAAATGTATGTTTAATTTGGATCTGTGTGTATGCTGTATATACAAAAAAAAACCAGGATATTTTTTTATTCTTATTTCTTACTATAGTTTTGTATACACTCACTGGACATTTTATTAGTTACACCTTCATAATACTGGTTTGGTGTCCCTTTTGCCTTCAGAACTGCCTCAATTCTTAATGGCATAGGTTCAACAAGGTGCTGGAAATATTCCTCAGAGATTTGGATCCATGTTAACATGATAGCATCACACAGTTGCTGCAGATTTGTTGGCTTTACTTCCAGGATGTGAATGTCTACATCCCAAAGGTGCTCTCTTGGATTACGTTCAGGTAACTGTGGAGGCCGTTTGAGTACCAATGAAGTCATGTTCAAGAAATCAGTTTGAGGAGATCAGAGCAACTGTGACATGGTGTGTGATATCCTGCTGGAAGACACTGGGGTCATAACGGGATCAGCATGGTCACCAACAATACTCAGATGGGCTCTGGCATCTAAACAGTGATTAGTTGGATATGGAGCTCATTCCAGGCGATATATTTCCACTCTTCTACTGACCTATTCTGGTGATTCCATTTTAATTGTAGCTTCACTTTCCTGTTCTTACCTGACAAGATTGGCACCTGGTGTGGTCTTCTGCTGCTGTAGCCCATCTGCCTCAAGGTTCAACATATTTCTTGTTCAAATATGCTCTTTGAACGTGATTGTAACAAGTATTTGAGCTATTGTTGCCTTCCTATCACCAAAAATCAGTCCAGCCATTCACCACTTTCTCTTTTTTAAACATTCTCTGTAAACCCTGGGAAAGCTGGGAAAATCCCAGCATATAAGCAGTTTCTGAAATACTCCAACCAGCCAGTCTGGCACCAACAACCATGCCACATTCAAAGTCACTGAAATAGCCTTTCTTACCTAATCTGCTTGAGTTGAAGGGGATTTATTTCACCATGTCCTAAATGCGGTGAGTTTCTGCCAAGTGATTGGGTGATTAGATATTTGTGTTAATGAGCAGTTGAACCCTAACAAAGTGGCCGTGAGCAGAGAGATACATGTGGGTTGTCTCTGCTATGCAAGTAAGCTGTGATGTTCTGATTCACAGCATGATTTTGTTTTGTTTTCTTTCTTTTGTTTGCTTCTTATCCTGACCGGCTTTACACGAGTGATGTTGTTTTTATCTATAAATATCTGTTTTCTAAGTCACCTCATCATCCTCATCATCATCACCTCGTCACATTCGGTGAGTTGGGCTGTGACAGTATGAACCACTAATCAGTTTTGCCAGTAAATTGTCTAGTGACAAAGCAAACTATGAAGAGGAGATCAGTTCAACAGTTTACAGATCATTCATCACTTATGGCTGGATCAAAAAGAGGTTCACCCTCTTCTTAAAGGGTTGCAGCTTTTATCTGGTTTTGCAGGATGAAAGCCTATGAAGCCTGCAAATAATAGCAGCTTTGCAGTGCACTGCAGCAGTAATTTTCATTCCAGTTTGCTTCTGTGCTTTGCCTGCAGGAAGCAGCCGTTGTTGCATTAGACATCCAGAAGGAGTCGCTGGTGGTGTATCTTCATTTGGTATGGGCGTTTTCTCTTCTGAGACAAGCATTCATTTCTGCAAAGTTAGCTCCTTGTTTTTCAGTGTGACAAGGAAACAACTACGGCTGCTTCACTGATAATTCAAACTGCATTTTGCAGTATTTTAGGTTTGGTTTCTTAAGAAATTTAGCTAAGGAGCCAATAACTTTTTTAGGCACAAAAAAAAGCTAGAGTTTGGTATATTGGCCTTGTTTTCACTGCTGCTTAACAAAAAGTAGTCAGTGCAACTGTTGTGGAACAGTTGATTTCTAAACACATGGACAAAATTGCTTCTGTATCTCTCGGCCAGAGACCTAGCTCTCTAAAAAAATCCCAAAAAACAGCTTCAGCGTGAGCTATCTTCTCTAAAACCTCAGTTTCACAACAGTTGCAAAACAGGACAGTGAAAACTCTGCCACTGAGTAGACCACTTCACATGCTTTATTTCAGCACCCAAAATAATTAAAAACATCTTGATTTATTATACATGTACAAAATAAGTACAGAATCTCTCTTTTAAACCATGAAAGTGGGTCTGCTTCAAATTCTTTTTTAAGAAACCCTTCGCAAGAAAGACATCAACAAACAACATAAACAACAGGGTGGGAGATGTGTGCTGTTTGGTTTTTGTTTTTTTAGTAAAGAGGAGTTTTCCACAGGGGCAAACAGACAGAAAGATCAACACTGACACATGGGCAGGGAAAATGATATTGAACCAGACATATTTGCATGCAATACAATTGCAGTGATCACTTTTTCAGAGGACCTCTGTTATCAAACCAACACTTAAGAAGAAAACAATTGCACTGCATAGACAACAAGACAAGGAGTCAATTTAGTAGCACCAAAGGTTCTGCAGGCATTAAGTGGCAATGATTCCAGTACGACAGTGTGAGTTTCACCATCAAACACCACTAGCTGGACCTCATTGAATCGGTAATAGCACCTTTGAATGGTTTTAGTGTTCCCCCAATAGACTTGTGGTGTGTGACATAGCAAAAAGTGGGGGTGATGTCTTGTTATGAGGTAGCCATCTAGATTTTGCAATGAAGGTGAGCTTTTTAGTCTTGCTCTTTTGCTGGTGTTTGCTTTGTCTGCTCAGCGTTCAGGTGTTTTTCTCATTAATTTAGAACAAGAAGACACTTCACACTTTTTACAATTTATTTAACACCAGAAAAATGGTACATATCATTTGTTGTTTTCAATGTCCTTCTGCAGTGGTAGAAAATGGCAAAAGTCACCTGTGTTTCATTGCATGTGCAGATCTGGGTTGTTGTTTTTTTTGTTTGTCTTAATCTCCGGGGGGAAATTTTACACAAGCATATATTATTTTCTTGTTGCCAGTGAAAACAAAAGATTCTTTTTAAAGTGTCCTCGTAGTTGGTTTCGTTTGAAGTAGCAGTCCCAAAAAAAACTTCTCATGATTGGAAAGACACAAACACTGTCTTCAGTAGAGTGGTTTTAAGCATGTGGACCAATGGCAGCCAAATGAATGCATAGAAAGAGGATTTAGAGATGACTGCTAGAAAAAAAAACAACAATGTCATGTCCATATTTCTTTCATTTTTACAAGAAGCAAACAGGGCCAACTTGGACGCCAAATTCCTGATCAGGTGCACCAACATCCATAGGAGCAATGTCAATGATGGGCAGGCGGGATGTTTTTGATGTCTTGTAGTCAATGACTGTCTTGCCCCATGTGCCAGTGTGTGACTGTAGAGAGAAACAGAAAGGAGACATTGTAAGAGATTAGTTTCTCTTTTCTTATACTTGGATCCTGTGTAAGTTTAGCCCTGGGGCAAAGAGAGAGCAAACTCACCGTGCAGCCATCCTCGCTGACACTGTATGTGAAGCGGCTGTTGCCCTCCGCTCTGATCTCGACGTCGTTGGATCCCTGGAGAAGCAGAGCCTTCTTCAGGTTGCCGGTGGCAGAATCCATGTAGGCGATGCTGTTCTTGCAGTGGTATGTAACGTTCTGAGAGGCCTGGTTAGACATCAGGCGCATGAAAGTCATCTGGATGTTGACATCCTCGAGATCAGCTCCATCGCTGCCATACTGGAACTGCGTGACGGAGAGAATAGAAGCACGCATAGTGTCACAGGCCTAATAGTAAAGCATGAATACTGTCCAGGTTTGTTCATTTGCTCTGTTTTCTCACCTGGAATCCACCGGTCATGGACTCGCTGAACCAGACGTGCTTCTTCTCTCTGATGTTCTTGCTGAGGTACCAGTTCTTCATGGGGATGGTGGACTCGCTGGGGTAGACACAAGTCTCACCAGTCTCCATGTTGCAGTGGACCTTGACGGCATCCAGAGGAGAGCCCTGGTTGGGATCAATCCAGTACATGCCTGTAATACAGGGACATCAAAAAAAGAAAGTCTCACGCTGAGCTCACCCTCGTGTTATACTTTATCTAAAGGCTGTGTCAGAGAATTGATCTGCGCTCACCGCTCTTCCACTCAGGGTGGCACATCCTCAGATCACGGCACATGCGGGCTGGGCTCTTCTGGGTACCGTCTGGGCTGCGGATCTTCTCAACCTTCTGTGTCAGGGTCTTAAGGGTGGTGTCAACCTCCATGTCACGATCGCGCATGACATTAGGATCATCAGCGCGGTAGTGGCCACCACGCAGGGGATCAGGGGCCTTCTCCTGAACAGGCTGGCTGATGAACTCAATTCCACTGCCGGGAGGTCCAGGAGGTCCAGCAGGTCCGGGAGGTCCAGGAGGTCCCTGTTTTGAGACACCAGGGGTTGCTTAACTTGTCTGAAGGTGTAAGAATATGGATAAAGTAATGATAATTGCTCAACTTACAGCAGGTCCCATCTCTCCATTGCGACCACGAGGTCCAGGAGGTCCAATGGGTCCAGGCAAACCGTTCACACCATCCTTACCAGAGGCACCGTTTGATCCAGAAGGTCCCTGTGGAGGAAAACCAAATGATCACCTTTTGCCTTGAACTGATTGACAAATTTGAAGGAAAACTTTAAATAAAGAAAGTTTTGTGTCTGTTAACAGTAGTACTTACTCTAGGTCCAGCGGGTCCAGAAGCACCAGCAGGGCCTCTCTCTCCAGGGGGTCCCTAGAGACAGATGAGGATGCTAACATGAACTATGGTATAACAAAATATAGTAGAATATAGAAAATGTGATAAAATCAAGTTTAATAAGTCCATAAGTCAATTTTAAAAAGTGAGACTGATTAATGTTGTATTTTATAAAACTTGATGATGGATGTAACTAGCAACTGTTTATAAGACCTTAATAAACTCCAGTAAATATCCACCTGAATCTTAAATGCAAATCCAGCTGTGGGTAACAGGATAAATGCAGCTATCAGCACAAAGTTTTTATTTCTTCCAAAGTGCTAATGTGGTAACTGTTACTCACAGAAGGTCCGGGCAGACCAGATGCACCAGTGAATCCTCTGTGTCCCTTGTGGCCTCTCTCTCCAGCTTCACCAGCCTCTCCTCTGTCTCCCTTAGCACCAGCTGGACCCTGAATAAAAGAAAAAGAAGATCCAGATGCCATCTCATCATTAGACAGTAATCAGTCTTCTTGAATATGTAAAATTTACGTTTCATATTAATAATACATATTATACAATGAAAAACGTACAGAAGGACCACGAGCACCAGCAGGGCCAGAGGGACCAGCAGGACCAGAGGGACCCTAAAGGAAAGAAAGATATGAACATATGAATTCAGAAAAAATCACAAGTGTGTTCATTTTGTTTAAATGTGCTCAAGGTAGCTACAAAGTGGACTTACACTCTCTCCACGGTCACCAGTTTTGCCAGAGGGGCCAACTCCTCCAGGAGCTCCAGGAGCACCAGGAGGTCCAGGGGGACCACCCAAGCCAGTCTCACCACGGTCTCCCTATGAGTGCACATTTCCAGTGAGAAGATAGTTTCATGCATGTCAATATTATCAAATTAGCCAAGTTAAATAGGGTTACCTTAGGGCCAGAAGGACCATCACGACCAGGTGCACCATCATGACCAGGAGATCCCTGTGGAAGTAAAGCAGTAAAGATGTTCGCCAGCGAAACTGAATTTGTGGGAATTGTGAGTGCATTTTTAATTGTACTACCTGAGTAGCCCGATTAGCCCAATTAATGGTTAAAGTACAGAAAAAAGGGACTTCTTACCTCACGGCCAGCCTCTCCAGTTGGACCAGACAGTCCAGGGGGTCCAGCAGGTCCAGGGGGTCCGCGCTCACCGACAGGTCCAGATGGTCCCTGCTTTCCAGGCTCACCCTAAAGAAAGTGCATAAGAAGTCAGTCCTCTAGATTCCTGTGGATGCTCTTTGCAGAGCTGAACCTTTCTAAGCACCACCCAGAGAGAGAGACGCATATGAGAACCCAAATGTCCAATGTGATCAAATCAGATATTAGCTGGTCTTTCACCTTTAGTCTGTGTGATGTCAGATGGACAAAAGGAAAACTGTGGAATATTTCCCAAGGAATATTGTAATATTGCCATGTCCTTACACAAGGATGGTTTATTTAACATTGTATGTGTCCAAATTTCTTTGCTACTAATTATATATTTCATAGTGAGTTTGCTCTTTGCAGTACTAGTTATTATTCCTTTAGCCTCAGTATTCGACAATGCATTACAAAAAGTTGTGTCCAAACAAATGCTGAAGGTTACAGGTCAAAAGGGCAGAGCATGACAATATAGACTCCAAAATATATTTGACCTAATAATTGAATTGGATAAGTGTATTATATATAATGTGTGTTTATCACAACAAATGCATGCTGTTACTTTGATCTGTCATGTTTTAAGTGATGTAATTAACAGACTCAAGAAAATGAACCAAGTAGTCTAAGTTTTTTTTTTCATCTTCTGGTTGAGCTCACTGTATTGTCCCCTACACAGAACCCCCTATATAAGTAGACATAAAGGATTTCAGACACAAACTCACAGATGGTCCAGGCAGACCACCGAAACCACGCTCTCCACGCTGTCCAGGGAGACCTACAATACCACGCTGTCCAGCAATACCTTGGGGTCCAGGGATACCAGGGGCACCCTGCACATAAGGAAATAATGGTTAGTTATGTTTTAGACTTTCAAAAAACACATAGAATATCTATTATGGACCAAAAGGGTAACAGTGACTTACAGGGGCTCCATCAGAACCAGCAGATCCTTTCTCGCCACTAGGTCCTGGGGGTCCAGCAGCACCAGCCTCACCAGGGCGGCCAGCAGGGCCAGTCTCACCACGAGCTCCCCTTGCTCCATCTTTGCCAGTAGGTCCTCCGGGTCCAGGGGCTCCAGCAGCTCCCTGGAAACAACATACAATGTTATGGTAACATAAAAATCACTGATTGCTGTTCCAATATAACATAGATAGATCGCACTAAAAATGATCAGAAACTCACAGCAGGGCCAGGGGGTCCAACTCTTCCAGCAGGTCCAGGGAAACCAGTAGCACCCTAGCAAGACACACAACCAAACCAAATACGTGATCAATGAAGCTTTAAAACACATAAGCAACTGTAACTACAAATAATCTCATTGAGTTTGTAAGTCAGAGTGTCAAAAGAAAAATATGAATGAATACTTACAGGGGAACCAACACTACCACGAGCACCTTTGGGTCCAGGAGCTCCAGCAGGTCCCTGTTGACGGAAATATTTGCAAGTGAGGCATCTAATACCAACAATGCTAATTAAAATAGGAAAAATATGAATGTTTATGTAAACAGTATATGCAATTTCTTATGAACACAATAATGAATCTACGGTGCAAAACCCCCCAGAACATTTTATTCCATTTATTCTATTCCATTTACTATATATTCACCAGATGTATACTACAAATCACAATGAAGGTCAATCTACCTGAGGACCAGCAGCTCCAGCAGGTCCGGTAGGTCCAGGAGGACCAGCATCTCCCTTGGGTCCACTGTCACCACTCTCGCCCTTAGCACCAGGCTGACCATCAGCACCCTGAGGTTGGAGATGAAAAGAAGAAATGCATCAATGCATGGCTTTTTTTGCGTCTCAAATGTTATCCAAAGTCAACAAATGTGACTTTTTTTTTAAGCATCTAAATTAGTGAAAAAAAAGGGGCTTACAGGAGGTCCAGCAAATCCGGCAGCTCCAGGAGGTCCGTGCTCACCACGGTCACCCTGTTGAAGTAATAAAGAAAGGTCATTCAGTCATAATAATGTGCATATCAGAGTTATAAATATTTTGATTGTTTTTCCCCAGGTTTTAATCTGATTTTGAGTTTAGAAAAGAACTTACAGGGGAACCACGAGGACCACTAGGTCCAGCAACTCCAACAGCACCAGGCTCACCCTAAAACCAGAGGTGAAGGAGAAAAAAGGAGGTCAGTAGGCACATTGGTTGCTAATCCCAATCACGTTTGTTATGATCAATGACACTTGCAGATAATCCACATTAAAGCCAAAATTAAGTAAAGCACTGAATTTCTATTTAACTCATGGTTGGTCTTATTATCTTTTAATATTGCATTAATGTGGCATGCTATTCATCATGTTTCATATAATTATGACATTGACTTATGCATACTGTAAGTGTGGGTAAAAATGTTGTAAGACTACAAACAAATTTCACTCCAGACATGAAAATTGAATGAAGAAAAGGTCCTGTAAAATTATTAAACTCGAACAGCTAATATTTGAAGGCCAAAACCAATTTTTTGTCCAATCTCACCTTCTCACCCTGAGCACCGGGAGGTCCGGGGACTCCAATAGGACCGGTCAGACCACGTGGGCCATCTTTGCCAGGGGCACCATCAGCTCCCTTGCCACCAGCCTCACCCTAAAAAGAGAAAGGTTACAAAAAGTTACTTGTGTTGATATAAAAATTACACAGCTACAGTTATTTGAATCATTACAACATTTCTAGAGTAATTAAATCTTTATTAAATATTGGGAAAACATGATATAAGATTTCACATGATATAACAGGTATAATACATAAGATATTTTATCTTCACTGAGCTTAAAAAAATTTAATGATGAGAAAATCGAACTGTGCACGCCTTTTTCTTTATACAAATGGGATTGGTGTGATACTCACATTCTCTCCTCTGGCACCGGGGAGACCAGCGGCTCCACGTTCACCAGGCATTCCCTGCATACCGGGGGATCCCAAACCACCGGGGGCACCGGCAGCACCAGGCTCTCCCTGGGTACACACAAAAACAGGAAGACTCACATTGTTATCCAGCTAATACAGGTCACTGGAGCTCAACAAATGAACCATGTTGGTAGATTTGTTTCTGTTATGATAAGCACAATGAGTTTAAGAAAAGGAGAATTTTGCTGGTCCTAAATCTTATTTTAGTTATTTGCACCAATGCCCAGTGATTTTAGTCTTGAGACATTTGTTGTTTTGCAGCATTTTCTAGTTTCTCTAACTCATGGGTTAATTAGTTTTGCACTCAAACCTGCAAAACTAAAGTGAAGAATTATCTTTACAGGCGTGACATTACAGGCTGATTACCACCAGGTGATGGGTGTTAATGTGTTTTTCTGGATCTCTGATATTGCTCTCTGTTGAATCTGAAGCTCAGGTTGTTTCTGTCATAAAAGCAAATATAAATTGTCCACAAAGTCACCTGTGGATGAAAAAAACACCTTTACTGCTACTGTTTTGCTTGTACACATTTATGTTTAGCAGTTTCTTTAAACCTTAAGCATGTGAAGCCATAGACTAATGACAACATGTTGAAGCAGAAAGCTTGCTCTATATGCTCTAAATATATTATTGTTTATTCTTGAAATGAAAGAATATACATACAAAATGCTAAAATTACCTTTTTACAAGTACAGAGGAGGTAAAATCTATTGGCTTTATAGTGTGGCGGGTTACACCTTTACCTAACAGGCAAAAGATCCCTAGTTTAATCCCAGGAGAAGATTGGGGCTGCAACAGGAACCCTGCATAAGGATCTACCAATCAAATATGTAGTGATAAAAACAGACCTGCAAACTAATCTACGATATACAGGAGTGTGTTTTTAACATATGAGTTTTGTGATGGTTTAATAGTGTTGCACAGCAGCTACAAACACTTGATCATTTTTATATGCGATCCAGGTGAGGTCTGGGTTGAAAAATGTGTCCTCTATCTTTAAAATGCAAATAAATAGGACTGTGACAAACATTTCTGAACTGAAAACCTGACAGTTCCTTTGCAACATAAATAACTTGCTTGCTACTTTTAAGTCTTTATATAAATATGATTATTCTTGGTGCCATATCCACTCTGAACATCTGATTTTTAATGAATGTGTCGTTTAAATGTCCAGGCAGGCTGGTTTATACTATAAAAGAAGAACTTAAAAACAAAGGGCAGAAATACTGAATAGTTTGCTCTCCTTGTTTTCTGAGAAAAGCTGGGAGTAGAAACATACCTGAGTAAATATGTGTTTAGTTTTTGGTGGTTTACAACTTGACATCAGGTAGATTTTTCAATTTTATTTCTGTGCCATTTCAAAAAATGGACTGGATTTGACACACAGCAAGAAAAAAAAAGGAATCTCAAATGCCAAATCAGTAAAGTTTCTTCATCGTTTAGACGTTTTTCTGACCTACCTTAGGTCCATCGTTACCAGCGGGTCCAGGAGCACCACGGGGTCCGGTTGGGCCAGCAATGCCAATTCCACCACGCTCACCAGGGAATCCTCTGTCACCCTGAAGGAAAGAAGGAACTCATCAGCCACAAAATGTTTTGCCAGTAAGTTGATGTCTACCACAGGAGCTGAAAATGTTTTGCTTCTGCAACAGAGGGGATACTCACTCTTGGTCCAAATGGGCCAGAAGGTCCTGCCTCACCAGGAGCACCCTGAATAAAAGAAGGAGAAGGGAGAGGGTTATGACGTCTGACTTACTGTGTCAACATGAAGACAGAAGGGGGGAAAGCTGGTTCTAGTGTGTCCTTTGTAACTGACTACATACCTGCTCACCAGGCTTGCCAGTCTCACCAGTAGAACCTTGGGGTCCAGGAAGTCCCTGCACAGGGATGAAAGGTACAATGTTTTAGGGTTATCAACTGACGTTATAACACAACAATAGATATGAGAGTGCTGTGGCTGTTGGAATAATGTCTAAAGCCCACCTGGAATCCAGGAGGTCCAGCGGGTCCCTGCTCTCCTTTCTCTCCAGCAGGTCCCTAAACAAAAAGACGAGAACAAAATGATACAATGCAAACTCTGATTCACCATAAGCATCCATGTCAGCCACATAAAAGATACAACTATGGCTTCTGTCCTCTGATACATCAAACTACTCAAATGCTATGCAAACATAATTTCTGTTTAATAATGCAGATAAGATACATACACCGGGGCCAGAAGGTCCAGGAGCACCAACATCACCGTCTTTGCCTGGAGCACCCTGTGATTAAAAACAGCCAAATGCTCGACTGTTACACTCTGTTTCCACTATTATATTAATATATACAGTCTTTAATGGTGGAACTTGTTTTAAGTGACTGTTTAAGTGGGAAAAGTATAATTACTTACAACAGCGCCAGCAGGTCCAGTTGCACCTCTCTCACCAGGTTTACCACCATCACCCTAGTAAAAAGAAATAAGTGCATATTTATATCTGCCACATGGGGAAATTCTGCTCTATTATTTCTATTTAAACTAATTTCTATGGGCTAAAAAGAAAAATCACATCCATGACATCTGGAAAGACAATGAGCAGAAAAGCTCTGTAAACTCACAGAAGCTCCCTTGGGTCCGGGGAATCCCATAACTCCAGGCTGTCCTCTGGATCCACCGGGGCCAGGAGGTCCAGAGCGACCATCTTGTCCAGGAGAACCCTAGATATAAAAAAAACAAAACAAAAAACGAAGTTCTAAGAGTGATGTAACATATAACATATGTTTATTTGATGCTCAATACTTACAGCAGGTCCAGCTTTGCCATCAGGTCCAGGGCTTCCAGGGCTACCAGTCATACCCTGAGGAGAACAGTTAATGTGTAAAATTCATGACCAAAACATCACAGAAATGTTGCATTTGAAGAAGTACATCGTCGTGCTAACCTTCAGTCCAGGGGCACCAGGAGCACCAGGGCTTCCAGACTCACCAGTGACTCCCTGAGCTCCCATTGGGCCAGGGGAACCACGCTCACCTGGGGCACCCTGTAATATAAGTTAATAAAAGATCTAGAAGCTGTGATACTGGATACAATTTATGACTTAAATGATCAGTAATGGCTTGTTTAGCTATTCTGATAGGTTTGAATAAGTTGGAGTAAGGTGGCTAAGTGATTTTAGTTGACTAACTCACCTTGCCACCAGCACCTCCATCAGCACCAGGGAAACCACGAGCACCAGGGGCACCCTAATGGAAGAACAGAGACACCGACCAAGTCATTAAAAGGGAAGTAGGTGCTGGGCTCCAACTACTAAGATGAATCCCCGTGGGAATTTAGCACACTGCAATTTCAGAACACTTTGTAGAAAAAGAAATCAAAGGGTTTCAACATGGACATTTTCAATTAAAACATAATGAGTGATGGTGAGAGTGTTGGCTATTTTAATGCTGTTTTCCATAAGGCACACAATTTCACATGGTCGAAGATAAAGAGGGACAAACATACACGCTCTCCAGGGGGTCCACGGGGTCCAGCACCACCAGGCTCTCCACGAGCTCCTCTCTTTCCCTCCTCACCAGAGGGGCCAGCAAGTCCCTGAACTCCAGCGGGTCCCTGCAAAAGAAAGGAAATTTCATTAAACCAAGCATGAATTTATTATCTTGGCAAGATGCAGTGGAAACTGTTCAGGATCATTGTATTTTGAAACTTACAGGCTCTCCCTTGGCACCAGGCTCTCCCTTAGGACCAGAGGGACCAGGGTCACCCTGTTGGCAGAAGCATACACATTTTATTTAGCTATCAGGTAATCTAGGATCTATAAAATACTGACAAAAACATTAAAAAACACTAAATCAATTGCCAACGCACATTGTTACCCTTAGGGCCAGGAGAACCAACAGCTCCCTGAGCTCCAGCAGGACCACGACTACCGGGGAAGCCAGGAGCACCAGCAATACCAGCAGCACCCTACAGATGGAAAATGTGGGGTGTAAGCACACTTCATGTGCAGGACTGAAATGGAATAAATGTAATCATTGTAAATGATACTTACAGGAGCACCCTTAGAGCCAGCGGAACCATCAGATCCAGGAGCACCCTGTTAAAAGAGGAATAATATAAAATGTTGAAATTGTTCAGTGTTTTTTTATTATAACATCTGAGATAGACATGATGGTATGTGTAAGTTGAGCATCTACTCACAGCAGGTCCAGCGGGTCCAGCAGGTCCGGGGTTACCAGGCTCACCACGTGCTCCCTGGGGTCCCTCAGATCCACGGCCTCCTGGAGCACCAGTCTCTCCCTGTGCACAAAGACAAAAATATTTCATAAATCTGCACCGCCAATATTATGTCTGTGCTCTGATAAAGGAGAAGGAGACCACACTGAACATCAGAAACATAATTTAAAGATTAAATATTATATACACACTAAATATCACTCAAAAGACAGGCAATTTTCTATCAAAGCTATGGTGTATTGCTCTTAGCTATACAAGTGGAAAATAAAATGTATTTTGAGCGTAACACATGCACCTAACAATATTATTTATGAAGGAATTTGAGCACAAATAATGTGTGTTTTTAGAGACATAACTGTCCCCACAATAATCCTAAAGTGATTTATCTAGAAAGAAACTTCAAACTGCATGATTGTTCTGTCATCATGACTGTTTTTTTATTCTCCTCCTCTTTATTCCTAAAATAAATCAGGAATTTGTGACATCATAGTAGGTGAAAGTTACAGGATATTTAAAATAGCTCCTTCGGTAATGGCATCAGGAAGGAGAGGCGCCATTAGAAGCCTACTGATGCCATCTGGTGGTTAGACTGTTCACCTGAAGTATACAGTATTAGGCTAAATACGCTATTAGCAATTTTACTGCTTGGGTAATAGGCTACAATCCATGCTAACCTTGGAGTATATTGTAATTCAAATGGCCTGAGGGTGAAATCTGACCAGTGCCAAGAAGCTTTAGGCATTCAAAGAGCTTTACAGACCAGATGTGTAAGAAAAGATTGAAGTGGGTTAAGCCGAGACCTTTCTCATGGGAAAGGAGAGATGCATGACATTGGACACAAATTTCTCATTTTGGGAAATTCTGTGTTTCTTGAGTTAGATGTATGTAGCTTCTACACAATTCTTACCAGGAAGTTTGCTCATTTTAAGTCCAAACAAGGCATAATCACACAGAGTCCCTGTAATGTTCTACTAATAAGCTACTAATACTTGGGGAGTTGATGAGACACCTAGTGAGGGATTAAGGGGATAATAAGCTAAAATATTGTCATGGTTCTCCAAAGCTTTCCTTGGCTACCTAAATTTTGAGATTAGACTTGAGAGAGCTTTACTGTCAACATTATCTAATGGTTATAAATATAAAGGTCAATCAGGAAAGCTATTATGATATCATATGTACTCTTGAACTCTTTTGGGTGACTTACCTTAGCACCAGCACCGCCAGGGAATCCAGAGGGGCCAGCAGATCCAGTAGGTCCCTGAAATTTAATATAGAGCATATTAAGACACAATGCTGAGCCACAAACATTGTAATAAATTGATTGGAAAGCTGAGGAAGAATCCCTTCGTTTATGGTATGAATCTCTTACTAAAGCATTTTGTGGACAGATCTAAATTATAGTCTCGAATGAATTTGAAATGAACAATGCAAAATTCAGTACTTACAGGAGGACCAGCAGGACCGGTGTTGCCATCATTACCACGAGCACCCTGCAGAGGAGAGAAGAGATTACATCAAATATTTTCAGATCCAACCAATAGTAAGACACGAAACATGAGAGAAGAACACAACAATCTCCCAGCTTTTGTGTTGTTTTTCAGTAGTAATTATGGGTCTTTTAATAAGTGACTAAGGAGAGGAAAAGTGCTTACAGCAGGGCCGGGAGCTCCAGGGCGGCCTCTCTCTCCGGGAAGACCACGAGCACCCTAGAAAAGACAAAAACAAACCAAGGTCACAAGAAGGTTTGGCCTAGTTTTTGAAGATATGCGTTGGAAAAAATGGCAGTGCTGCATCTAATCTGAACTGTTATTACAAAACAGTGTTTAATCCTTAAAATGATTCATATGTCAACAACTTGATTAATGGGAGCAAAAACATACCATGGCACCGGGGATACCATTCTCACCAGAAGCGCCAGGCTCTCCCTGTAAACAAATACAGGAAAAAGACAAGAGATCAGCTTTAAATTGTGGTTTTATAAAGATGCAGATTAATATCATTTCACAATGAAATGCAATCATTGTGAAATCTTACCTTAGGGCCAGCAGGTCCAGAGTCTCCCTTGGCTCCATCTAGACCGCTGAAGCCCTACAAAGAAAATTAGCGAGCATTTTAAACTCAATCACCACTCATAACTGTTTAAAAGTGATTTTTTTTTCTTTTTATTACTATTCAGACTCACTCTGTGTCCCTTGATGCCTGGAAGTCCAGGGGTGCCAGGGAATCCACGAGCACCCTAGATGAGAAAAAGAAGAACGATGTGAATAACTTCGACTGCATTTGGAAGGTAGCACAATGAGGCCTGGAAAACTAAACATAATGGATAAATATGTGGAAATGAATATATTTCACAACAACTTGTTTGCCCCTACATACATGCTGAATAACAGCTTTTCTCAGTTTAGGTTTCATTTTTGGCCTACCATCTCCTGACCTTTGCCCTAGTGGGAACCACTCACCTGAGGTCCAGCAGCTCCGCGCTCACCGGGGCGTCCAGGTTTGCCAGCCTCACCCTGTTGTAAACACACAGAGACGCGATGAGGAATATGAAGTAAGCTCGTGCAAACAAACAATCAACAAAAGCAATTACAGACCTCAACACATTTAAAAGAATAGCATATTCACTATTTTAAGTGAACCAATATTAGTTATGTGTCCCAGTTAGCTAGGCATGACATTTCTGTATGAAGTGTCCCAGCAAACAAGCATAGACATGAAATAAAATTCTCAATAGATCACTTACATCATCTCCATTCTTTCCAGGGGGACCAGCAGGACCACGAGAACCCATTGGACCCTAAAAACACCAATAAATTACTGGATTAGCAAAACACACTGCTGACTATTTTAAGCAAGTGTCTGAATATGCTCTGTGCTGCTCTAGGTACAGCACAGGGAATTGGTTGGCATGAAAAAAGTGATTTGTGTCAGTAGGTCAGTGATTAAAACAGGAAGTAGAATGAATACAGGAAGTATTCTGTCTAAAGACTTTCTGGGGTTCACAACCAACTTTTACACTAGCTCGAACTGGAAAAAGGCACAGACAAAACAAGGGAAGGTAGAGGTTTAGTAGAACGTCATGTATACTCACAGAAGCTCCGGGCTCACCAGGCTCTCCAGGAGGTCCAGTGAAACCCTGAGGACCCTGAGGGACAACGAGAGAAACATTTCAGTGTAATAGCTTCTTTAAAGTATTCATTTTCCTGTTTTACATCTAAAGCAAGAAAACATGTAGGGAAGAAATCTCTGGCCTATTGTAATTGCATGGTTTTACAAATGCATGGAATACTTGGACTACCATTTATTTAATAGAGAAATACTTACAGGGGGGCCGGAAGATCCAGGAGGACCACGGGGACCCATAGGACCCTATTGACGAAGGCAGAGAAGAAGCCAATAAATACTTGCACCTATACATAATTATCAAATGAGGGTATTTTGAGAGAGATAAAACCTACTTACTATTGGGCCAGGAACAGGTGGGCCACTAGATTTTGAGGGGTCAGAATATTGAGGAGAGAAGTTCTGTGGGAGGAGCACACAAAGAGTTAATCACCAAACACCTCAAGGTACAGTTACTGTAGTGGAAGACAATAGAAGAGCATGAAAAACTTTGCACAGCACACCATCTTCCCCCCTACTGTTAGGTCACTGTTGTATGTTACATAGTCACTTGCTAACACACACCCTATAGTGTAAAGACTCGTTTTCTAAGGTAGGAATAGGATGTTCTGTATGGAAATCAATGTGATCTATTCAAACATGGAGATTTTAAAATAGTAAGAATCCTTTTATGTATCAGTTCAGGTCACTAGATAAACTTCGAGCACTCTTCACTTTGAGACATTAATGTGAGGAGAAGGGAGCTGTCAGTACTCTCAGTGCTGAAATACACATGGAGGAACTGTCCCAGCTTTGAAGTGAAATCTTCAGCACCTTGATTATTAAATTGGCGTTCAGTATAGAACTGAAGACAATCCATGCCAGATAGCAGAAGTAACATGGAAAATGAGATGGGTCTCATTTGTCATCAACAAAACTCAGTCCCTGTCTTGGATGTTCTGATGCGATGATACTTACTCCGCCAAGGCCAGGGGGGCCAGGGGGGCCAGGTGGGCCAGGATCGCCAGGGATTCCATTACCGCCAGGATAACCAGGAGGACCCTGGGGGAAAAAGATTAATTAGCAATATTCAGGGCTAGTTATTTCAATTATTTTTCTTAATTTCACAAAGCTTAATAGCAAATATAAAGGATCTTACAATATAAAGAAGTGATGCAGATGTAGTTTTAAGTACTTAAAAAAGCTTCAAAGTTGGCCCTAATGTTTCTCCTCCTCCTCCAATTTGTCTTTAATCACTTGTGAAGTTTGCAATGACCTTTTGACCTTCTGACCTAATTATCAAAGGTCATCAGTAACAAGCAGCTTCATCAGAAAATCAGTTCATCAAATCAGTTTGTGAGGGCTCACTTAGCTGATGCATAGTGATTGTGTCTATTTTGACATTTTTAGCTAGACAAGAATATAGGAAACAAAACATCCTCCTTCTAAAAACAAACACAACCAGCCACCTGTTATGCACCAATTATGGTGATTCAAAAGATTTGGAACTAAAGCTGAATAAAATATTATTATGTCTCGTGAGAACAGCAAAAAACAACCATCTTTGTTTCAACAGATTTCAGAAGAAAACCATATTTCTGAAAGAGATAACAGACCCTTTGTCAGTTTTAAACAGACAAATGGCCATATATATATATATATATATATATATATATATATATATATATATATATATATATATATATATATATATATATATATATATATATATATGTATGTAAAAAACTTATCTGTCACTTGTACTGACAGACAAACAGAAGATGTCTTCAATAGTATGAATGTTTTTAATAATTTAAATAATGCAGCACCTACCGGGTCTCCCTTGGGGCCAATGGGTCCTTCGGAAGTTGGCTATGGACAGACAGAAAACTGGAGTTATGCTAATTCATATACAACATAATTAGATATAATAATAATAAGACTAATAAAAATAATCATCATCAAAAGGGAAAGGTACCTCAGGATAATCTTGACCTGGAAACAAACAGAAAAAAAATGTCAGCACCTCTTTAATGTTCATAGGAGACACATTTATTCATATTTAAAGATAATGGAAAAGGCGAAAGTGATGGGTAACTGTAAGCAATAAGTTGTCTGTAGTTACTTGTGAGTGAAGGCTGAATCATCCATGAAATGCTGGATTTCTCATAATTATCAACTCCAACCCAATCTAAAACGTTACTGCTAAGTAAGTTTTGCAGTGGAAAAAATAGGAAAGTAGGTATAAGTTCAGCAGAACCCTCTACTTTCACTGCATATGTGGACTGAATGGGAAATTATATAATCATTGCCAAACTTTGCCAAAGAGCAGGGATAATCCATTGTTAAAAGAATTCACATTTAAAAATTTAGGGATCAAAACGTAATCCAAAATGATTCGGTTCTGAATGAAAAATCCTTAAACAAGCAGGCAGATAGGCAGGCAGGAAGGCCAAGGGCATTGAGTCCTTTTGAGGGCAGAAAGCCATGGCTGGTCAAAGATGGAGCAAAAGGGAAAGTGGGTGGTGCCAAAAAGCTAAATAAAGCTCGGAATTGGTGAGCAGTACCATCAGGGCAGATAGGGCAGCACTCTCCGTCTGGAATAATGGGATCGGCGCAGTCGGATGTGTCCTCACAGATCACCTCGTCGCACATGACGGTTCCGCTGTCGCAGACGCAGATCTGGCAGGGTTCTGGTTTCCATACATCCTTGTCGTTGTACAACTGTCCATCTAATGTGCAGCTGCCAAATGTTCCTGAGACAAGAAAATCACAATGAGTTAGGCGATAATGTGATGAGAACATAAGTTCTAGAAGTTAGTACAACTAATTTGTGTTTAGATTGGATAGTTTGGAATTGCTACACCTGCACAGGTGTACATTATGGTGGATGGGCTTTTGCTTAAAGACTGTATCAAATTCATATAAGAGATCAAGGGAGCTAGTACCACGTAGACCAGACTCTAAATAACACAAACACAAAGCTGGCATATTTTATATAAAAACTGTGGGCTGTTATTGACCTTAGAAAACTGTGTGTTTGGTGACTGATGTGTGATCAGGAAAGGAGCATGTAATAAAGTCTAACATCCAGGCACATCTACAGGAACTACATATAATTTGAGCCTGTCAAATATAGAAATTCTGGCTGCAGAGAGATAAGGGGTAGTAATGGTCTTGTCCAACTGTCCTATGTAGATGTTCCCTCCTGAAACATTTGATTATAACGCTGAACGGAAACTTTCGTGGGGCCTACGCAGATGTCAGGCAGTGGATATGAGGTTGGGCCAGAGAAATGGGAGGATGAATGCACAGTTCCAGTATTTGCCACAAAGCGGCGCTGTTACCCTGCAAAAAAACCACCTTCCGCGCCCAGGCTGCTTTGGTGATTAATTGACGTCTAGACTGGCGTTTTTAACGGTCGACGTCAGACTTAAGCGATTTTTCCATTCTCGCTTTTTTTCAGGTAACCGTGTCCAGTTTTACACAGCCTGAAAAAACGTTTAATTCGGTGTGCTTCTTAGACATTAGACATGAAGTTTTGCCTTTTCAACTGAAACAGTAATTTCTCACACTTGATTACCAAAATTAATTCTGTCTGCTCTCTCTTGATGCGTTTTTGGTGAACTGTTGATTAAAGATCAAGTCTTACAGGCTTTGACGCATGCTTATCAGCTAGAACGCAAACTTATAAAACTAGAGAAGACTGCTTTCCAGACAAAACAGATATAAACGATTTGTTTTATCAGACTCATTCGCCTATCTAAATTTGCTTCAGATCTCATGGAACCATTGTCCTGTCACTGCGCATCAGACACAATGCAGCTGCTCCCTTCAGGTTTGCACTCCAGCAGGAGGACGCACACTGAGCATGTATCTGCATGCCAGTGAAAGGAGCAGTCAATAATGGAAAAAATCCAGTCTATAAATTCCTACTCGCTTCCAAGTCTCCAAAGAAACCACCAAAGCGCCTCACTGTGTAACAACTTTCACCATGTCTGCCCACTGGAGTCGGGTATCCCGCAGAGGACGATCAGCACCAGCAAACTGCTCAGCATCCTTTGCTGGCTATCCACATCCTGAGGGTGCCAACGCTCCAAAAACAACTCAAATCAATGTTTGAAAGTGATACTTACTATCATCCTCGCCTTGACCTCTCGCCAAAAGCACTGTTGCGCTGAGCAAAAGCGCTAACCGAATATCCACAAAGCTGAACATGTCTAAATATTAGACATGTAGATTCTTTGCGGAAAAGGGGAATCCTCTATCTCCTCAGACACCACTCATACACGGTAGGGTCCGGTCTGTGTGTAACTCCAATCCAGACCCTAGCAGAAACTCCCTACTGCCTAAACAAATGAGTTAACTTGGCTTTTATATGCCTAAACTTTTGGGGAGGTCCTGTGCGCAGCAGATAACTTGTACATGTTCAAGTCAGAGGCCCTCCTTCATCAGAGAGATGGGCCGTCTTAGAACATGTCAAACAAGTTCACGTTTCAGCTCAAACGTGGATGATGAGGAAAGGCATCATTTACACGCAGGCTCTCCACCGCGCAGACGTGTTTTATCTTCTTAACGCTCCGTGGATTTTCTTAATTGACACTCGTGTTGAGGCGTTTTGTCTTTCCCGTGTTCATCGATATGCTGAGCAGCTGTTTGCTTTCAGATGTGCAGGAAGTTGAGTTCTTTTTCACAGTTTTATTTCATGACGGGAGTTTTATTTTATTTATTTATTTTATATATGTAAAGGGTTCAACGCAATGTTTGAGGAATTCAGCCGAAGAGAAGTTTGCGTAATTTACGCACGAAGAGTAACAAGATTAAACAGGATATTTTGGGACTCCTTACATGTTTGTAGAGAAACATTTTGTGTATGTATATGTAAATGTATTCAATTCAAGTAAATTTATTCAAACTTAAGCTGAAAAGAATTCATTTTATGGTCTTATGGTCCATTTCTTTATTCTTGGGGCCTAAACACTTTCGAGTATCAAGCATCTGCAGGACATTGCAGATTACACCAGTGTTCTGTGTGTACAGAACATATGTGTTCATATTCAAATAAAGTATTTTACATAGATTTATTAAATCCAGTTACAAGTATAAGTAACTGCAAGTTTGATGCCTTCACAAAATATTAACATATTATAACCCATTATGTTTCCCCTAATTATCTTAACTCTTCCTCAATCACCAATAACATTGCTTACAGATTTGGTGTTTTGTTGGCATTAGCAACAACCAATAAGAAAGATTGACACAGTTTGAAAACATCCATGTTTCTGTTTCAAAAGCTCCCATTCCCCAAAAACATAGGACATCCCATGATGTTAGAGATGGAGAAGGAGGGAAAGAGAGAGCGCGAAAAAAAATCTGGCAAGTCCACAAAGCAGTCTGCTTTAACTGTGGACACGTTGCAGCTTCTGCAACTACAGTGTGGCCCAATCTGACCTTTCATTTACTCTGCCTCTTTCTGCTTCATCTTTTTTGAGTTTTGTTTTTTTACATTCAAGCTATCTTGTCCTCCATTAAGTAGAAAGAGTGAAGATATAAGAAACAATATTGACGATACAATGATGATGTATGAGACTCCATCAGGAACTGATCAAAAAAGGAAAAAAGCATGTTAGATAGTCGATTCTGCATTGGGGGAAAATAATTTTCTTTCAGTTTTGTCACCCCAAAATTAAAGGAAATCTTTTAATTTTAAAAAACCTCATACCAACATAAAAAGTACAATGCATACTGCAGTGAAGGTAAGTCCCACGGCTATATACTATACAATATTTATCATTCTACCTGGAGCAATAAAGACAGAAGAAAAACATAAAAACAACATAATAGTACAAACAAGGCCCAAAACCACCATGTCAGCTATTGTAAAGAATTGTTCCTATGGTAATTTATTACATCTGAAATTTAAAAGTTTTTGTATGTTTTCCTATTCATAGTTAGGCTAATTCATAGTATCTGCCTCAAAAATAAACTTAAATTGTAGTTTCATACAAGCTAGTGACGACACTGTAAACAGAATAAAAATCATCTTGAATATTTACAGAAGCATTACTTAAGCAATCAATATTTTTAATGCTACTCTGAAGAAGTGCATATTTACATGAAGACAGCATTAGATAAATTGTCAGGTTGCATAAATCTTCACTGTTTTTATATTTATTCAGCCGTCTGGATGATTGAGGGGGGGGGGGTTGTTTAGTGATTTTGTATCAAGTAAACAGATCTTTTATAGAATTTGTTCCTTGTGTATTGAAATCAGGTTATGCACTCAAACACCTGCTAATAAACATACAGCGATCAATTTTACTTTCAGAGCCAACCTAAAAGTTTTCTCTTTTTTAATCCCAGAAGGTTGTTTGTTCTCCTAAGTTACAGCTTATGTTATGCATTTGTGCAACATCCACTGGCTTTCTGAGGTCAAAGATACTGATTTGTGACATAAATGAGAATACTGTACGAGACAACAGAGTAATTTGTGCAGCATATAAATAAATCATGAATTAGAAATGGCTCCAAGTGACAATTTTGAATGTGCACTGAAGGAGCTTCAAGACTTTTAGTGTGGGAATGCTTTCCAGGGGTTGTAAATGAAAATAGGGAAGTCCTGCTGTTAGTCTGAGAGGAAATTCATTTGATAAGCTTTGTGCCTGTGTGCTGCCTCTGTGATTCTAACCTAGAAAATACAACTGAAAAATGTCATCATTTGAAATTTTCTGAATGTGAAATGTGATGTGAATCAGGTTAGATTTATGATAAATCTTTAAGGCAGCACTTTCAAAGAGACTTTCCATGAGTGAAATGAAGTTGAAGCTCACAGGACAGTGTTTAAATAGAACTGGTAATTTTCTGGTAACTGGTAGTGTTTGCCTTGGACTCAAGTTGCTGCAATCTATAATATATAGAGTCCAGACTGGTGGTTTGGGTGGAAGCGCTCAGAGTGATTTTATGGCATTTTAGCTGCCTTCAAATATTCTAGCAGTGCAGCTTGAAGCTAGATGTTTTTTCTCACTGTAAGATAAGATGTTTGAGAAAAAAATAATTAAATGACACTGCTGTTAAGAGAAGCTGAAACAACACAAACTCTCTTTTCTGCCAACACAGGTAACAGCTTGAAATCCTCCCATGTAAGACGGTCTTTTTTTATCACAACAGAGGGAGTGAAAAAGAATTGAATTGCAGCCACCGTGCTTTGTCGACTCAAGGGAGGAAATTCCACGTTTGTCACTGGCAGCTTGTTGAACTTCATGAGCCCAAGATGTAATAAATTGTGGGAAAAGGTGTCTTCATAGTTGCAGCTGCAAAGTTTTTATGTCTTGCATCTTAATATTTAGAATTCTGCAACTGTTTTCTTTAATGAAAACTAACAGGCCTCACAAGGACAGGCATTTGTGAACAGAAACCGAGGGTGTTTGGGGAAAAAAAGATTGTGTTTGTTAAAAGCTATGCGGCGTATCCGTAGGGCCTAGGTCAAACAGCTGTGATTTGAAATAAGACCTATACTTATTTTTGGGGGGCTATCCGAGCACTCACACGCCTCACGGCAACTCAGACTAAAAAATTAATTTAAAAGGAGATGTATTTTGGAGATGTATTTTTGTTCCATTCAGCATTAAGATGTCACAGAGCTTGCGATGCAACTAAACTGTGCATTCCACAGCAAGCCTCTGAGCTATAGCCAGCAACACGTAGCATTGCCTTTGCTGTCCACGTGTTTCTACTTGTACGTCTTCAGAGCCTTTGCTGTTCCACACTCAACAAAGCCAAACCCCTTCTCCGACTATCTCTCACTCTGTCTCTCACTGCTTTCTATCACTTAGTGCCTGAAGGTCTTTCTTCGACTTTTTTAAGGTGCCAGGGGGTATTTATAAGTTTTTCCTCTTTGTTTTTTTTGTTTTTTTGAAAACTATAATATCTCCTTTGACTTGCTGCCTGACTGCCAATTTGCAATAAGGCCACTATTACTTGGTGTTAAGTCTTTGTTCCAGGCGATTATGACGTTTGTTAATTATTCTCAATTACAGGTTTAAGCACAAGAATTTTCATGCTTTGTTTAGGTGGAAGCCCATTCTAGGCCCACCTGCTTCAGACAAATTACAGGGTATGATGTGGAAAATTGTACAGTAATGTAAATTAAAATCAGTCACTGCACAGTATATCTTTAAATTTCTGAATGGCTGTAGTCAAGTGCAAAGGCGAGCAGTAATGCTGTTTGTCTTTGAGCATCTTCAAACTTTAAATGTGCTTATTTACTTAACATTAATGATAATAATATTTTCTGATACTTTTAAGATGATGCAGTATATTTACATTTGCAATGTAGAATGTTAAAGCACTGCTGATATAACAGGTTCGAATTAGATGAAAGAAATATTCCAAAAACAGAAAGCTTTGGAAGTGTGTTTAACATATTCAAAAAGCATCATGTTGCATTCTCTTATATATACAGTATATAGGGATATATGGATCCCCATTAACCACTTTTAGTATGGTCATATGTATTTCTTATGGCACTGGATATAAAGCAATGGTTTTTTTAAATCCTAAAAATGTGTGTTTTTGCTGTGAAGTGAAATCTATGTTATGGGCTAACAAGAGTATTACCACTCTAGGCAAGTGATTTAGATTTCACTTTCCCTCTTTTTTTGTTGCATGATGGCAGTTTACTCCAATTAGTGGCCATTTATTGTATACATTCCTCTTCAAATTGGAAGATTGACTCCATTATATAGGGTATAATAATTCTCTGTTAACATTTGGATGACAGTAAAAAACAACAAACTGAATATGTGCAGTAGTGGGCTACAGTTCATTGGGAATAACTGCATACATGGGGAACAGTTTGGGTTTCATCTTTTACATTACAGACCATCAAATAGGCTGAGAAACTTAGCCAAAGGATTATTGCAGATTCTCACTCAAGTCAACTCTTTAAACTGTAAGCTGCGTTCAGTTTCAGGAGAGCTAAAGTCTGCCGTGTACGTGTACAGACGGGCAAATGACTACTGTGACTACAGCAGTCGCCTCCATGAAAATAAACCTTCCAGCTCTGGCCCAGACTCTGCAGGTTTATTCAAAGTAGCAGCATCAGTTGAAAAAAAAAAGGATTTCCACACAGCATCATGGGTAAATGCTCAATTACAGGGTGAGCGTCTGATCCCACTTCTGCCTGTTACTTCAAGCAGAGCCCAATTTGAGATGCAATCATCTCATAAAGGCCTGCTTTCTGTCTTTTTAGCCTCAGGATGGTTTGTGCTTGCTACTGAGCACTACTCTCAGCACTACACAAGTCTGTGCCAAAAAAAAATCTTTATTTAGTAAGGTCTGCTTGCTAGATTTGATCTGATATGTGACCTCAATAACAAGCAACTTTCAGCAACAAGTCGAGGAGTATTTTTCGCTAATGACCTACTGTTGCAAGGGCCAACCAACCAATGGTTGTAATGGGGTCGCCAAATAGTCTTTCTGCATGTATGACTGTTGCTTCAGTATGACAAGTGGGTCACATTTTGTCTTGTGCAACATTAGCTTGTAAAAATGACACTTTAAGCAGGCAACTGTTGTTTTAATCTTATTTGTAGCCAAAGTTAGCATCCCTTTTAATACCACACTACATTACTAACCAAGTTAGCAAGCCAGTGCCAGTATTACGCGCATCATTTATATACTGGTACAAAGATCACTCATTAAAATGTAGTTGGTGTTATCTTGATAGTTAAATATAAAAGTGATCACAGTAAAACAACTTACTAAATAGTAAATAGATGCTAACTATTTAAATAATTCAAAGTCTCCTTTTTTCAAAGGTTCAGCTGCCTAACAAATCCACCATCTCAAGAGCTCCTCCCATCATGGCATGCCACATCCTCTTGAGGTGTGGAACAGAATGATGTGGGACCCACCCTTACAAACCTATAGCTACATTTTTAATCAGCCTATCTTAAAATAACATTTTCTGATAAAAGATAGTTGTTTTCCTCTACATTAGGTGTTTTCAAGGATTTCATGAACAACATTTATCTCTTGACTTTGTTTCCCTCACAGAACACACATTTCTGTAAAGACCTTTTCTGGGTCTGGTTTTCTTTTCATCTCTGCATCTGGTTTTCTCCAGTGTCCCAGCCCCCATCCAAACTTCAGCTCTCCATCCCTCCCTCCTTCTCGCCCTGCCTCCTCCTTTTTCCTCCCATCCCTCCACTCCCCCCACCGGTGCAGACATCCAGTCAGACTCAGCGAGTGGATGGAAAATATGACTGGATCCTTCCCTGACTTCAGATAATGTGCAAGACTGCTGGCGAGCGTGGCACCTCTAAAAACAGGGAAGAATAAGAGCAGTGAACAGCTTATCTGAAAGGGAGCTCTTTGTATGTCATTAACTAACTTTTGTGGTTAGTTTGTCATTTGCAAGTAAAAGTTCAGTCACTTTACACCTGAAAACATGTTCCAACAACTTAAGGATTTACACAAACATCACAACAAATGTGTTGTCTTTATTTTTAATCATAGAAAAATCACAGACCCTCAAAGTCCCCCCCCTTATCTGACAATGCTTATGTTGGTTATCTTTATGTTAGCACAACATCAGAGGCCACAAGACAAAAACTAAAGAGTCCCCCTGTGCATGTGGGTGTCATATTTCCCAGCCACAATAGCTCAAACTGGGAGAGAGCCTGCTGCAAAGCAGAGGAGACTCGGCTCAGTATTGTTGGGATGGGCTTTGGATGAGACAGACACATACACAAACACACACAAACAGGAAAAAGTGACACACAACTCAGCTAAAACTGCTTCATGAAACTGTTGAAATCTGAGGGATTCTAGCTTTCACTGGTGAAGTTAAAGTCTTCTTCCTCTCTGAATGGTCTTTCCAGTTGACCTGCAATTTCTTCAGGGTGGTTTGACACTGGTCTTTTCCAGCATCTGGGAAAGTTAGTTAGTTATAAGAGAGTCCATTCCTTCCCTTTTATCTGTAGTTTTCTTTCTTTTTTTGCTTTTAGCTTTATCTCCACGTCAATCTGTGCCTTACTTTATGGCTAAATTCCATTTTTATTTTTACAGCATTTTGAGCTGTTTTGGCTTTCTTAACTATCTTCAGCACGTCGCTTAGTCATTGTGAGCACTTTAATTTCTCCTCTGCACCACCAAGTGTTAACATTTAACTTTTAAACAGCGTCTCTGAACCTTGCTTTGAGTTTTGAAGTCAGCCTCTGTCGCAAAGTGAGTTTGAAAGGCATGACTGGGGAAAAATGAGCTCAGAGATCCCGTCTGGAAACATCGTTACTCCAGCTGCCTTCCACTCCTCTGCAAAGGCTCATAAATACTGTGGCCTGCAGAGATGTTCGCGTGTGAGAAAAATGAGGGGAAAGTAGGAGGTACGGCTGAGTATAAGAGTGGAAGACGAAAAAGACGAGCAGGAGAGACAAACAAAGAAAACCAAGAGAAGAAATTGAGGAGAAGGAGGAGACATTAATTGGGAGTTTAGTAGTTATATGAAGCAGTCGATTCGATTTTATCTATATAACTAACAGATGCAGAGAAAATGAGTAGAATACCCAGTAGGTAACCTCAAACTGAGAGACACTGGAAATGGAAACAGGGAGCCCTGTAACTATGCAGGGGAAAATTCCCATCTGTCTATGAGTCATACTCTCCCCTCAGCCACCAAAGCGAAATTTAACAACTCTAAAGTTTTTACACTGCTGAGACGATGATATTCGAAGAATGTTTTAGGCACATTAATTATGTCTCATCTTATATAAAAGTATTAGGATACATTCCTGATATTATGTTTACATTATAGGAGTATTGTTGTGAGCAATGTCAAGTTGTGTACAGATCATTTTCCAACGAGTACATTTTGCTGTCTTGTTCTAGTTAGAAAGGTTTTTATTGCAAGATAGTGAAATTCAAGCTGCAATGTTATCACAGCATTGGCAGTCTTATATTTGTAGATTTATCCTGATGCAGATAAGCAGAAGTTAAGTGCATTAGTTTGCCTGGCGACAGTTCTTAGATTTTACTTCAGAAATTAATTCAGAGATACTTACAGAGTCATGTGAATTGCTAGACCTCTTTTTGTGGAGCTCATGCTGCAATATTGCTCTGTTATACCCCGGTAAAATCTTAGATTTGAGTTTTAACATCAGTGGATATTGTTTGGCAGTGGATCAGTTTAGGCTGATAGTAATCTAATCCACAATTCAATTTAATCCCCTGCTACAAGTTTGGACTGAACATGCAATATACTATGCTTAAGCTTTCTGTAAATAACATAAAATAAAAACTGAGGTGTCATTGCAAAACATGATTGTTGAATCCCAGTCATATCACTGTCTCACAAAAACCTTAATTTGAAGTCACAGACAGTAGACTGAAGTAGGCCTATATATGATGTCCATGCACTTCACCATAAGGTCTCACATTTTTGTATATTTTCCAAAATAATTTGTTACTGTTATACGTATTTTACAATATTAAGTGTTAATCTTATGCTTCTTATGCTGACTCATACATTTTCTTTTACCACCACCACCACCACAGCGTTAATGCAAGTAGGCCTATAGGTAGGGGACCTCGTCTCTTGACTGCATTTATATTCATGCTAATGCCTTTGAGTACAGTTAGTCACTTAAGTGTCCCACTCTGAGACACTTCCATTGAGCTCTTTATTTTTCATTGCCATTTTATTTTATTTTTTAACCTGAAGACAAAGACGTTTTCTCCTTTCGTACCAGGTAAGGAGTATAGCCTACCTTAAACATCGGAAGCAGTATAGTCCCATCAAACGTGGTTTATAGCTCTTTTAACTGTCTATTTACACGATGTGCCGTAACAAAAAAAAACCCAAAACTAAACTAAACTAAAAAACGTGTACCCCTTTGAACATATTGGCAAACTGACAATGTAGTAAGCTCATTTAAAAGCACGAAATTTACAAATTTCAATTGTTTACTACCCAATCACACCGCTTCCTGTGATTGAAAGCAGCATGTCTGAAATCCTTCCGCACTACAAGGATAGCAGGTATGTTTGTGCCTGTAGCTCATTGTTAAGTTAAGTAGTAAGGCTTGTGATGGATTGTTTTGGATTCTAAGTAAGCTAGAAGACAAATTAGCTGATCGCTTCCTAACCACAAAAGTACAGTATTTAGCTTTATAGCAAATAATATGTAACTAGTCACCTGCAAAGAGCTGCTTGATGTATTTCTCTGTGCTTAACTTGTGTTAAGCTTTGTTTTCAAATCAAACACATCCAGCTTCACCGTTATTAGTTTGGTTTCCAAGAAGGCAGCAATTAAAACAGAAGCTCACTTGAGTGTAAAAGTTTTAACAGTAAATTATACTGTGTTTAAATAAAACCAGCAGGTTTGAATAGTATAATTGATACCAAAACTGAGCAAAAATAAAGTCTAGTTAAGATAAAGAGCGCCTGTGAAAGTCTTTAACATTACATGAAAAGACTGTTTATCAGTTGGAAGTAAAATAGCATCTAAAACCCCAAGAACTGGAGGTCAAACCTGTGAAGTGTGTAATTCTGAATATTAAGAATCAGCATAAAGGTCTGTATCTGAAAGCTTTACTTGCTTCACCACCTTGACAAAAAGACAGATGATGCAGTGTGGTGTAAGAATGGTAAATGGACTGGTTCTTATACAGGCCTTTTCTACTCTATCTAAGCACTCATTGCGCTTTACACAACTTCCCCGATTCACCCATACACACCGCGCTTTTTTATATGTAAGTGTTTTCTATCTAACATGCACACACATCAGAGAGCAAGTTGGAGTTAGTATCCTGCCCAAGGATACTTGGCATGCAGACTGGAGGGATTGAACCACCAACCAAAGACAAAGCCTTTCATTTAATATGAGCCACTTTCTTTGAAATAAGGTTTGTCATCACAGTATCTCATTAATAAATCAGAATCAGAATCAGAATCAGAATGGGTTTATTGCCAGATGTTGAGGTTTACAACGTTAGGAAATTGCTGCGGTGCTTCAGTGCGGACAATAAGAATTAAAGTGCTATGTAGAAAGAAAGATATGTGCATGAGATATACATGAGATATATACATGAGAATAAGAATTGTGAGTGCTACGTAGAAAGATATATACATGAGTGCAGGTGGTGATCAGTGCCAAACATGAAATGATGCAGTGACACAGCGTAGGGTCATGTGTTATTGGCGGGGACAATCATGTGGTTATTGTTCATGTGTCCAACAGCAGAGGGGAAGAAACTGTTCTTGTGGCGAGAGGTTCTGGTGCGAATGGACCGGAGCCTCCTGCCTGAGGGGAGCAGGTCAAACAGACTGTGTCCAGGGTGAGAAGGGTCAGCTGAGATCCGGGCTGCACGCCGCAGTGTCCTGGAGGTGTACAGGTCCTGCAGAGATGGGAGTCTGCAGCCAATCACCTTCTCAGCAGAGCGCACAACACGCTGCAGTCTCTGTTTGTCCCTGATAGTGGCTCCAGCGTACCACACGGTGATGGAGGAGGTGAGGATGGACTCGATGATTGCAGTGTAGAACTGCATCATCGTCCGTGTTGGCAGGTTGAATTTCTTCAGCTGCCTCAGGAAGTACATCCTCTGCTGGGCTTTCTTGATGACGGAGGTGATGGTGGGCTCCCACTTCAGGTCCTGGGTGATGGTGGTACCCAGGAAGCGGAATGAGTCCACAGAGGTGATGGGGGTGTCAGTCAGGATGATGGGGGGGAGTGGGGCTGTGTGCTTCCTGAAGTCCACAATAATCTCCACTGTCTTCTGGGCATTCAGCACCAGGTTGTTGTGGCTGCACCAAGACACCAGACGTTCAACCTCCCTCCTGTAGGCAGACTCGTCCCCGTCCGAGATGAGCCCAATGACGGTGGTGTCGTCTGCGAACTTGATTAGCTTGACAGACTGGTGGGTGGAGGTGCAGCAGTTGGTGTACAGGGAGAAGAGCAGAGGAGAAAGAACACAGCCCTGAGGGGAGCCGGTGCTGATGGTCCGGGAGTCCGAGACATTCTTTCCCAGCCTCACGTGCTGCTTCCTGTCCGTCAGGAAGTCAGTGATCCACCGGCAGATGGGATCAGGCACATTCATCTGGGAAAGCTTGCCTCGGAGATGGTCTGGAAGGATGGTGTTGAAGGCAGAGCTGAAGTCCACAAACAGGATCCTGGCGTAGGTTCCTGGGGAGTCCAGATGCTGCAGGATGAAGTGTAGGGCCATGTTGATGGCGTCGTCTACAGACCTGTTGGCTCTATATGCAAACTGCAGGGGGTCCAGGAGGGGGGCCGTGAGGGTCTTGAGATGGGAGAGAACTAGGCGCTCAAATGACTTCATGACCACAGATGTCAGAGCCACGGGTCTGTAGTCATTTAGTCCAGTGATCCTAGGTTTCTTGGGGACAGGGATTATGGTAGAGGACTTGAAGCAGGCAGGCACATGACATGCAAGAAAGATGCCCTTCATTTACTTATAAATGCAGCTGCCTCAAGCATCAATAAAACATTGTATTATTTTGTTCTGTATCATCAGAAACATTGTTGCAAATTTTCTCCTAGTGTAGTATGTATGTATGTAAAGTGCATCAAATGATGTACAGTACTGATGTAAGTATATTTAATCACTAAAATTTGATCCTGGATCCTTTCCCCCCAAAATCTACTATGGTTTGGGCTCAACTTTAAGCTCTCTCGATATTCAGTATAGCCACAAAACCTTATTTGTGTAAGTCTATCTTCTCATTAGGAGTTAAGAATTTGGGGCAATTTGGGGCATTATAAACATGTATGTTATAGAATCCAGTGTAGTTACAGGAGCTATTAACTTTGCTTTTCAGAGCTGCTGATTTAGGATTTGGGACTGATAATGCTGTCTGTTTCGGAAAGAGGAAACACCAGTATTTGATATCAGTTTTGAGCATGTGCAGTAGCTCCCTCAGTGCCCTAGTGTAACAAGCCTGCAGTCCAGCCCAAACTTTGCTGAGTACTTCAGAATGGTTGAGAAGAAGAAGGTGACCTCAATGCAGAAGAATGCAATGTGGTCTGTCCTCCCTCCCCTAACATTCAGCACGGGTAAAAATTACTTCTCTTAACCCGCAGTTTAGCAGAGGCAGTGTATACGACTTGAGACATTTAAATAGCCACAGTCTCCTTCTCCTCCCTCCTTACGCTTCTCCCTGCCTTATTTTCACCTCCTCTTTTCATGAAGAGGATATGTGTAAAGTTGCCACGTTAAATGCCTTCTCTCCTTCCCATTGTGATTGTTCTCACTCTGTAAAGAGATCTTTAACAAAATGAGCACAGTCGTTACTGGCAGACGTGCATAGAGAAAAAAAACGAGAAAAAAAAACAAAAACCGATTGAACATAAGGATGTGACTGCTCCAGTGTGCATTTTCTTACGCATAGTGAAGTTTTGTTGACTTTCAGTTTTTTTTCAGTAAAGTAAACAAGCTCTGATCACATCTAATAATCACAGTTTCTCTTCTTTTTGCCATTCTTCCTTTCTACATGACCTATTTGAGCATGTGTGATTATTTGAGTTGTGGAACTCGTGCTTGCCTGTCTTGTCTTATCTTATTTTTTACAGAAAAGCAAACAAATAGAATGTAAATATTAAATCTGCTCCCTCAGATTGTTATATCTTAATATAGCTAGAAAAAATATGACCACACAAGATAGACAAGAGAGTGGCTGAGGAGCTATTTGGGATATTATGGAAATCCAAATGAGTTCCCACTTGCTCGGTTTGCATCTAAAATGCCTGATTTACTATAAATTAACCTGATCCTCACTGTTACTGTGGCATTATAAACTCGTGTTTTGCCTCCTCGACATTGTTTACCCCTTTCAAATTTTATCACAGAGACCTCAGAAGAAGAAATTTCATGCTTGATAAGGTGGTGCCAGCCACATGTTCAGAAATCAGCGCTGGTGCTGAAGGAGGAGTTAAGATTTATGCCTGCCTTCTGTGTCACCCTGAAAGGACTAACAGCTTTCAGATGTTGACTGCGGAGGAAGTATGGAGAATGAAAGTGGTAGCGTAGGAAGGTTGCACTGTAAATGATCTATAACAAAACAGGCATTTAGGCGTTCATTGAATGGTGCAGAGTGGTTGCAGGGTGAGGGAGTGTTTGGAGTGATTAGCCTGATCTTGAGTCTTCTAGCCACATATTGCACTGTGGTCTGTATTATGTATTCTCACTCAAGAGGAAGCTCCAGTCTAATTTTGGTTAGGAGTACTACTTTGGTTGTGTATTGAACTGTTAGGCTTTAAGACAGCACTTGGTATCGCTGCCATCTGTACTTTCCGTACTATAACAGCCTCCGTTGAGCAGGAGGAAAGATTCAGTTGAGTTTTGTTAATACAACGCCTAGTCACAACAACAGTTGTCTCAAGGTGCTTTATGTTGTAGTGTAAAGAGCCTATGATATTAGAAAGAAACTGTAACAGCCACATGACCCCCTATGAGCAACAACTTGATGACAATGGGGAGGAAAAACTCCCATTTAACAGGAAGAAGTCTCTGGTAGAAACAGGCTGAGGGAGGGGCATCCATCTGCTGTGACTGGTTGGAGTTGAGGGTAAAGAGAACAGACGAGAGAACGACGGGACAAAAGGCAAAGAATTAGAGAAAGAGCCACAGTTTAACCTGCATATAAAGCCAGATGGACAACACGTAAACTCCACACACGTGGTTTCAGTTTCAGACACAGCATTTAAGTTTTAGTAAGGTTCACAATCTTACTTTAGCATAGTAATATGCAAGCATTTGTATTCAGATAGTATTCAGATCAGTATATAGGTTTATAGGTTTATAAGTAAATATTTGACAAATAAATATTTTGACCCAATGAGGGTGATTCCTAAAAGTGCTGCTATATATTTACAATATAAATCATTGGCTCTAAACCAGAATCCGAATGGAAGTGCTAAAAAAAACTCATTATGTCATTAGCATCTAGCCTTTGGGTATCATGAATGTCTTTACAAAGGTGTGCACTGCTGAGATAATTGTGACTGAGGAAAAAGTGCCTGACCAGCTGCTACAGCAATCCCTCATTTGTGAGAATGAATGTAAAATACATCCAGGTGTTATTGTACAGTGTGCATGAATGTATGCATTTTTTAACAACAGCTGTAAGTATGAAGTATATAAAATGAGTGAATTACAGTGAACGACGGCTCCAATAATACTTCCTCCTATCATTGGTGTTCAATGACAGTAAGGACCAGTCAGCCCCATCATTACAACACGAAACTATAATTTTTCCACTCATTCTCTTCACCTGAATGTACAGTTATGTTGCATGTACACCTGGATCGCTTTGGAACAAGGTGAGTTTGCTGAAATTCCTACTGATTGTTTATGTTCTTTACAATCCCATGTACCAACTGGAATTTTAACTGAAACGGCTGTTCTCCCTGCAGTTCTGCATTTAACTGCTTCCATTATAATGCCAGATAAAAACAAAAAAAGTGTCTTCTTTGGAGCCCCAGATTCCAAAGAAGTGTGCAGTGGGAGATCATGTGATTTCACAGGGGAAAAAAGGAAAAAGCCAGTCTTTTAATGTAGTTGTTCACCTGTCATTTTCCACATTCCTCTATCCCACACTAGATTTAACTTTGACACCATTTCCTCAGAGACGTTGCAGCAAAATCATTCTGCCCTCTGATCAAAAAGCCATAGATGAGTGGAGAGGGCAGTGAGTGTCACAGTGACTCCCAGGATTTTGGCTTTGCAGCCAGACTTGAGCTCAATAAACTTTCATCCTAAAATAAATGCGAAATTAGAGGGTTATAGTATGGAGAGAAAAAAAGGGCCACTGGGCTTGGTTCTTGGCCCCACGCACTCAGCTGCTGTGGACTTTTCTTTCCTGTCTCCTATTATACTTGGTCTGCTGCCTGGATGAGTCAAGAGAGTGAGAAGAAGAAGAAATGGGTGGAAGAGGAGAGGCAGACAGAAAAATGAAGAGCACTGAAGGAAGGAATGGTAAAGACTTGCTTTACCGTCTCCTCCTCTGTCTCATCTTGCTTAAATGTTAGGGTAATGTAGACATTTGGGGACACTTTTCGATGAGTGGGATTCAGTTGCAAGGAAGGTGCTTCACCAAAAACCTGCTTTGGTTCCTACCATACTGTCCCAGTTTTACTTTTAGTTTTTCATGTATTTTCGCTAAATACTAGCAGTGCCAAGTGCAAGCCAAACTGGAAATTAAAAAGGTTCACCTTCAAAGTAATGTTTCTAGTTGGTGATGCACTTTTCACAGTTTCACTGCAGCTTGGAGATGAGCTGGCCAGTGCTTGTAGACAAGTCTTCCATTCAAACTACAAATGCAATAATATGCTTGCAACCAAAGCAATCACAAAATGGTCTTTTCGAGACATTTTGGGAGTACACATTTCTGGTTGCAAACCAGTCTCTAGGCCTGTGTCACTGAGGCTCTATTCACTTGAATTGTCATCACCATGAGTTAACATCACATGGTTGGTGGTCACGTGTCTAAAATGGTTATCTACAGCAGTGTTAGCCTGCAAGAAAGGCATCAAAGATTTAAGTTTGAATCTGTGAGTTCATACCTCACATTTGTTATTGTTTGAGATTTTCATTGATCAACACTAGAAGCCACCTGACAGACTTTGAAAATGGCAAAAAAAACAGACACAGTGCTATAATTCGTCAGCTAAACACAAATTTGTTCCACCTAACAGCAGATATGTCCAAATACAGGTACAGAAATCCCCTCAAACTTTTCCAAACACAGTGTTCTTTTGCTCTTCTACAGTGTCGTCTGCCTAATTTCTTTTCCAGTCATAAAAGATGTGTTTTAATGGCTGAGCCACGACTGTGTCCAAGAGTGACAAATCCAGATGTTTTTGGATGCTGGTGCTGCAACCTGAGCGAACATTCTCAGTGTAGAAGCCAACTGTCAGATCGATAGCAGACTAAAACAAGTGTCTAGCTGGAAATCCTCCTAGCTGAAGACAGATGTGAAATATTCAGTTTGTGCTGCTCACAGTTTGACAAAGTTATCTTTTCCTCTGTATCGCTTTTGGATACACATTTAATATATTTTATTATAAAACGAATTTGGGAACCTCTGCTTTCAAACACATCAAAAAGCAGGCTTGTTTGAAAGAAAAAAGCTTTTATTAAAGTGTTTATTAAAGCAAGCAAGCAAGGGCCCTCACAGTAGCAAGCCAGTGTTTAAGAGAGGCTGCAGAAGATCAAGGGCTTTTTTTTTAGGTATTTCAGTACCCCTGCGTGTTTTACAGTAGCTTCAGGTGCTTCTGTTTTTTAATTAGGAGCCTTAAACCACTTTGAGGCCCTGGCAAAATGTGTAGTAGGTGACTAAAGGTCTCAAAGGCCCCTACTGAAGACTAAATATGGCTGCACTGTAGGGGTTTGTTTTTGTTAGTGGAAAACTGATATAGAAATCTGTGGCCCCTTTCATCGCTCTTGCAGATGTGCTCTCATATAATGTCTACATTGATTTTTTTACTATGCACCTACTTAGAAAAGTGGCTTGGGAAGTTTTGGTAAGTGTGTTCCACATTCAGTTGTTTCATGTGTAAATTAAGGTTTAATCATCAATTGTTTTAGTCCCCCTGAAAAGTTAACACCCTGTAGCATAGAACTGCCTTTAGCAGAAGAAGCTTGAAGTAATTCTTTTCTATATGACTTTATCAGTCTGGCACATCATTGTGTAGGAATTTTTGCCCACACTTCTTTACTTTGCTTCAGTTCACTGAGGTTTGCCAGACTTTAAGTGAGCCATTTCAGCCACTCTCTCATAGATTTGCTGCTGTGCTTGGGATTATTGTCCTGTTGCAATTTGGGCCAAGATTTAGTTGTTGGACAGATGGTCTCACATTTGACTCTTCAATACTTTTGTATAAAGAGGAGTTCACGGTCGACTCGATGACTTCAAGGTGCCCACATGCTGTGGATGACAACCAAGCATAAAATTTTACCTTTCCACCACCGTGCTGACAGTTTCCTAAAAGTAATGACGTGAATAATGGCCAGTCATCTCTAGTTTGGTCTTGTCTGTCCAAAGGACATTGTTCCAGACGTCTTGTGGTTTGCAAACATGAACCATTTTGGTGTGCCCTTTGTGGACTGGTGCCAGCAGAACTACCTCCAGATCAATGCCAGTAAAACCAAGGAGCTGGTGGTAGACTTCCGCAGGCACAAGCATCCTCCACTGCAACCACTGAACATCCAAGGTATGGACATTGAGGCTGTGGACAGCTACAGGTACCTTGGTGTTCATCTGAACAACAAACTGGACTGGACTCATAATTCAGAAGCCCTCTACAGGAAAGGGCAGAGCAGGCTGTACCTGCTGCGGAGACTCAGGTCGTTTGGAGTGGAGGGCCCACTCCTGAAGACCTTCTATGACTCTGTGGTGGCCTCAGCTATCTTCTATGGTGTGATCTGCTGGGGCGGCAGCATCTCTGCTGGGGACAGGAAGAGACTGAACAGGGTGATCCGAAGGGCCAGCTCTGTTCTAGGATGCCCTCTGGACCCAGTGGAGGTGGTGAGTGACAGGAGAATGGCGGCTAAGCTGTCATCCCTGTTGGACAACATCTCCCACCCCATGCAAGAGACTCTGACACACTGAGCAGCTCCTTCAGTGGGAGACTGCGGCACCCACGGTGTGGGACGGAGAGATTTCGCAGGTCTTTCCTCCCCACTGCTGTCAGACTCCACAACAAAGACTTTTGCAGCTGATCAAACCCTCACACATGCAATAAGACTGCTGCAATTCTATATGCTATATGTGCAATTCTTGTAATTCTTCTTCTGACGAAGTTGTACTTTTGTATTTTCTTACTTAGTTGTATATAGCATTTGTATTTCTATTTTATTCTATTGTATATATTATTCTATTTTATTTTATTCTATTGTATATAGTATTTTATTTTATTTTATTTTATTTTATTTTATTGCATTCCAGTGTTTTCTAATTTCTGCTACATAACTTTGCACTTTTGCTGTAACAAAACAAATTTCCCACCTGTGGGACTAATAAAGGTCATCTTATGTTATCTTATCTTTAACTTGTGACTGACAGGTTGCTACCGTACAAATGTGTAGCATCTTTTGGTTTCTCAGTTGGAGCCAATTTTTGCTCATTATTCTTTTTTTTTCTTGAGCATTTTGATTGAAATCACCAAATTATGTTTTCTAAAAAGCACACAAGAATAAAAAGACCCATAACAGACAGGCTCTAAAGAAGGCTGAAGCAGGTGAGGTGGGCTGTGATCCACAGTTTCACTGCAGCTTGGAGATTAGCACATTTTAATGATACTGGTGGGAAAAAAATTTCAGTATTTAAGATGGAATTAAGCTTATCGCCCTCGAAGGAGTGTCTGACTAAATGTAAACTGATTTGGATTAAACCCGGAATAGTGTTTGGGGTCTTTAGTACCTGAGCTAAAGTGCTGATTGTTGCCACGGGCCTTTTTCTGGTTATTCAGCTGATTAAACGTGGTCAAGATCAGACTCCCCAGTGGCACGGCTCCATTAAGCAGCCTGCTTCCCCTCAGCTAATGGGTAGCATATGGCAGGTAGCAGGGTACAACTAACAAAGATGGGGCAGCAGGTTTTACATGCACTTAAACAGGAGCAGCTTGTTGTGTTCTCAGTCAAACATGAATGTGTAAACCCTTACCCCCTGCCTGTCTGAAGCCTTTCGAGTGCTGGGGCTGCAACACCACATGGAGAACACAGAGAGGGGGCAATTAAGCTTTATGAAATGCTGACAGGACTGCATCCTTGCAGCCAGGTGCTATATGTTATGTGCTTTAACCATTTTCAAAATGACTGTGCCCAAATGGGTATAAACACATGACGTTTTTAAAACCAACTGTTGGTTAATAAGAAAGACAAATTTAACGTGATGCTGGCTGCTATTCGATCTTATCAGGGGAGCATTACTCAAATTTAACAGGAGTAAACAAAAGAAAAGCACACGTTGCAAAATTTAGCTCCAGTTCGACCGATGAGAGTCAAGGTTCCACGTCACAGCTCAAAGTAAACATCGACATATTATTTACTGTAGCAGCAAGTTCATGACTGATTTCTAATTTATTTTCATTCTATAAACAGTAGCTTTAATTTCTGATGATGAAAATTAATACAGAAAGGTAAGCTACATAAAGATTTGGGTTGAAGCGTCTGGTGCAATAGAAGAGCCTCTCAGCTGTGATACAGACACTGACTTTTTTTGGAGGAAATACCATGAACTACTGTATAGTCAAGAAGAGAGACTCTGAGCCAAAAAGATTAGGGATGGTAAGAAAAAGCAGCAGCGTTTGAGGTCTCCACGTCATGTGTTGAACTACAATGAGTGCAGGGAGATGAGGGTGAGTCGGGAGTGGGTGGGTAAAAAACGGATGGACACAGTCTGATTGGCTCCAGTCGGTTGCCCATATTTAGATTAGCGTCATGTCCCTCCCTGGTTTGTGTTCAGCTGTGCTTTGGAATGAAATGTAAGATGTCTGGTTGTGCTCTCCCTCTTTCTCCCTCTCCCCACATCACGGAAACTCACTGAAAACTAGTTCACTGGCTTTGAAAAGCACCTTGCTCTGTCATTTATTAGCTGTCGCTCCCCTGGATGAATTCACATGCTGGCAGCTTTGGAAGTAAAGTCTTGTCATTTTTTCCTGGCTAATGATTTGTGTTGTAGATGGAAATCAGATCATATACTGATAACATTTAAGGATCAGTTTTTACTGATAGCCCCAGAGAGTTAAATTTGTAAGACTGTTTCTGTCTGCTAAACTCAAATTGGTGTCCTTTTTTCTTTTAGATAAAGCCAAAGATGTTCAAATAAAGAAGACCAGACACAGACTTTGCTGGTGCGTAGCTCATATATGTTGGCCACCACGAACCGTCTCCTAAACCTGACATTTTGTGTCATTGTGGTAGCTTACCAAATGATCTATTTTTTTTTTCTTTTCTGTCCACGTTTGCAAGCAAAAGAGGGGTGGAAAAAAAAAGGAGAGGAGGTGCTTGTCTTTGCCTAACATGAAGCATCAACTCTTCATTTCCCAGGCCTGCCACATCAACAAAGGGAGTATACTTGGCTTAGGAGCAAAGAGGAGGAACAAAAAACTAAAATCTTAAAATCGACCAGAGGGGGTGAAGAAGGGAAGGAGGAGCAGTTCGGGCAGAACTGAATTTGATCAGTTTATGGTGATGGGGGATAACTATGTGCCTATTTTACCCCCTGATGCCCGCGTTTCTAGTGTTAGTTCTGCTTTGTTATTGATGCAGTACTACACCATTTAAAAAGAAAAGGTATATGAAAAGAAGGTGCGTGAAGAGAAGAACAAATTATGCTTTAAAATATGCTCCTTAGCGCACGATCGCTGAGCAAAGGAAACCTTTTGTGAGGGAGAGTCTGAACAGAATGAATCATCTTTGCAATGCATCGAAGATCTGGCTTCATTTAAAACAGATGGTCTTAGTTAAAGCACATTGTCTAACCCAGGAAAGAATTTGATGGTAGTTTAACAGGATATAATACTCAGATGACATTTATTAAAATGTGATGTCACTTAGTGCTAAGGTAAAAGAAACTTAAATGTTAGAATAAAAGTGGGTGCGTCAGCTTCAGGTGGTGGAATTACATCAGGGGAAAAACTTTTCATTAAGTTTAATGCTTGTACTTAACCTGATAACGATGGTGGCCACCCACATCTATCCAAAGCTTCCTGCGCCTTCAGATTTTAATTACTGTTTTAGGCTGAGCCTTTAGGACTCTTTATATTACAATGTGTGACACCATAACAATCTGGGTCATGTAAATAAAAATCTTGAGATTACGAGCTGGCTTCTGTGATATCAAGGAAGATATCATGCTAAGACTTTTAAAAGCTTTTCATCCGTAGAGATCATAGACATAAGATTCTGGAGTGTGTAAAACTCCAGCGCTGGACTCCTCTCCGTCCACTGCTGCTCTCCCTCTCAACATGTCGAGACACTCAGCAGTCTGCATTCCTCCTTTGCACAGTTTTCCTGGAGCTCAGCCGCTTTACAAGACACCATTACTGAATGCAATCTGCTTTCCCTATCATCTGCAATAGAAAGATTGATGTAGTTTAATATCATATTCTGCTGTTTCTTCGCTCTACTTGCAGTTGTAGAAGCACAGGCATGAACTACCAGTAAACACATATTGTAGCTCAAGACTTTATTATTTACACCTGATCTGTTTGTCTTTTTCCACCATATATATCCTCACTCTTGACTTCGACAAACACATTTTGTAGTCTCTCTCTCTCGCTCCCTCTCTCTTTCATTTCGGTCCTGTCTCTACCTGTCTTGTGCATTGCTGAAGTTCTTGATTTCTCTTCACTCCCCCTCCCGCTTCCCCTTTGAACTCAGTGAGAGGAAGAGGAGCACCCAGTCAAAAAAAAAGTAGCCACCCTGGGGCATCATCAGAGTTCACGAGGTAGCAGTGCAGACCTAGTGTCGGACTCCACCTTCTCCCACACATTAAACCCAGCCTCGATCCCACCCAACTCTGTTTGACTTGTCAATAGGACTTTTTTGCAGGCAGACGTTCGCCACACCATGAAATCCTACAGTTTGTCTTTGCACTTCGAAGCAGGGCTGTCATTTTTTATGCAGTGCAGTTCTGGTCACGTGCAGAGGTTTTTATTGTGTCGTTAACAGCAGTAAAGTGTAAGAAAAGATTATAGCCCTGCAGCACTCCTCCCACTTCTAACCAGGATTCTTTTTTATTTCAAAACCTTTCTCTTGATATCTCTTCTGATGTCATTGCTTTAGAAAAGTGCTTCTTCTTTTTACATTTTAATGTCTAAATGTTATGTTCTACAAATGTATTTGAGAAAAGCAAAAGAAAGGGGACGGCAACAGGGGATAACTTGGATAAATGAGGGAAACATCTTTTTGTTCTGTCCCACACATGAGTTCAATTCTTTAAGCATCTGGAAGCACTTACAGCTGCAGGGCTGGCTGTACTATGCTCTGAACTGCAACTTCAGCTTCGGAAACAAAACTTTAAGGAAAAAAAAATGAAAACAGGCTCAAGGATTTTTGGTTAGTCGCACAAAAACATTCTATATACCAGTATTGATGCATTCATCGAAGTTATTACATTATCTTCTATGCAAAGCACATTTTAAAATATAATTTATCTCAAAGCTCAATTAAAAGCAGCATACTAGCATATATTCACAACCTCTGTGATTCTATTTAAGTGCACGCCTGTGCATCCTGAGACGGACAGGGTTTCACATATCAGCCGGTCAGTAGTGCAGTGTCAGGTAAAATGTTCTAAACAACAACAAGTATAATCAGTGTTTAATTGTTATAAATATTACTGCAAGCTAAAAAAAAAAAAATCTGTTCACATTCTCTGGTTAGGCAGTCATGTTACTGTAGGAAGAGAGCTATTTAGCAGTTTATTGGTACTTGATCTGAAACTTCTGTGTCTCCTTGAGTGTGACAAAGTTATGTGAACGGTGAGTGAAGTCCTGACTGCTCCGCATCTACAGCCCTCAAGACTAGATGTCCTGAATATGTGGCAGCATGTGAGGCAGCAGTTTTCTCAGCAGCTCTCTGTTTCTTCTCCAATTTATGGTGCCTCTGTGAAATATGGTCAGGACTAGGATGGGGAGATCCACCTTCTTCATCCTGCAGAGGGAGTGAAGGCGTTGTTGAGCTTTCATGATGACGACTGTGTTGTCATCACTGGAGGTTTGCATGAATGTCAGATGAACTCCCAAGGACCGTCTCCACCTGAGAGCTCCAGATAGCCAGTGGGACATGTTGCTGATAGCTAGTCCTCAAGGCAATTATAATCTCCTTGGTTTTGTAAAGAATACCCTTTGAAATTTGCCCGTGGGACATGTGGGGAGCATCATCTCAGCCATCAGCTGATACTGTACTTACTTATGCATGCAACATTTTCTGGATCATAGGAACATATTGTATTTCAGTATAGTAGTCTACGTTATGACTAGTACCTTTGAAGATTAAATTAACCATAACAAACAAGTAATTTTACTCTATAGTGTGGCTAACCTAAAGAAAACTTTGACAAAACAGGTCTCATTAAAATAATGCACTCGCTTCTTCTGGAGTTTTAACCACATTTTTGTTTCTCTGTTGTTAATGTTACCATTCTTAAACCCATGTCCAACCTGATGTAGATCAAAGGTAAACATATTTCACTGTTAAGTGAGTGAGTGTCTATGCAAACAGAGGGAAAGTGATTCCTGCACTCCTTGTCTCCAGCACCTTCGGGGCATTACAAGCCATAACAAGTAGGCTACCTACTCCTTTATATCACTTGTAGCTATCCTTGTGTTGCTAATCAATTTTTTATTCATCTGTTTAGTTTTCTATTTTGTTACCAACTCTAGAGGCGCAACAAATGATTTCTTAAGCTTTTATTCTTGTTTACAAGTCTATTTTTATCTATTTTCCTTAATCTTTTGTCATAGAAAAGTGAATCTTTTAGAGGTTTGGCCAAACAAAAACAAACCTCTAAGCGTTTTAGCACTTAGTTTAGTTGAATTGTTAATTAAGGATGTAACAGATTATCCATAATAATCATTACTTGTAGTCCTTTTCTCCCGTTATATCTTGTTTTTGTTATATAGTTTTATTCTATGTGTAGGCTGAATGGCCCAAGACAGGGGAAAACTGATAAGAAAGACAAATATGACCTAATATGATGCAGAAAATCTTAAATACGTGCACAACTACAGGCACTCAGTGGCATGAAGGATACAAAATGTCCTGAAGTGGCAATTTACTTTGCAGGAAAAACTATAGACCAGAAGGCTAAAGGTGGAGTCGCTCATTGTGGTCCCAGTGATGTCTTTGTCTGTGGTGCAGCGTTTGCAGTGGGGAAATTTAATCACACTCATCTCGCTGGAAGACCAAACACATGAGTTCAATGAGGGTGAATCATGAGCCAGAGCATCTCGTCTGTAATAATAACCTCCAGCTTTGCCTTAGTCTTTATCTCATACTGAAAGAGGAAAAGGTGATGGTAGAAAACCTTTATGAAGCCCCAAAATTGTCTACATGCTCCTTAACCCCTTTAGATGTTTAAACTAATCCTGCCTTTCCACAGTGCCTGAATGCCAAAGTAAAAACATGTAGGTACGACCCCTCTGGGGTCATTAATTTGCACGGCTTTTTAGTTAGATCTGGGACCAGTGAGTAGAAGCCAGAGAAAACACCCCCTCCCAGTAGGAAAACAAAATCTACACCACAGAGGAGATTAAAACTAAGCACCTCAGCTGGAGATTGAAGTGGAGATGTAATTAATTAGAGGACATATTTAATTATAACAGTCCAGAAGTTTTTGTACCACATGCAAAAATAATATAATAATAAATTCAGTTTAAACTGTTTATGAAGGTATTAAGTCTGCCACCTTCTGGCCAAATGTTTCCCACCTCTATGTTAAGTACAAAAGTAAACACTTGGTGTGCATGCAGATCACGAGCTAAGCATGTCTCAGCAAACTGTGTAACACGTTTGCAGGGATGTGGAAAGGGTATGTTGTTGAGGTGAGCTCAAGAACAAATCTATTTTTGTTCCTTTTCATTTTAAATGTGAAAAAAAAGTTAAATTAAGTTTATTTATACTTCCCCGCAATCACAGTGTGCACCAGAGGGTTGCTCAGCCTGCGCAGCATTTAACACTTTCTGTACTTGGATGCCTGATTCACAAAGGGAAAAACGCCACATTAAAAAAAATGACTGTCTATAATAGTCATGTGTTGAGGAGTCATCGCCTAAGAGGGCTGACTGGGATTAAACCCACAGAAGAGCCCCATCTAGTGCATAAGCTCCCCTGAACTTTAGAAGCTCCCTCATGGTGTAAACATGAGATGACGAATGCGGATGCATTAGGGAAATGAGCATTAGTGGAGAACGGGCTTGGAGTGACGACCAAACGGTGAAATATGAGACTGGATTGTGTCCGAAGCAGCCACTGGAAGGTGGAGCTGCAGTCACATAGTGCAGATGGGTGTGAAAGAGCAAAGAGTTAAATTCTTTCATTCAAGCAAAAGGATAACATCTTTTTTCTATGTTACATTGCTCAGCTGTTAGAAATTGCTAATAATAGATTCAAGACAGAGATTCATATCATCAGTACAGCTCAACACATGGTGTAATTGAGGGTGACTTTTTAGTCTGCCAGATAATTATTACTTTAATTTTCTTTAAGCAACGTGGCGCCAACTCATTCTGTTTGAGTTTTAAATAAATGGACACAAAACTCAGGACTGGATAAAGACGGTCCAGATGTTTTCTATCTAACCGATATAGAGGTAATAATTACAGGAATAGACACTTGACTTTAAAAAGTGCGCTGGATGAATACCCAAAATTACCCTTTCATAAAAAAAGAGATGTGAATATACAAAGTTAGCCTCCAGTGTTCTCCTGTCTTTGGGCCCCTCTGGCACTTGGTCCTCTCTCTTCCCTGTTCTCTCTTGCTCACTCTCCCAGCCAAGCTCCAAACATGCAGCAGTCTTACATCAAATACATCAAACAGATGAAAAGGGAAAGTATAGGCCTGCCAAGACACATTCATTTCTGCTGTTAGGCTGGGAAGGAGAATTTTTGTGAGTTTAAAAAAAGGTGTTGTGCTGAATTTAAATCCACAGAATTAAATTGTGCATGAAGCATGCACTGCCTACCTGATATTATCATAACCTGTATGTAAAAGGAAGACGTGTCATCATGATGTCACATATTCATTTCTGGAGTCTAGATTTTAAAGCCTAAATGTTTGTTTTTTGGTCTGAGAAGTGTCCAAATTTGGTGAGATCCACTTGTGTCAAAGTGAGATATGGGGGTAAAATAGGGTATTTTAATGTGGCATTCCACAGGGATTGATTCACTTTTGGAGCTAGCTTCAAGTGGCCTTGGAGGAACTGCTGGCACTTTAACCCTATCAGCCAGCATGCATGTCTGGTGCCGTCTGGTAGTTAGTTTCTTGATTTCAATGCAAACATAGGCAATGTTTTAGTACAAGTAAAAGGAAAACTGAGAGTGTGAAAGGAGTCATTTTCGTAATTAGCCAACATGGAAAGCTCATTGTTCAGCAGCTACCCTGAGATTTACTGCTTTGGTTCAACACCATTGTTGAACCCTACTTGTAGAGCACTTGGTAGCTAGATAGTGAAGCCAGTGTAGCTTTAATCAAATAAAGAGGCAGATATTTATCCAATGATATAGTATGTACCTTAAACTGAGACTTTAAAAATGATTAAGCTGATATTGTGAGCTCTAAGTGTAAAGACATAACAACTAGTTTCAGATTGTGGAAGGCTTTTCATGCAGACAAAAGAGAGTTTTGGGAAGCTGCCATTTTCCTTGGATTTTCCATTTAGCTCAACAGAGAGATGGCCCCAAACATCAGCTTTTTATCGAAATCACAGAAGAAGTTTGTGATCTTTGCAAAGCAGGAAAACAACTGATTTGAAGGAATCAAGGAAAAAAGACACGACAAAAAATGTTTTGTCTTTACATATTAGATGGTGGAAAAAAAGGGTGTATATATAATGCAGCTTACAAAGGTTTTAAAGAACATCAACTATGATGGGTTAGTAAAGTAGGAGTGACCCTAACTCGGCTGGCTCTTTCTTTTTTTTACCTGCTCTTGCCTTTAAACCCAGTCTGATCCTAAGTGCAAACTTCAGACTGGGTCTTCCTCTCCTCTGTGTCGCCTAAAACTTTCTTCTCAGAGTTCTCATATTGGTAGCAGCTGTGGTTGCTGGCTGAGTGCAAGCTGTGGGAGGCTGTGGCCGGCCAGCAGGGAGGAGCTCCAACATCTGGAAAAGAAGAAAATCTGGCTGAAGCACAGAAACGAGAGCCTGGTAACATGACTACTCGCTGAGCCAAGCCTGCTGCACAGTGTTTGCAAGTTTGCTGTCTGCTTTATGCAAATGCTTTTTCTTTTTTTTCTAAAGGTGGTTGTGTCGCTGGACTGCCAGTCAATCACAGACGCACTCATTTAACAGTGTAGATCTGCAGAGTAGTCAAAGCAGTGGAAAGAACGGACTGCTTTTGTTAAAATTTGACCCTCTGGGCCTCTCCTGGTGCAAGAGCATGTCTAAACATGTGGGAGCCGTCTGTGAGAGGAAAAAAGAGAAAGGGGGTTGAGGTAGTGCTTGTGCTGGTCAAGAAAACCTAAAATTTCTCCTATGATCTGCCCACTTTAGGTCACATAATTTTCTTTTCAGAATGTGGTTGTATTTTTAGTGAAAACTGAGAGGAAACAACCCCTTTAGTTTTTGTTCTCTGTTATTTACTTTTTGGATTTACATACGAACAAACTTTTACTTGTGATAAGTTGAAAGTAGGTGTAAATTATTAGAATTGCGTGAACTGTAAAACGTCCAAATAAAGTAATCTGTATCGGGGCGATCGTGGCTCAAGAGTTGGGAGTTCGCCTTGTAATCGGAAGGTTGCCGGTTCGAGCCTGGCTTGGACAGTCTCGGTCGTTGTGTCCTTGGGCAAGACACTTCACCCGTTGCCTACTGGTGGTGGTCAGAGGGCCCGGTGGCGCCAGTGTCCGGCAGCCTCGCCTCTGTCAGTGTGCCCCAGGGTGGCTGTGGCTACAATGTAGCTTGCCATCACCAGTGTGTGAATGGGTGGATGACTGGATATGTAAAGCGCTTTGGGGTCCTTAGGGACTAGTAAAGCGCTATATAAATACAGGCCATTTACCATTTATTGGTATTAAAGAAGATGAGAACACCAACTCTAGTTTCAGGTTGGGTTAGAGATCTAACCATGCGTAGGCAGCACTAACTGAGATTTTCATTGCAGGAGAACCTGGAGGTCCCGAGAGAAACCTGCACTAACACAGGGAGAATATGCAACTTCACACAGAAAATTCTGAACCTACAACCTTCCTCTGTGATCTACAGCTTATGTTTTGCAGGTGTAACGTTACAAAGGCTGCCAGTTTAGCATTAATAGTAAGAAAAGAAAGTATAGCATAGGTTGATGGACATTTAATTACTTTTGCAGGTCATGTGGTATAGTTTAAGTTCATGTAAATTAGGTCATGTTGGACAAAATAATGAAGGGGACATAAACATGTTTCAGTCCAGTGGTTTTTGTCATTCAAAACAACAATGTACACTGTTGGAAGAGTCTTTCTCTGGGAACCTTGAGCTGCATCCAGTAGTTCAGCCTGGTCCAAATTAATGGACAGGCCAGCCATCCGACAGGCTGTCTCCCGTGAAGCCACGTCACTAAAAAAAAAGGATGAGTTAACTTGATTCCCGAACTGAAAAAAGGGAAAAACTGAATTCAAGTTGGTCTGTGAGTCAGTCAGAACTCAGTGTAGGAAAGTAATAGTTATTTCGGGTGATGTTGTGCACTTTATCATGCCATGGTAATTACAAGTTTTGGTGTACTGAAGTTCCAGCAACACACAGTCAGTATAATTAGCTCCTCATTCCTTGAATTTAATTTTGGCCCTTTTTATTCTAAAACATTGTATGAAAGATAGTAAAGCTTGCAGCTTTTTTACTGTAACTTTAACTGCAGTAGGAGCTTATCCAGGGTTTGTAGAGCAGAGGGACTGGAGGCTGACAGGGAAGGAAAGAGGTGCTGGCATACCACCGTCTGCCTGGACAGAGGGGACATTCTTCTCCTCGGATCCCCCCAGTCGTCCTCTACAAACCACAGCTTGTCAACCAATCTGCCCACCGTTTACTAAGGAAATGTTCACTTGCTGCAGGAAGTCTGAGGTTTCCCCTCATATGTTTGATTTCAGCAGTTAAACAAACAAAACGAGGGTTTGGAAGTCAGGTCAGAACAACATAGGTGGGAACTAAACCCACAGGGGCCTTATAATCTCAGTTCACCTGTAAAAGATCTTTAAATAAACAGCAAAAATAATAACCTATTTGACACAACACTATAAAATAATTATTGTTGAAAGATTGATACGATAATTTGTGAAAATCCTGCATCTTTTTTTTATGTGCACACAAAAAAGTACGAATATATACCCATTTCTCATAAAACCATCCCAACCCCTAAGAAATATTGATTTAAATAATACAGCGTTGCAGTTTACTTAAAATTGCTTTCAGTATTTGTTAACAGCACAACAACCACAACTGAAAACATCTGTAAGTACTTGATGGATTATTAAATATATTGTTAAGATAATTTGTGATTAGCATATATGAAAACCTTAAAGCCAAACAAGGTGAGAAATGGATGCGTTAGTGTGACAAAATATGATGCAAAATGTGATTTTTATGAGTGAACCAGCAGGCTACAGACTTTATTTTAGTATCTGCCGCAGTCATAATGATCATTTCAAACACAAAAAACAACAACAAAAGAATAAAAATTTATTTAAATTTGAGTCTTCATTGCAAGTGGATTATTTCCCTTAATAAAAACAAGACATCCTGTCCATCAAATAAGTGAATTCTAATGTAAAAAATTAGGATTTGAGAATTTAAACAAGTGTTGTGTTCTCGTGAGCTTCCCACAATATTTCAGGGTCCTGTTATACCCTACTTGTGTAGTTCCGTTTTTGTCCTGCAGGGGAAGAAGAGAGCAATTTCACTGCAGTTTCTTCTGAGCCAGCTTTGCCAGTTCTCTGGCTTTCCTTCTCTTCAGCTTCTTCTTGAGGAGGAGCAAGTCAATGTAGATAATGCGGTCCAACACAGCACAGGCACAGAGGAGTCCACCATGCAGAGCACCAGCTATCCCATTGCTGAACACATCTTGGCCTGGAAGACACAGCCACACATGCATACCTCTGTATGAGACGTTACTTGGAAGACAGATTCAAATCGGTGTGTTCTTTCTTCTGAAGCTTCTTAAATAAATGGTAAATGGCCTGTATTTGTATAGCGCTTTACTTAGTCTGTAAGGACCCCAAAGTGCTTCGCACTACATTCAGTCATCCACCCATTCACACACACATTCACACACTGGTGATGGCAAGCTACATTGTAGCCACAGCCACCCTGGGGCGCACTGACAGAGGCGAGGCTGCCGGACACTGGCGCCACCGGGCCCTCTAACCACCACCAGTAGGCAACGGGTGAAGTGTCTTGCCCAAGGACACAACGGCCGAGACTGTCAAACCGGCAACCTTCCGATTACAAGACGAACTGCCAACTCTTGAGCCACGATCGCCCCCAATAATATATCCGTCTCTGCTTTGGGACTTTTTTATGATCATGTTTTCATAGCACCATTGTAGTCACCAGCAAAAGGCGACTTATTTGCTGCTAACAGATACAGCGAAAGTAAACTGTCATATTTAAAAGCATTATCTTAGTTGTGGCTGCCGTCAGCAGCAGTTATGCAATTTAAGACAATTTTATGGTTCAAGTTACAATGAATAAGTGAAATACTTTATTGTTAATATATGTGTGTGATGTAATGTATGTTGTTGGCTGGAAATACATTTACAAGGGTTACAGAATGTTTCCGGGGTGGAACCAATGTTTAGTCTGTTGTTTGGGGTGACAATATTTTCAGTTACACGCCACACTCGGTAGAGCGCAGCATGCTTTTCGTCTCTCTCTGGTGGTGGTAGAAACATGTAGACGTATGCAACGGAGCGTTCGACTATGGGAAAGAGTGACACTACAAGAAGCGTTTCATTTAACCCCTGCAAGTTAATGCGGCCAATGAGGTATGCAATTTGTATATGTTGTGATAGAAAATAAGATGTTTGTTTGTGATAGAGCGAGCGAGTTTATGGTAACCACGTGTATATGTTAGCATTTTGTGAAGGTAAATTGTAAGCATTTGTGTTGTTTAATGATGTACCTTATTGTTTATTCTCTATGAGAACAATGTACGGCGGAAATTGATTATTTTATGTTGTTGTACAGTTCTCACGGCATCGTTACGGCATCTCTGGTGGCATCGTTGGTGGCGCCCGTGTGCAATAAATGCCAGTAAATCAAGAACGCCTTGTGTTCGTTTTTCAACTTGGAGGGAGTTACAGTGAGAACTCAGTCTGCTCGGCATGAGGCGAGGAGACGAGTAGCGGTGTCGTCATCCACTGAGCAAGAAGAAATTCATCGCACGCTAGCATCAGACAGATAAGACTATGCATACGCCAGTTAACCTAAGCAGCAAACAGTTGAAGTTTACATGGACGATCCTTTAAGTGATGCATTTAAAACAAGTTAAATGTTAAGAAGTGGGTCAACTTTGACGACTGTTTAACGGAACACTGTAAGAACTGAAAGTAATCTGGTGCTCTGCATATCTCCTAAGTTCATGGTTCTGTCTAATAAGATTTTTTATAGGTGAAGTCATTTTACCTATTCGTGTTATTTGGATGCTAGAAGTGTTGTAGAATTAAGTGCTGCGTCGTATGTGTTGTTGGTTTAGGAACAAAGTTCACCATATTTATACGACTCAAGATGGTATTCATTCAGATATTTTATTAAGGTTTAAGGTGTTGTAAAATCTTGAAGGTATTATCCATTCTTGATGTTTTGGACAAGTTCACCTAAAGACAAGGTTAAGCTTGTAGCTATTAATATTTCAGGCAATTGAGCTGGTCTGTTGTTAAACCGCATGTCTGTTAAAGGTATAGCTAGAATTTATTTTGTGCCAAGTAATAAGTAAACATCGCAGAATGGATCAAACAACTGAATATGAAACTAAGAACGGCGACTTACTTGAGGATAGTAGTGCCACAAATGTACAGCAGTCATGTGAAGAAGAGCCACGAAGAAGTCAAAGACCTCGAAAGCTTACTGAAAAGGCTCAGCAACTGCATGATGATAAGTCAAAAAAACTTCAGCATCGTTTCACTACAACTTATGATAAATGGAAAGCAAACGCCAAGCAAGCTAAGAAAATGATAAAGGGAGCCCCCTCTGTTGAGGTTGTGAAGGATTTGATGTGTAAGTTAAGTTGTGCATCAGCAGATGTGAAACACGCATATGAAGATTTGCGCAAATGTGCTTCCCCAGACAGTGAGATCCGTCGTAGGGCAGACACCTGTGACGCGGTATCCAAAATAATCTTGGACAATGCAACCACTTACCTTCAGAATAAAGATAACGAAGACGTTCAGATAGAGGATTTAGTCTGGCCTGAGTCTAGTTCAGTGTTTTCATCTTCAGCTTCTCAAGGCACAAGTAAGGGCTCTCAAAGAAGTCTAAGCTCTGCAAGCAGTTCCAGCATAAAGTCACAAAAGTCAAGCCTTTCCTCCATTAAGAGACAAGAGGCCGTAGCAGAGCTAGCTGCTACACAAGCTGCACTAAAGGTCCTGCAAGAGATAGAATGTGAGCAACAAGAACTTGAAAGTCTTGAAGAAGAAAATCGAAAGAAGATTGCATTACAAGAGGAAGAAAATGTGGCAAGAAAGAAAGCACTGGAAGAGAAACGCAGACAAATAGAGCGCTTACAGACTGTTAAGGAGCTAAGTGCGGCGAAGGCACGACTCCAAGTTTATGAACAAGACATAAGCTCGGATGAGGAAATAACAGAGTTACTTCATAACCACGCAGCTCAACAACATAGATCTCCAGGAGTTGTAAGGAGTCCACGTGAGCATCCCGTGATACACCAAGCAGATAGTATCACAGTCCTCGCTGAAGCAATAGCAGAGTCTATTAATGTAAGCCGTCTCCCAACACCTGAACCATCTATCTTCATGGGTGATCCACTAAGGTATAGCGATTGGAAGATGTCATTTCAAACCCTGATAGGTAGGAAAAACATTCCAGTAGGGGAAAGAGTCTATTACCTTCGTAAATATGTTGGCGGACCTGCAAAAAAGGCCATTGAAAGCTACTTCCTATTAGGAACGGATACAGCTTACAACTCAGCATGGGACATCCTGGAAGAAAGGTTTGGAAGTTCATTTGTGATAGCTAAAGCTTTCAAGGATAAGCTTGCCGCATGGCCCAAAATCGGACCCAAAGACAGTGTTGAGCTGAGGGATTTTTCAGACTTCCTTAGAGGCTGCCAGGCTGCAATGTCCCAGATTAAGGGTCTGGAAGTATTGAACGACTGTGATGAAAATCAAAAACTTCTAACAAAACTGCCAGATTGGCTGGTGGCCAGTTGGAACAGGAAGGTGACCGAGGTAGAAGAAACTTGTAATGTGTTTCCTACTTTCAGTCAGTTCGTGGAATTCATCACAAAGGAAGCAAAAATAGCTTGCAACCCAGTGACTTCTCTTCATGCCCTGAAGTTTAATGATGGTGAAAAGGTAAAGATAACAAAGGCACGAAACATTGGTGCAAAGGTGCTTGCGAGCAACTCTGAAGAGAATGCAGAACGTAAGAAATGCACTTTTTGTGAAAGATGCAATCATGGCATACAGACATGCTGGAAGTTCAGGGAAAGACCAGTTGAGGAACGCGTTAAGTTTATTCAGACAAGGAAGTTGTGCTTTGGATGTTTACAACCAGGACATCTCTCAAGGACCTGCAAAAGAAGGAGTCTTTGTGAGACATGTAAGGAAAAACACCCAACATGTTTACATGAAGACCGTGAAAGAGCAACCAGAAGAGAGAAAGGCAGTGATGAGCATGGGGAGAGTGTAAAAAACTCGAAATATGCTAAGTCAACGGAAGGAACAGAGAGCAAACATACTCCTGAACCATCAAATGAAGCCATGTCAAACAGAGTAGTGCAAGGTATGGACAGCATGTACTCCTCTACGGTTGTCCCAGTTTGGCTATCTACATCAAGTAACCCAGAGAATGAAATTCTTGTATATGCACTACTTGACAACCAAAGCGATACCACATTCATTATGCAAGATAAGGCAGAAGCTCTGGAAATGAAAGGGGAGGCTGTGCAGTTAAAACTCTCCACACTTTCATCCAGAAATACAATCATCCCGAGTCAAAGGTTAGTTGGACTGCAGGTGAGAGGTTTCTATTCATCAAAGAAGATTTCTCTCCCTGTAACCTATTCAAGAGAGTTCATCCCTGCCAATCTAAGTCACATTCCTACACCAAGAACGGCAAGAGCTTGGACACACCTAGAGCATCTTGCAGAGGAGATCGCTCCATTGATTGAGTGCGATGTTGGGCTTCTCATAGGATACAACTGTCCACAGGCTTTGCTGCCCCGAGAGGTCGTCCCAGGTAAAGACAATGAGCCATTTGCTCAAAGGACAGATCTTGGATGGAGCATAGTCGGTTGTGTTAGCCCATGTGTCGACTATGGTGATGCTATAGGAAGCAGTCACAAGATTGTCATGAAGTCAGTGAAACCTCACCTCCAGACATCTAAGAAGCTCACAAACGAAGTGAAATATATATGTCGAACCCAAGTCAAGGAGTTCATTTCACCGCCAGATGTGCTGAGGATGCTTGAGTCTGACTTCAGTGAGAGAAGAGTAGAGGATGCTAATCTATCTCAGGAAGACTTGCGTTTCCTAACCATCATGGAAGAAGGAATCAAAATCAAGGCGGATGGTCACTGTGAAATGCCGCTCCCCTTCAAGAAAGATCGACCAAATCTCCCAGACAATAAGACGTGTGCAGTCCATAGGCTTCGATGTTTGAAAGGAAGATTTGAAAGGAACAAACAATATCAAAAGGACTACACGACCTTTATGAGTGAAATCATAACAAATGGGGATGCAGAAAAGGTCCCAAGAGGAGAAATTAACAACAGTCCTGTGTGGTACATTCCTCATCACGGGGTGTATCACCCACACAAGCCAGGAAAAATACGGGTTGTATTCGACTGCTCAGCAAGATTTGAAGGCGTGTCACTAAATGATCACCTTCTTACCGGACCAGAATTAACGAACAGCCTGATAGGTGTTCTCTGTCGCTTTCGCAAGGGACAAGTTGCCATAATGTGCGATATCGAGCGTATGTTCCATCAGTTTCACGTCAAAGCAGAGGACCAGGACTACTTGAGATTTCTCTGGTGGGACGATGGAAACTTCCAGGCTCAACCATCAGTCTATCGCATGCGAGTGCATCTATTTGGAGCTGCCTCTTCCCCTGGTTGTGCAAACTTTGGGTTGAAACATGTTGCTGCCCAAGGACATGGTCACTACAGTGAAACGACCATTCAGTTCATTGAACGAAACTTTTACGTGGACGATGGGCTCACAAGTGTCGCAACCAAGGATGAAGCCATTAAGTTAGTAAAGGAAGCAAGGCAACTCTGCAGTGCTGGCAAACTGCGAATTCACAAATTCATTTCTAACGATCATGAGGTACTTGCATCCATTCCAGAGAGTGAACGTGCAGATTCAGTACGAAACCGCAACTTGGTTCTTGGTGAGTCCCAAATTGAGAGAGCTCTGGGAATCAAATGGTGCATTGTTGCAGACCAGTTCCATTTCAGAGTGATTGTGGATGAACGCCCACTTTCCAGAAGAGGAGTCTTATCAACTGTGGCATCCATCTATGACCCTCTCGGCTTTGTGGCACCATTTGTTCTGGTTGGAAAGCAAATACTCCAACAGATGTGTCAAGACAAGGTTGGATGGGATGAACCACTGTCAGAAGAGCTCAAACCACGGTGGGAGTCTTGGCTATTGGATTTAAGGAACCTGGCTAATGAATTCTGGACCAGATGGAAAGGGGAATACTTGCTGAATCTTCAGCAGAGAGGAAAATGGTACAAGGCACGGAGAAATGCTAAGATCAACGACATTGTGGTGCTGATGGACAATAGTCTACCCAGAAATGAGTGGAAGTTGGCCAAGGTAACCAAGGTGTACCCTAGTGAGGATGGAATCATTAGGAAACTCGAGCTGCTAATCAGTGATGCGACATTGGATGACCAAGGAAAAAGAGTTAACAAGCCAGTGTATCTTGAAAGACCTATCCACAAAACAGTTACCCTACTTGAAGCTGAATAGTTCAGAATTCTTGTCTCTGTGATCTATGTGACTAAGGGACTGTATACACTTGCCTTTACAACGAGGTTCAGTTGAAAAATCATTAATGATTTGGTGGGAGTGTGGCTGCCGTCAGCAGCAGTTATGCAATTTAAGACAATTTTATGGTTCAAGTTACAATGAATAAGTGAAATACTTTATTGTTAATATATGTGTGTGATGTAATGTATGTTGTTGGCTGGAAATACATTTACAAGGGTTACAGAATGTTTCCGGGGTGGAACCAATGTTTAGTCTGTTGTTTGGGGTGACAATATTTTCAGTTACACGCCACACTCGGTAGAGCGCAGCATGCTTTTCGTCTCTCTCTGGTGGTGGTAGAAACATGTAGACGTATGCAACGGAGCGTTCGACTATGGGAAAGAGTGACACTACAAGAAGCGTTTCATTTAACCCCTGCAAGTTAATGCGGCCAATGAGGTATGCAATTTGTATATGTTGTGATAGAAAATAAGATGTTTGTTTGTGATAGAGCGAGCGAGTTTATGGTAACCACGTGTATATGTTAGCATTTTGTGAAGGTAAATTGTAAGCATTTGTGTTGTTTAATGATGTACCTTATTGTTTATTCTCTATGAGAACAATGTACGGCGGAAATTGATTATTTTATGTTGTTGTACAGTTCTCACGGCATCGTTACGGCATCTCTGGTGGCATCGTTGGTGGCGCCCGTGTGCAATAAATGCCAGTAAATCAAGAACGCCTTGTGTTCGTTTTTCAACTTGGAGGGAGTTACATTAGTCAATTACTATCCTTCCACTTCCTCTCGAACCTTTCATTTAAACAGGAAAAGGCGCTGAGTGCATGAAAATACAATAAAGCAATAAAAGCCCATAAAGTTATCATATACATAATACCAAGAAGGCAAGGACATCAGCATGAAAAATGTCAGTTCCAAGAAAACTGTACATTGTTCACCAAAAGGGACTTATATTGATTAAAAGGGATTAGCCTATCTAATTTTACAAGCTTCTGCAGATAGCTGTAAACGCTATACTCAAAAGCCAATTTCCCAGTCCCTCAAATAAGATGATGGTTTTCAAGAACCAGATAATCTTGGAACCAAGTGCGGTTATTATGCTTTTTCAAAGAACAGCTCATCATTAAGCCTGAAAAAAAGATAAGCTTAAGAGCATTATATTCTCTATAAAACTAGTATTTCCTTCAGCTTAAATCAAGTTTTATTATTCAGTTATCTAGAAAACAGCTTGCATTCTGTTATATCGCAGCAACAGTTTAAGATTGGTTAAACTTTGCTGTACGGTAAATCTGTATGCATTTTTTGGGGGGAACTTGAGGACCACGGGTCACTTTTGTGTACAAAGTTGCTCACAGTTGCTCACAGCTCAGTGTTGCTGTTTCTACCTTTCATTTATGAAATTTATTATTTATTTGTGAAACTGAAAAGTGGTCTTAAATTAAAGTCCTGTCAATACTCATAAAGCTAACTATTAAACCAAAAACGCTTGGTTTGATTTCTAGCTGATTCAAAATAATTTGATGATTGGGAATATATCTACAGTATATACCCTTCCTTTACTCTATCCTAAAACCTAATTGATACGATTTAAATTCTTGCAGATGATTTTTAGCATAAAATCCATATTTTCATACCTGAGATGTACAGGTTCTTGACTGGGGTGTTGCATCTGTTTTTGGCTACGGCCTCAGCATGGAAACGCTCCAGGTTGTGCTCAGCGGAGTACATGGCTCCATGCTGAGCACCCAGGTAGTGCATGTTTGTCAGTGGCGTCGCCACATCCTGGAAAACCAACTGAAAAACACAACACATGCAGATTTAACAAAACCCTTCCTACTTGATGTCAACAAACAAGCATTAATAGTTTGTATACATTACCAATAGCTTTTGATTTGTTTCTTTATTCCTTAAAAGTATATTTTTTTATTAAATTTAACATACAGCAGAAAAAACAGCAGAATCACATCTAAACATGACGGATCCTACCTTGTCTTTAATTTTAGGGAACACAGTGCAGGCCCAGTCAAAGAGGTTCTTAGCAAATCGCATTTTGTAATTGTAGTATTCATCACCCCTTTTGCGTACAGTAGTGTCTTTCCATTGCTCAAACCATTCATAGTTAACCATGATGAGTATTGTCATGCAGGATTTTCCTGTAGAAATGAACAGCAAGTCACCACTCTTAATTTGTGTGGACTTTCAGTTCTGTGTTAGATCGTATAAAATATGCCAAAGAATATATTTTATTTTAAAGCTAAATACTTGACGTGCTCGACGTTTAAAATTTTGAGGTCAACATATGTTCATGTAAAAAGCTGAGACCTCAGACTGCCCTCAATGCCCAGTTTTTGACAGTTTTTTTCTTCTCCTGGCTTTCTATAGTATCAAACAGAGAGGATGTCCTTATATAGTCATCGAGCCAGCCTATCAGAAGAAGATGGCTTAAAGAAAGGGGGAAGGGCGCTAAAACAGCTTCTTTCAGGCAGAGGGATGGACAGTGTTATTTATTCAAAATCATTCAAATCTTGCAAAGAGTCTTGAGAGTATAGAGCACTTTAATCCTCATTTAAAATATGTTTTGTTAGATCTCATAAATATCCTTTGGAAACTGTAGAAATAGTGAGTAATTGTTATTAATATGTACCAGGATGTCTTATCTTGGCTTCAGGGTCTTTAGAAGATGGCACTGTGATGAAAATCATGGGGATGTTATCAGGTGCTTCCTCTCTGCTCAATCCAAAGTAGTCCTCCATCCTAAAATAAAATAAAAAATACAAATCATAAATCCCATAAAGAGCAATCTTAACTCCGTTTCAATTAAATTAAGGTTTATTTAGGAAGTACCGGTCATCAACAGTCACCTCACCTGTAGAAAGTCCTAACAATCAAGTGACTCCCTATGAGCAAGCACTAGGCAACAGTGGGAAGGAAAAACTCCCTTTTAACAGGGAGAAATCTCCAGCAGAACAAGGCTCAAGCATGGCCAGTTGGGTGGGTAAGGGAAAAGGTAAAAAAGAGGGAAAATAGAGCACACGGAGACTGGACAAAACACAGACGAAAGGAGATGAACATGACTGATCTTCTGCCCTATGTAGCGAACAAGAAAGGACCTTTAACTTTAAAAAAAAACAACATCATAAGCCATATACTGTGTTTATTTAAATAAAATATTTAGCATAATGTTCAGCTATGGTGTTTTTTCTTTGTTCTGAAATAAGATTGTATCTATAAAAATGTGTGAGACTTGAGCAGGAGAGATTTTCTTGTTTATTCTGATACAACAGCGCCCCCTTGTGGTTGGTTAATGCTGCCTTTCTCTTCTTTGCAATCGGTGCTCTGCAATACTCACGACTTGTCCATATCATTGTCTTTGAACAGCCAGAAATTAGTGGAAACGAGGTCCAGTTCCTCCTTTGTTCCATCAAAGCCAGAGAAGACTAATAATGATCCTCTGCCATGTTTCATCATGTTCAGTCGTTGCTGAATATCTATAATATAGAAGCATTACTTAGACATTATTTATCACCTTGTATCGTCTTCACTTCACCTGCATTTGTCGCTCTGGCCAACTTTACCTCAGTTTCAGTAAAGTTTCTCACCTGGTTTGGCTTGTATCTCAGGGGGTAGAAGTTTCTGGAACGTATTGAAGATTCCACAGTTTGAAACCACCACAGGCGCATGAATTTCCACTTCCTCTTGACCTTTCCTCACCTTTACACCTATCTCAAACAAACACACACTATTGACTTGACAATAACTTAACCTTACACTGATTTTAAAAATGAGGTGGATTCTGCTCTCACCATAAGCAGCTCCCTCTTCATTAACCAGGATCTGGGAGACGGGAGCTCTCACCAGGCAGTTTCCTCCATATTTCTGAATGGTGCGAATGATGTGGAAAGGAATCTCACTGGCCCCGCCTTTAGGGTAGTACGCTCCTCGTTTGTAGTGATGAATCATGAGGGCATTCATCAGGACACTGGAGTCCTTTGGTGGCACACCTATATACATAAAGAATAAGTGAACTAAATCTGCCGCAGGGATGAAATTGGCCTTTTTTTACAGGGGTGACAGCAGGAAAGGAAGGGAATTACTGCAAAACAGAATGAGGCACAATATTTGTTATTTTCTTGTTTGATTAATTGCTAGAAGACAAAATTGTAACTGAATTTTTAAAAAGTTGATGAATTGCATACCCCTATTATACAGTACATATTGCGCACAGTAACTTTTTATATTTATCTCGGGGTTTGTAGTCTTATTATTGTGGGCCCCTGATAATATTACAGCCTCTATTTCCCTTACCTAGAAGTCTCACTGCAAATCAATACAAGTTCGGAGTAACCATGTCCACCTCGAGGACTGATGTAAATCATATGCTATGACGCTTTTACTCATTAGAGCCTCGATGAGAGATTTTTTTTGTTTTTTTTAACTGCTCTCGACCATTAAAAAAAAGATCTTCTGACAACTGGTGTCCCAACACCTGATTCCAGACACCTTATGATGGTTTTCTCTTTTAACTTGTCCCCAAATATGTACCACATATACAGTATATGATTTCTAAAAACTAATGGGAAACCCAAGCTCCCACCCATCTTCGGGACACATTGGATCTACACTTCTGTGATGTGGCAAGACATTACTGTTGGTATTGATTTAACATAGCAAGGCTTATGTATGTGTGTCTCTCTCTCTCTTTTTGTTTGTCTTCTTTTGTTGTGTGTCTCATGATATGGAACAATTTTCAACTTAACTCAAAATCCATCCATCCATCCATTCGCTTATCCTTTTCAGGGTCGCGGGGGGCGCTGGAGCCTATCCCAGCTGTCATAGGGCGAGAGGCAGGGTACACCCTGGACAGGTCGCCAGTCTGTCGCAGGGTCAACACACAGGGACAGACAACCAGTCGCACTCACATTCATTCGCACATTCACACCTAGTGACAATTTGGATTATCCAGTTAACCTATCCCCACAAGCTGCATGTCTTTGGACGGTGGGAGGAAGCCGGAGTACCCGGAGGGAACCCACGCAAACACGGGGAGAACATGCAAACTCCACACAGAAAGACCCCGGCCTGATGTTGGAATTGAACTCAGGACCTTCTTGCTGTGCGTCAACAGTGCTAACCACCGTGCCACTCAAAATCAAAAGTTTTTTTTCAGGTTGGAGTTCAGTTGAAATTTTGAGATATCTGACTCAAGATTTGATATAACAACCTTAAATTTTGACTTCTAGATATCCAAAAGCATTTTATTTTCAGTGGCAAAAATAGAAATAAATAACTATATTATATCTTATGTTTTCTGTTATGACGATAACTTTTTGAGTTCATACCATAGAAAAAGTAAGAAAAGATGGTATGGAGATCCTTGTTGCTGGTCAAGGTGTTCACAAAATCTGTTGCACATGTGCCAGAGAGGCGGAAAACTGGAGAGATGAGGTCTGCAATGCCTGACTTCAGCAGGAATAAAGACACCCACTGCGGGATAAGCTTGAGAGTTGCCAGGTAGTGCGTCTTCTTAGCTGAGATCTGTTGAAAAACCAGGGGAATTTGTAAGCATTTTATTTTAAAGCTTCCGACAGTTGAGACTGAAATATGTGTGTAATAAGTGATGAAGTAACAACAGCACCTTCATGATTTTAAAGAACTTGTCAATGGCTTCTGTGTCATCAGGAAACTGCTTCATCAGGTGAGCTTTCATCTCAGTTTTCCCACAGTAGATGGTGTACTCTCGTTTTTCGTTGCCCAGGCCGATTTGAATGGTGTCAAAATGTTGATCGAGCTGGTGAAACTCCAGCTGGCCCTCTGAGATCTGGTCAAAGGCGATACGCAGCAGACTGTTCTCATGGAGCTGGCCAATGTAGTGAAGCCCTGAAGATGAAGGAAGTGAACATTTTTAGATAGAAAAGAATGATTTTTAGGACTGTAGGGTTATGATGGCTGAGCGCATGCCTTTATTTGCTCTTTCTCTGAAAAAGCAGCTGTCACCCTAGACAGACCAAATTATCATCAGCCTATTGCTTTAGTTGTATCATTATTCTTTCTGTGTCAGTTATTTTTTATGTAATTCAAGCTGTTAGCATGAATCTCTAATGATTCTCCAAATGACTGTTCTGGAAAATGTAACAGTTCCTTAAAAAGAGTGATACTTATGTGTCAGTCATAGAAGATTTCTCACCGACATCAAACTCAAAGCCTTTCTCTATGTAAGTGTGGCAGCAGCCTCCGGCCTGGTCATGTTGCTCCAGCACCAGCACTTTCTTTCCTGCTTTGGCCAGTGTGGCTCCAGCCGTCAGACCACCAATACCACTGCCGATGACGATGACATCCAGGTTCTTGGGCACTTTGTCAACGCTGAAACCTGCACAGAAACATACAGATGGTGGTGTTAACCTAGTAAAGATTTTTGTTCCAGTTCACATCGTTATCATAAAAGTCCATTATAAATTTTATCGTGTCCAAGTGCTGAAACTGGGACGTCAAAATGCATCGTTTGCAACCTGTGTTACATAATACAGGCTGAAGGTTGTGCACTTCTCTTGTCATAAACATTGAACTGGTGCTGGTATCTGTGTTTTCCCATTAGCAATAGCTGTAATCTAATTAAGATAAAACACACACATGGAAAAACTGTTGGTTTATTTAGTGACAGTTTTCTCATCTCTAAGATCACTAAGATAACAGTATCAGCACTTATAATGACTATAGCAAATTCATTTCAGATATCTATATTCATTATCTATGTATTTATTTAATGCATAGATAATGCATTAAATAAAAGGTAAAATCTTTACCTCATCAGACTGGTGTCACAGAAACCTCTGTTCAATGCAAAGTAAAGGTTTTTAAAGTAACAGTAACTTTGCTTAACATAGAAACTGGAATTTTAGTTCACTAAAATACTGTGTGCTTTCATACAGTGCTTTATTCTATATCCTTCTAGCATCCATGTACAATTTAGAATCACCAATTACATTTACGGGCTTGTTTTTGGACTGTAGGAGGAAACCCACTCCAGCTAGAGCATAAGCCAGGAATCTTCTTAATGCGAGGCAACAGTTTGCACCAGTGTTAACAAACGTGCTGCCCCCATGTGGCAATTGTACTTCTTTAATTATATGGTTTATTAATAACAGAATGTGTTTTAATTTTTGTTTAACTGATTTTTAACAGTTAAGCTTTTGAATATTTTTGCTTTTTATAATTTGGCCTAAATGTAAAACTTTTCGTACAAAATAGATATAATATAGAACTCTTTATTTGTTAAAAATCATTTTATAAAAAGAGGAGCATAATATAATAATCACACCCTTAAGATGAACTTTTTGAAGAAAGATTTGAATTCGTTCTTCCTGTATGAATGACTCACTGACTTTTTTTTAAAGTTAGGCCATAATATCTTGAAGTGATATAATAAAAATAAAAAGTTGTTTATGTTCCCCTCCCTTTCTAGGCTGGGCTAATTATCCAGGAATTCTGACTATCCAGGAACAACTTTATTCTGATGCTGCATGCAGCTCTTTTCACCTGCAGTCATTTTACCTTGCTTGATGACTTTGTCGCGCTTCTTCTGATCAAACTCCCGCGGTGCAGGCGGTCTCACTGAGTTGAGCGAGAAAGGGCTCGGTTTCCCAAACAGGTACCAGTATGTGCTACCTGCACATATGAGCAGGCAGACTAAGAAAATCAAGAGCCACATCTCAGAGACTGTCAATTTGCTGATTCTGGATCTCGATCTGCAGCAGGATTGTTCACGGCAGCAATTGCAGGTGTGATCTAAACACTCGCCTCCCTGAGGAGGCACCTTTTATCCTGCTGAATGCCAAAGGTCTGGGGAAAAGGGGGCAAGAGATTGCTATGTAGTGATATATGTGTTATGACAAGCAGTAAAGTGGCGAAAGGCCCATTTTTCCTGTGATAACAGATTACAATAACGATGGTGTGTAATGCATTTTTTGCTGAGCACTCATTTAGGGCAAAGACAAAAGCATCAAAGGAAAATTAGGAACTGGTCTAATTGTTTTGTTGTTGTTGTTGTTTTTTTGAAGAAATTCCTAAAATGTTAAAGATACTGAAACTGTGTAGGGGAATCTGAATGCCAATTGTTTTAAAGAATAAATACTAAAGATATTAATTTCAAATCAATAACCCATTTTATTGCATAAACTGCATTTAGTCAATCTAGAGCGTTCACGGCAAATCTAGATAGAGATAGTTGTAATTGCTTGTATCTGATAAGACAATTTAGATAATATTGTATTGAAGTCTTCTTGGACTTCATGTCCAATTTTATGTTTTTACAACAGGGCATCTGAGGGAACTTGCTTCAGTAAATTTTAGCATTTTAAGAATCATTACTGGTGAATATAAGAGTCAGACTTCTTACACGATAGAAGAAAATGAGCCTAATAACACTGAAATTAGACCTGCTGCACCAATGTTATATTTCTCTTAAAAGAAGCTATATATGGATTGTAGCTGATCTAGTTTTATTAACGTAATCCACTCATGAACTTTGCACTCAAGTTACACATTCGTTCATTCGACTTTGAGCTACAGATTTAATCTGCAGCCACAGATAGGGTGAACCACAATGAAGCAACAAGTTGCTACGATGGTCGAAAGGAATTTGAAATTGTGGCAGACAGAAATGTAGCCTTAAACTTCAAGTGGATTTTTTTAATATTAAATGCAGATGTAAATATTCGCTACATGTTGATGGTTTTGTGTAACACTGTAACACTTGTGAGATGTGTAACGGAGACTTGTGAGATTTTGCTCTGTCAAGCTTACCTTATTCTTTCAGATGCACCTGTACATCAGTATATGGTGATCTTTTTTTATAACAGTGTTCGAACAGCATCCTGTGACCACAGCAGATAACTTGTAATGAACATTCTAGGCTTACAACCTTTCTTGGTCAAAAAAAAGCATGTCCATATTTGAACCCTTTACAATGGTTACAAATTCATAAAGCCAATCTGGTTGTCTCAATTTATTTCAGATTCCCATAAAGGTGGTAATTTAAAGGTAACATGCTATTTTGTTATTGCAACCAACTCACAGGAAGCCCATATACATTATAGCAATTCTGAATATCTGTAATCTGATAAGGCAATTAAGATAATACACTATGAACAAGTTGCGTTAGACTTTATATGCATGTGTCATGTTTTATGCCTTTACAGTTCAGCAGGCTGAGTAACTCTTGTGGGTTTAAGACATTAAGAGTTGTTATAGCATTAGAAATGCAGGTGAATCTAGTTAACATCTGAAATACCAATGAAAATATGTACAGTGTTTTCTAATAATATTACTTCAGGGAAGCACAATGTAAAAAGTATTAGTGCTGTTTTTGTGCTATGGTGTGCTCAAAATCCTGATTGAAGCTTTTCAACCATTTCTTTGCAAATGATACGCTTACCGTTTTAAAACTACTCTTTTAAGAATTTTTGAAATGCAAAGAAGGATAGAAACTGTTCTATAGTTAGCTTACACAGCTGGATCAGGTAAGGCCTTTTTAAGTAATGGCTTTATTGTCACCACCTCAAAAGCCTGTGGTATGTAGCCAGTTAATAAAAATAAATTAATCATATTTCAAATTAATCATCTTTCAGCAGTCCTATAGGAATGGAGACTTAAAGGCACATTGTTGTTTAAGAAGAAGAAATGATTGATTAACTCAAAAAGATCGATAGGACAGAGTGGGTCCAAGTAAACCGCAGCAGCTATTAGGGTTGCTGTACTTAAGAAGCTTGCACTCCAGCCCACAAGCCCCCAAGCCCGGCTGCTGGTCTCTTCTGACTGCAGACTCTGATGAAGACTCTACTGAGGGTCCCCGGGCAGTTGATTCGTACACACTTCACCTCTTAAAATTGTTCTTTCTTCCTTCTAGGCAGCATATACAAGATGAATGTAGCTGATTTGCTGAGATTTTAGCTTTTTGAATTCGAACATTGCAAGTGAAAGTAAAACTGACGCTTATACAGTCATGAGTACACCCTGATTTAGTGTCCATCTGGACATTAAAGGTGACAAAAATTTACAAATAAATATCATATTGTCTTTAGTAAGTACAGATTCAGACCATAAACTCATCAGAAAAGTATTAACTGAGATCAGAGAGCATGGCAGTCTAGGGCTGTTTAACCAGACTTGACTAGACTTGAAAAAATAAGTCTACTTGTCTTAAAGTGCCAGATTTACCCCCTACTGGCCATTAGAAAGAAAACGGGTTTATGGCACTTTTGCATAGGTTTCACATTTTAGACTGAGAAGCTATGCCCCTATTTTATACATTATCTAAGTGTTTATCAGTTTTATTTGGATTTGGTTCCACTCGTGCTGACCTGTTGATTTCTCTGTTTGTAGACTGAAAATACTAAACAGTTTTGATTATTAGTTGAGACCCAGCCAAGCAGGGAGTGACTGATTGGTTTGATAATAGGCAGAAAAACTCCGGTTACCCCACACCTGTGTACTTGATGTTCAGCAATGTTGAGGCTTTTCAAAATGCTTTCACTCTCCCATTTTACATTACACTAAAATTACAACGAAAACTTTATTAGACTCACAATTGGTGCATTTAAAAGTGATTCTTCTTTTGATCTTTTGATCTTACTTATTCTTTATAATAACACTTATATAAACAAGTCATCACGCAATAATTTGTTTACTATTTACTGGTAAATTATGTGATAATTATATATATTTATAGGTTATGTTTCAAAAATCCTTTTTTGCTCATTTTTTGTATTTTGTTTTAGTTTCTGTCTCTATACTCTGATTTGTAATCTGTACCCAGCAGCCCCATCATCTATCTTTTGTGTTATTATAATATTCTTACAATATTGAAAAAATTAAACCTCTTTAAAAAGCTATTTGACAGGTAGATGTTGAGTTCTTTGATGACTCAGATGTTGAGTTCTTTAATTGTATTTCCTGATGCCAGCACTGAAAGCGTCACTAATTGGATGGAGAGCTCAAAATGGAAGTCAGGATGAAGTGTGGAATAAGCTTAAAGACTTTGATACAGGAAGCGGCTCCGTGTCAACAGACCCGTGTGACTGACTCTACCTCAGCAAAGAAATCCGATTAGTAGTACTGACTCTCTTGGGACTTTGACCCCCTTCTGTACAGTAACATGGGTGAGATGTTGACTTACAGTCAGGGATATTGGACGCAAATCAGTGAGTAGTTATCACTATTTAATATTAACCAGTGTGATAAAATGAGATTAAAGTACAGTAGGAGCTCAAAAAAATCACATGTGTTATGTCTTTTCAATAACAAGAACAGCTACGTCAGGTTGAAGCTTTGCACAGCTATTTGGATTTAATTATAAATTGACAAAGAATATCCACAGGTGCATACAGAAATCCAGTGATGGAATTATCCATTACAGATTTCAGTTTTCTTTCTACTGTACATTTTATCCACAAAGGCTACAGGAATATCACAGCAATGCAACCAACTCTCATAAAAAACTGTGTGACTTTTCCTTGGATTTCTATGTGCTATGTTATTATGCAGCCGCCCTTGTCTCCCTTGTAAGGGTTCTTGTCATCGGGAACACCCTTAATCAGCGGATCATTCGGGGCCAGTCCCTCCACAAAAGCAATTGTGTCTGTACAGTTTGCATTCACCTGTTAATTATCGGAAAGATGAAAACAAAGAAGATCAGGGAAGTCGCACAAGTCATTTAAAATTAATCTTAATTAAATGTTTACAAAAGGCTTTGGTGGATAAAGTTAAAGCTAATTGTACTAAAAGAAGAGGCACTTACTGGTGTCCTAGGTGTGCTAACTTCCTTCTTCAACTGGTCTAGCTCCATTTTCAAGATTTCCTTATCTGACATATCCCGAGCCATCCTGGCTGTGAGAAGAAATTACAGATCAAAATATGTTAAATGTCACAACAGATTGAAAAAGTGTACTTTACTAACTATCGTAATGTCTTTAGATTTTTCTAATGGTCAAAGTTATGTTTAAATCCTCAATTTTAAAAAAAGATTTCAAAAAAAGAAACAGTGTCGTTACCTGTTGAATGGCGGGGTCCCCAACAGTCAGAGAAATGTGCTGGCCCCTAAGAGCTCATCAACTGTGTGCCTCACTGTAGTCCGATCGCTTCTGCTCACTGACTGATCTGTGCTGCCCCACTGCTCTTCATCCCAGCTGATCCCCGGTGCTGGCTTTTGGATGAGGTCGGCACAGGATTGGGCCTGATGTCACCAATCCCTCATGATGAGATTAAACAATCAGGAGCTGTGACCCCTAAACAGGAAGGAGGAAGGCAAGGGAACACAGATCCTTTCAATTTGTTGACGCCATGCTGGAGAAAGTGAGATATGGACATAGAAATGATAGAGTTGGGAACAGCAGATCCTTTGCAGAGGATATGCTCTGAGATACATGTGGTCTGTCCCCCAAAGAGGTTTTACCCAAAACTATTGTTTGTTTAAACTGATAGTTGTGATTTCAGGTAGTTGGGAATAACAATACAGTGCACAGAGTTGTGGTACCACAGACTCATTGCAGATATACTTAAGGTCGATCTTGCAAAATAGACCATGGTGGAATCTGTGAAGTTATTACAGAATCATTATTCAATACATATTCATGACAGACTCATTAGTTCAGTTTTAACTCGTTTGAGGAAAGTTATTGATTATGTTTACATCACTGCATGCTTTTCTGACATCAAAGTGATTTAAAACAAAATAGCAGGAATAAAAAGGCTTCTTATTGGTTTATCTATCATCTGTGCTTATCTGCATGATTCATAGAGAAATGTAGAGAGAAGAGAGATGTATAGAAAAAAGGGCAAAAAAACATACGCAGTACACACAAGTGCAAAGCAAAGACATGCTTTTGACAGAAGTACAGTTAGTGGCATCACTTGTTAGCTTTGCACAAAAATAGCTGTTAGAAATGTCCTTCAGAGAAAGTACAAGAAAAAAGTAATATGTTTTTTGTTCACTTATCTGCATTGCTTCAGTGAAGAATGTGTGGATATTTGCATATTTCTGTTATCATTAGTGTTAATTCAGTTAAAGTACTGACAATAGTTTTACTTTGGAAATAAGTTACAGAAGTGAAAATAAATACAAAGGTGGGTGAGATTGCTGATCATCATAAAACAATAAGGAAGGGTTTCTGATCTTGCTGTTTCTGTAGAATATGTTTTGGTGAGTAAAGCATTTTTGTTCAAATGTGGGTTTATTTTCAGCTTTGTATTGGCAGTACTTTATTAATTTATTAAAACAACACATTGAACATTAACTGAAAGCCATTCATTTCATTTAAAGTGATAGCATTTAGCTGCCGTCACTCAATCTGGAAGCATTAACATTTTCACCGCTTTGTTCCCATCACCTCCAACTGACATCTGACAGACATGGAAAGCTAATTGGCCTCCACTAAACCTTCAGTAGGACTCACACTAAGCCATTATCAGAATCTGGGTTAGTCTCATTTACTCAAGATTAACCTCACTGTGGATTAGCAGCAGAGCAGAAACACTCCTTTTCATTGTGAAGAGGCTTTTTCCCCACCTTGAGTTCATTTTTACTGCAAAACAGCTGTGCTAAATGTCATTTACAGGTATTTGTTATTGTCACTGGTGGCTTTGACAATTTATTTTATTGTTTTTTGAATATTTCTTTTGTTATGAACACTTGTTAATGAGCAGGACCGTCACTGGTGTGTTCATAGCATTTATATGGGATTGGAAGAGTTTTAACAAACTGCCAATTTATATTCCACAGTTACACAAAAAATACATGAATTATAAGTTGGAAATTAAGTATCAAGTTTAAAAAAAAAAAATTGTAATTGAATGAAACCAGAATCAAGTTTAAAGATATTTTAATTTTTGATTTTGGCTACCTTAGTACAATAAACAATCAAGAGTAAAAACAAAAAATATTCAATTCAGTTTATTTATGTAGCACAATTTACAACAGCAGTTACCTCCTGGCACTTTATATTGTAAGCTACTGACCCTACAGTATTAGAGCAGTATTAGAGTATTAGAGCAAATGCTTTATTAGGATAATATGATACTATGAAGTCTTTAAGATGCAACAGGGCCTGATAAATTGACAATATAAATTACTGAGGCTTTTATCAGAGCCAAAGAGGTTATATAGAATATTTACTGTATTATATATAAATAAATATTTTAGTAAGACTCGCACTAAATATTTGCTTTTATATTTTGAATATAAAAAGTTAATATGTGTAAACTATACAACTATACAACATAAAACTTAATGCTTTTAAGCAACAGCGTTAATCTATTAAATACAAGCTTTTTGGGGGTGTATACAAATTCAGTTTTCAATAAAAAGAAAAGAAAAGAAAATATTTACAAATATTTTTGCATAGTTATTGTTAAGGGATACTAGATGACTTGACGTTAAGTCGCCTAATCTTTCTTGTTTTATTGAAGAAAAATTAATGAATGCCTTAATGAATTCACTAAAAATGAATCAATATTAAAAGACGATCTTTTTTAATTGGAGAAAGATATCCAAGCCTTTTCTATTTAGAGCAATGGAGGTCAACTATCATTTCCTCTCATGACCTCTAAACCTTTCTGTAATTACGAATCATTTCCTGCAGATGGAGCTGTCGAATAGCTTTTGTCCCGGCAGTGCAGTGATTGGGCCACACCGGTGGCCCAACCCACCTGTTTGTCACATCAGCCAATAGGAAGACAGGAAAAAAATATTTTCAAAATAATAGCTGAAAAATATGCTTTTAGTTCGACACGTGAACATATTGTTACCCGGAAGTTAATGATGTATCCGATACTGTATCGCTGGCGATTAGATGTGCAGCAGCAACGATGGCGGGTCCCAGTAGGAAGCAGATGTTGAGGTTTCTAAGCCAAGTGGGGGCGTTTATTTTGACCCGGTTTGGATTTTGGAACTGCTTCAGCATGCTGATGCTCTTTGCTGAACGAGCGGACTCGAAAAGGTAAATAAAGAAAGAACGAGAGAGCTAGCTCAAGTTAGCTGACGCGCTAACAACCTGCTACTTTAAGATAGAGTCAAACTTTGAGGGAAAAAATAGTCTAAATATTAAAACATGTTATTGGAGAAGTATTAGCTGAAAATTGTTATGGCTGAAAAGGTTGAGTTTAAAGGATAAAGTTACACGAAGCAACCTTTTTTCTTTTATCTTAAATGTGGGAATGTGCTTGCTAGCTAATGTGAGTTGAATTGCAGAAATTACTCCCATGCCGAAAGTTGATGGGCTGAAGAAGTGGTTTAAATTAAGAAGCCGTGTTATATTTGGCCTCGTCTGTAATTTTAGATAGGGTAGGCTGTAATTTTCTTTCTTGGTCGTCGTTTCAGTGTTGATACTGGGTGTGTATTTTTCAGTCTATGGTGGACAACCACACCCCTTTGAACCATCCTGTAATTACAGCTGCTTCACGGAAAATGTATAAATATAAGTGTAAATCTATAACGTAACACAAAATTTTATTCTGAGGCGGGGTAAAACTGACCCACTGACACGCTTTTAATTCCCAACAATCTACAGGAAGCCAGATATCCACATACCGTACCTGTATGTGGACATGGGCGCTGCGGTGATCTGTGCCAGCTTCATGTCATTTGGGGTGAAGAGACGGTGGTTTGCTTTGGCTGCTGCCGTACAGCTTGCCATCAGTACTTACGCATCATACGTTGGAGAGCAGGTGTATTATGGGGAATGGCTTAAGGTGAGTGACGTCCTTTGATAGAAAAGTCAGTTCTGTTCACAGATATAAGTTAAATTGTCAGCTAAACAGATTAACTTTGATTTTAGTGTTATTTAGTGAATATGCTACCTGAGCTAAAAAGAAAAAAAGACAGCTTTTTGTTATATTTATATTGTTAACTAAAAGTAGAACAGCAATAACTAATAAGTGTTTAAATAAGCAATCTCTAACAAACACTGAGTGGATAAAAATAGTTCAGAAGATTGGTGAAATGGAACAGTTTGGTTTGAAAAGGAATAAATTAGTCTGTGATAGAGAATACTTGAAAACCCAAATTTTTCTTTTTTGTTATGACTGTATCATTGTCTCTTTCTGTGGAGAGACTGGAGACGGGATTCTGCTGGTTCTCCCACTTTCTGAAGAATCCTGTCTATGAATAAAACCTATGAGGACCCTCTGAATAATCTTTTGGCTGCTCCCTATAGTATTTGCCATAGCAGATCTTCTGCGTCACCATTGCCTGCCAGATTTTATTTAATGTAATATCTGACACCAGTCTGAAGTGATAATATATAACATGCATGGTGTGAACATGCAGTAATATGTTCTTCGAGATGTTTATTTTTGGGTTGTCTTTTTGCACTACACATGAACTCTAATACTTTTGAGCACATATTTGTTTATGTCTGATACTCATTGAATGTAATAAATTTCATTTTTTGACCACTGATGGAGGTTAAACTTCTACTAAATCAAACAATGGCCCGGATCAGTCTTTGAGCTATTAATCAAAAGTGGATCTGTGTCACACATGGCGGTGAAATTGGATCTGGGCCACCACTACAAGTCAGAGTAGATTGCTTTATCAGAGCAACTGTGGTAGGAACTTGCCTCAGATTGTGACAGCTTGAATCTTTTTCACTACAGGTGCGAATGTACTCCAGAGCGCTGGCCATTATTGGAGGCTTTCTGATTCTGGCCAGCGGCGCAGGGGAAGTATACAGACAGAAACCTCGCAGCAGATCCCTGCAGTCTACTGGACAAGTTTTTCTGGGAGTCTATCTCATTTGCATGGTAAGACACATTTCACTTCTATAGATTTTAGAGCTAGTTGGGCTATAGTCCACTTTGGGGAGATTAGGAATCTCCAGGTCTTGCTCACAAGTATGGGAGAGTGTAGCAGGAGATTGACACATGGAGTGTGTTCAGTGAGGGAGAGGCTGAGTGTGAAAGCAAAGCAGTTTATTTAGCAATCTACTTTCCTTTCCTTACCTTACCTGTTCATGAGCTGTGGGTAGTGACTAAAGAAATAAGATTGTGGATACAAGCAGTGGAAATGAGCTCTTTCTGAAAGGTGTCTTGACTTGTTCATGAGACACTACGAGGAGACATCAGTGTCTCTAAGGCGATGAGTTGATGTCGTTCAGGTTTTTGACTAGGATATCTTCTAGGTGAGGTGTTTTGGGCATGTCCTACTAGGAGGAGACCCCAGGGCAGACCTAAGACACACTGGAGAGATAATGTCTCTTAGCTTGTTAGGGAAATCTTGGTGTCCTCCCAGGAGAGCTGAAGGAGTTGGCTGGGAGAAGCAAGTGTGGGAATCTTGGCTTAGACAGCTGCCACAACGACCCAGACCTAGATTGTTAAGTGTGAGGTTTTGTTATTTTCACTCAATGCCATTGTGAACTAAATAGGTTTTAAATATAAGATGTTCCTTATTTTCCCTAGTGTCTTTATAAACTAAGTGTATATCTTTTTAGTCCTGCTTATACAAAACTGTGCGTACTGGTCATTTTTGAATTGATCTGTTTTATTAAATTAGATTCAGAGTCTGACCAGAATTCTTTCTGTGATCAAATAACATGAAATTAGCTACTTGTAATTAATTTCTACAAACCAGATAATCATTTATATGAAATAATAATAATATTCCATAAATTTCTGAGTAACATTTTATTGATCAGACCTTGTTTTTAGTTCAAATACTGCAGTGCTATTTTCTCCCCACTAGGTTTACTCCCTCCAGCACAGCAAAGAGGACAGGCAGGTCTATCTGAACCACATCGTTGGGGGAGAGGTCACTCTGATGCTGCTGGAGGTGGTGTTTGGCATCCTGGCTCTGGCCTTCCTCTCCGGCTGCTACATCCGCCTGGCCGCTCAGATCCTGGCCACCATCCTTCCTCTTATTATCTTGCTCATCGATGGTAACATTGGTTACTGGCACCACACTCGGAAGGTGGAGTTCTGGAACCAGATGAAGCTGATAGGTCATAATGTGGGCATCTTCGCCGCTGTACTGATCCTAGCCACTGATGGCTGAACAGTCACACACTCAGACAGCTTTTACAGACCAAGGTGTGTGCACCAGAGGAAGATGTCGTTGGCCTTTTCATCATGGCCCAACTCTGTACTCAAAGCTGCCGTCACTCGATGACGCCTCAGGATTAAAAACAGTCACTGCTGAGACGGTTGGATGTAAGCGGCGTCGATTATCCAGTTTGTAACTTTGCTTTTGCAAGGAAAAAGAAAAAACACAACCTTGCTTTTTAAATGTTAATAATTTATTTGGATTTATGTTTACATTTTTGTTTCTGATATGCTCTGAAGCTTGACAGGGAGTGTTATTACAACAAGCCTACTGGGAACTTTTAAAAGAGGTCTTAATGATTTCAATCACTATTTACAGTGGATGGTTTAAATACGTGATTTTCAAAAAGGGAAAAATTGCTGGGTGACAAATTAAAGGAAAAAGCCATCATGAAGCAACAGCTTGATTGGGGTTTTAGAGAGGGATGAAAGTGCACGGCTGCAAAGGAACAACACAAACAAATAGTTTTATGTCCATTACCTTGTTTTTGTAATTGTTAGAAGCCATGTTTGTAACAGAATTTAAATTTGACTTAATTCCAAAGTCCTTCTTGACCTGAAGAAAAGTTGAGATGCATTATCCTAGGTGGTTCTTATCTTAGTTGTCAACAAAAGCATCATTTTAGATAAATTCTTCCACAACCAGCAGTACTGTGCAAAATACCACACAGCAGTGAGACCAATCCGAGAAAAGGCCAAAATGATAACTGAAAGTATAATTTGATTAATTGCCAATCTGTGCTTAGCAACATGCTGAGCCAGAACAGCTTCAGTCCAGCTGTCTCTGTAATAAACAGCTTTAACCTAAGAGATTATTCACTAATTTTGTGATTTGGTTTTTGCAGAGCGCCAACTTAAAACATCAGCTCTCCTGTACGTACATACATACAGCTGTCTTTCTTAACCACCAACCAGAGGTTGGAACTGGATCCTGTCATAGCTGACTTTGGGTGAGAGCGAGGGGCGGGGTATGCCACTCACACCTGCAGCCAATTTAGAACTCCTATAAAAAGTTTAATTAACTCCCACCCCTCACTGTAGGGGAAGGGTCAAAGGTTCAGGTTTTTCCTTTAATTTGTTGCACGTCTTATGTGATATTGCTTTTGAAGTGGAATGACTATGCTGGCCTATTGGGAATAAACACCATGTTTAAAGCAGTCTTTCAATGGGTAGTCCTGTCTGACATCATAGATGGTGTAAAAGGTGGGCTTGGCAATGTGATGTCTCCCGCTGGCTTTAAAGCTTCCAGATACGCGTTTTTACCTTCACCATTGTGTTATTAGAAGCAGCAGGTCTGACTATGAAACAGCACTCTCATTGTTTAATGGGTTGTCAATCATAAGCCTTAACAAATAAGTGTACTCATTATTCTCCTTCCGAAATTTACAAACTCAATTGGCTTCACTTTTTAGACCCAGTCCGTCTTTTATATGTCTACAGCTGTAATACTTTTTAACTGCTTACATTTTATATGAAATAACTGTTTCGTTACATGGGTATTCAAGTCACTTCATTTTACTGAAAGTTGCAGTTTGTTTTCTATGATGTGCCCAATTTGGCTCAACATTCAGTTAACAAGGAAGAAAGGCTGAATGTAACAGATCCTTCATGTCCAAGACTGTGCAGTGTGTTTAGGAGGCATAATTACCAGGATGAGTGATTAAATATGCATAAAGCCTTTTTGGAGGATTTATATTTAATGTGTGGCTTGTGTCAGTGTCTAAACCAACATGTAGTTCAACACAAAGAAAACACCTGAATGTGTTTTTATACTTAGCTAAAGAAGATTCACCTTTGAGCTTCCATTTATTCCATTAATGACTTCAATAATTTTTTTTAGTCATATGTTGGTTTTATGTTTTTACTAATCTCACTGAATCACTTCCAACCTGCCAGACTGGTCAGTCTGTTTTGTTTTGTTTTGTGGTTTGCTATGAACTTTTGCAATAGGTTTGGCCACCATTGCTAAAATAAAGATTTCTTCATACAATATTTCATATTCCATCAACAATAAAATCAGTGTAATATGACCATAGTGTCACATCCCATATGGAACATGTTACATGTTTTAGCTCATTTAAAAAAGGTCAATGACAAAAAGGATAGATCAGGTACTGGAGACCAACCAGTTTTCAAAGGGGTTGAGATGTGGCTGTGTCGTAAGACCAGTAAAGGGAATTTCAAAAATGTTCGGAGGTAGCCTGATGTTGAATGAGTCCTACACGCACTGGAATAGTGCTCAGGCTTTTCTCTAGGCCCTACTCGCGCTCTTTTGCTGTAATCTGTAGATTAAGACAAAGTTTGCATCTCATTAAAAAGTTATTTAGGCAAGTATACAAGATGACACTTAATGTTCATGTTACCCAGAACATATGGGTAAATTTGGATTGTTTACTATGCTACTACATGAGCCATTTCCACTTTGATTTCTCTCCTTTTTCCTACAGTGCCTGCTTCATAAGTATAAAAAGCTTTAAAGAGCATTGAAACAGAATAGAATGTGATAATTTGTACTTGTCTGCTGCTCAGCATCCAGAATCAGGTCACATATTAGTCCTAGAGTTCCTGTAAATGAGTAAAAAGTATCACTTTTCTTGTCCCTGGGACTCTGCTTCACTTGAGGCTAGAGCTGGGCGATAGAACGATAACGATATGTATCGCGATATAACTTTTACTCGATAGAGAAATTAAGCTATCGCGATAGACCTCGCCGCTCTTGTCCTCTTAAAAAAAAAAAGGTCAGCCAATCCAAATTAAGTAGCGCAGAGCTGAACCAATCACAGCCGCAGCGTCACGTCGCGTGACTTGTTAGTACAGCACAAGTGCCAAGCCGCACGTGTGTTTGTTTGGGAAGCAGCCAGCGGGTAATGGAGCCAGCGGGTAATGGAGGAAATGAGTGTGCCGACTAGAAAAATCAACCGAGCGTGACCGAAGAGAAAACAGATGATGGTTCCAATGCCGGAGAGATTGTCGAACGGAAGAGCCATAGAAGTTCCGTAGTGTGAAGGTATTTCGGCTATTTCAAGTCTGACAAAAAACAGAGTAGCGTGCACTGTAAATGTGCCGAAAGCAAGTCTGGAAATACAATAAACTGGTGCATGCGTCACACTGTGCGCCACGTTATTGTTTCGGTGAAATGAATTTCTACAATACTGTTACTGTTAATTCTACTCTCTGCAGTGTTTAAATGCTTACATATACACACAGTTACTGTCCGTCCACACATAGGACTCGGTTCTGCTTCTATGCCCCAGCTTTGTTTACTTTTTCCCACAGAGGCTTCTAGACTTCTGATTGGCCAACATTTCTGCACGGTTAGGAATCTAGCGCCACCTGCTGCTTTGGCATGTTCATAGCAGCGTTTTTCTTCATTTCTGCCTTTATGTGTGGACGAGATTATTTTTTAAAACGAAAACGGAAAATCTCAGTTTTCAAAAATACCCGTGTACGTGTGGACGTAGCCTCAGTCTCTGACTGGAAGCGCTAATTCGTCATTCGGCTTTTGTCAGACTAAAGTAACTGTTAAAACTGTTTGAAAAGCTCAGCTATACAACAAGGAGAGATTGAGAATTTCCTTTTAGTTCTCAGTTTATTTGATATTGACAAAAGTTAGTCAGTTTTGTCTGTTCTTCTGTAAAACAAACTAAGATTTATTTTTAGAATTAATATTTTGTTTCTAAGTGGAATTGACAATTTAGTCTGTTTCGTTTGTTCTATTTTGAAACTTAAACGCTTTAGCGGCTGCCTTTTGTGTAGTTTGCAATATTTGCCTTTATTTATCTGAAAAAGTCTCATGTTCCTTAAGTACATCTACCCTGTTGAACTTATTATGGGAAATAAATATTTAAATAAAAACAAGCTGCTGATTATTTCACATTTTACTTGTGAGCAACAGCACATTTAAATCTTACAAATTCTTACAAGTTATTTGGCTTATATCGTGATAGATATCGTTATCGCCTGAAATGAAAAAAACATATCGTGATATGAAAAAATCTCATATCGCCCAGCTCTACTTGAGGCTTGTTTGTTCTTACGGTTGCGCTCCGCTTTTACCAGAGCACCAATCACAGCGAGCATCACGGTGATGGTGATGACGAGCACTGAGGCAGTCTCAGCTATACACAGCTGGCTGTCCATCGAAGCCAGGAGACTTCCGGCTAGCTGAGCGGGAGCGTGACAGATGATGTCCTTGTAGTCCTCTACGTGCAGATGTCGCACATGGTTGATCTTGCCGAAGATGCGCTGCAGCTCGCAGTCACAGATCCAGGGGTTGAGGGACATCTGAAGGTAGGTGCTGGTTGTCTGGAGCTTCAGGAAGGTCTTGAACCTTATGTGCTCTAGCTGGTTTCCCTTGAGACCTAGCAGAGAGAGCCTTCGCAAGGGAGCCAGAGATTCGGCCTCAATCTTTGAGATGTTGTTGTAGTTGAGCAGCAGGACCTCCAAGGTTTGCTGCCTGTTCAGCTGGCCATCTTTAAGAACATTCAGCCTGTTTCCCTCCATGTTGAGGAAGCTCAGTCGAGACAGGCTGCTCAAAGCCTTGATGTCCAGTCCTCGGATGTGGTTGTAACTGAGGTCCAGTTTCCTCAAGCTGCCACAGTCTTCCAGTGATTTGGAGTCTAAGTGCTGCAGCAGGTTGTTGCTCAGCCGGAGCTCCTGGAGGGAGTATAGGCCCTGAGAGAAGTCCTGAGGGAGCCACCGCAGCCGGTTAAAACTCAAATCCAACTTCTCCAGAAACTGCAGGGATGACAGAGACTAAAATGGAAAAAGAAATTAGAAACAACACGTTACTCAAATCAGCTGAGTTTGAATTGTGGTTTAACTTAAAACGTGGTCAGTTATCGGGTGTGTTTTCACAGCAACTTTTAAATATATATTGCATCTCATCTCAGGAAACCGGTTCCAGAGGGAAATTTAAGGGTTTTTTTCCGCCAAGCTAAAATCCCAAACAAAGCTGTGCAGACTTTTTTTTTTTTGTCTCTGTTTAATTGAAATATTTTATTTTTGAATTGATTGGAGAAATAGAAATTTTAACTCTTCCCTTTAAATAATCTTCTAGAGTTAACCCATGTTTCTGAACTGGTGGTTTGTTTTATATTTCATGCATCCTTGTATAAGAAAATAACCGGGTGTGGATATGAAAAGTTAGTGAGGTCATCAAACCACATCTTTACTGATATGAACTGATGTATCAAAACTCGTCATGAAGGGAACACGAGAGGTCAAATGTTGTCTTTATGAGGGGGGGGAAGAGTTAAATATTATATAGTAGTGAAGCTGTTGACTTACTGGTCAACCCTCACCTATGGTCGTGAGCTCTGGTTTTGGATACAAGCGGCAGAAATGAGCTTCCTCCAAAGAGTAGCTGGGCTCTCCCTTAGATATAGGGTGAGGAGCTCTGTTATTTGAGAGGGCTTCGTAGCAGAGCTGCTTTTCCTCCACATCGAAAATAGCCAGATGAGGTGGTCTGACTAGGATGCCTCTTGGACACCTCCTAGGTGAGGTATTCTGGGAACGTCCTACTGGGAGGAGGCCTTGGGGCAGACTAGGACTTGCTGGAGAGAGTCCCAGCAAGTCCTAGTCTTGCTGGGACTTGCTGTCTCTTGGCTAGCTTGGGAACGTCTTGTTGTCCTACCAGAAGAGCTGGAGGCGGTAAGTGAGGTAAGGGAAGTCTGAGTTTCTCTGCTTAGACTGCTGCCCCCGAAACCAGATGAGCAGCAAAAATGGATGGATGTGCTAAAGTCAAGGTTATCTTTGGGCATTGGCTGCTTTTTCACGCATCCGTGTCCTTTTATCATTTTTGGAAGTATGTTTGTTTGTTAAGACACTTAACACTGACTTATTAATTATTAAACATTAAAAAAAATGCATCAAGGGAGTTCAAGTTGAAAGAGTGTTGTGTCTACACATCGACAATTTAGCAAAGAACCATTTTTTAAACAATATCTTTTGGCACTTTGGTATTTGCAGCCTGGTGACAAAAACACATTTGCTCCCCTTTCTTTTGTTGAGACTATGAAAAATGTTAAAATTTACACAGTTTGAAAGACATGAAATTGTATTTTGCACCAACATGGTGATTTCCAAAGACCAATTAGTTCTTTAAAACTTGGCATGGTGTGCAAAATGAGGAAAATGGACAAGTGGAGGCAAAAATAATAAGTAGATGGTGTGACAGTCATCTCCTTTAAAAAAAAAACAACCAGTAAAAAAGTCCAGCAATGACCTGGCACAGGAAATTGGTGATTCATCAGTTCCTTCAGCCTCATTAAAAATGATCTCAGTGGAAGATTGGACGTCAAGAAGCCATTCTTAAGGAAGGGAAATGGAGGAAAGGTTGAGGTATGCCAAAACACACAAGAGCTGGACTGAAAATCAAGGACAACAGCTCTTACGGACTGACAAATCCAAGTTTTAATTTTTTTGGTTTAAATTGTCATCAATATGTATGGAGGTGGCGGCACGGTGGTTAGCACTGTTGCCTCACAGCAGTTAAGGGAGTCTTTCTGTGTGGAGTTTGCGTGGGTTCTCCCCGGGTATTTCGGCTTCCTCCCACAAGCCAAAGACATGCACTTTGTGGGGATAGGTTAATTGAAAAACATCTAAATTGCCCGTAGGTGTGAATGCGGGAGTGAATGTGAGTGCGAATGGTTGTCTGCGACAGACTGGCGACCTGTCCAGGGTGTACCGCGCCTCTCGCCCTATGACAGCCGGGATAGGCTCCAGCGCCCCCCCCGCGACCCTGAAAAGAATAAGGCTGTCTACATCCATTTGTAAAACACAGCGAAGGCTCTTTCCTGGTTTGCATTGTAGCCAGTGGAGGTTAGAGATGAAAAGTAAAATACCATCATACTGTGCAATATAATCTAGGAAGTGTCTTAAATTTTTAGCATGACATTGATCCCAAACACACTGCCAGTGCAAGCATAGAGAAAGTTTAGGTGGTGCAGAAGATTAAAAGCTGGTCCTACCAAATCTTGACTTTCAAGTTTGTTAGAATTGTACAAACTCTGTTTACCTTATTTACTGCATTTCCATGTATGTGTGCACACTCGAATAAAGTGCACTCGTTTCCCATCTTCCTAGCAACATATTAAGAAACGAATTTCAGCTCGTGAATTTTGCACAGTACTGCATATACTAATGCCCCACTGAAAATCTAAGCAAGTTTCTTGTAGATAACACATTTGTTAGGTTACTTGCTGATTCTAACTTGGCTGTATGTTAATGTGAGTGAACGGGGTTTTTTTCTTCATTTCCTTGTGGTAGCGTAGACTTGGCCAGGATATACTCTGCCTCTCATCTCATCGGGTTTAATACGTGATAACTCAGATAAGCTCCAGCTGCCCTGTGCAACCCTGAACTAGATAAACCATTCAGGATTGAAAGGATGGATTTTAGTTCGCAGAAATAAAATATAGAGCTTTTGTCAGTTTGGTTAAATTTGCTTTGCTGGTTGTCCTGGAAAAATGTCTGCATTTGTTTATCGAGCTCAGGACATCTGCATGACTGTGTGCCGTCCGCATTGTAATATCAGTTCTAAACCTCTTAAATATGCCTCTGACAAAATCCACCCACAATCTAAATTTATAATAACCCCCTAAGACCTCAACTAAGACTACAAACTGACACTAAATACTGACTTTGAAAGAGAACTTCAATAACCAGTTCATGTTAAAATATTAATTAGAAAATTGCAGTACTCCTTTTTAAGTGTGGTTATTTCTTTGATGTAAGAATCTAAAGACTTCTACAGCTGCACTAAAATATCAAACACAGAAAACACACAATAACCAGCTCTTACTGACGTACCTGTGGGTGCAGAATATGGATGCTGTTGTTGGACATGAGGAGGATCTTGAGTGACCACAGTCCTATGAAAGACCTGGTGTGCACCTCTGTCACCTTGTTCGCACTTAGATCCAGCAGCCAGGTGCCGTGGGAGATGCTGGATGGGACCCGGGTCAACCCACGAGACCTGCAGTCCACCAGGTCTGAAGATTCATAGCACAAGCAGGGGCTGGGGCACAGTTTAAAGCCCAGCACGGCATTCAGGAGGAGAGGGAGCAGGAACATCGTGGCCAGCATAGTGCAGCCAAAGCCAGGCATCTTGCTGGAATCTGAGTGACCTCACTCCTGCTGAAAGGCATGGTTACCCTCTTGTAGTCCCCCCGAGAAATACATGTAGAAACCCAGAGAATTTGTTGCAAGGGCACGATAACGCTGTCATTTCAACAAATTCTCCATGAGCAAACATCGAACGGTTCCCGATTAGAGAGGGATTAATGGCTTAAACAGATGATCACATAACCACCACATCAGGGCAGGAAACTTGGTCCATTTTGGATCCTTTCCTAAAGTAAGGATTTACATCTGCTCTTCTATATGGATATATTAAGCTCTTTTTCATCATAGAACTCCCATATCCCTGTGATTTCAGCAACATGTTACATAAGATTGTATGAGTTTTTATAATCTCTATTATGGTAAAGGTAGCACTGGTAGTAATGTAATGGAAAAGCCTCTTTAAAAGTAAATCTTCAGTACAGCATTCAGCATCAGGACCATTATATTGGAAGCACCGAGGATCAGTCAGCAAAAACAATTCAATATTTAAAGACTGCCCCAAAGAAATTAAAAATTGACTATTACGTATAATGTTATTTTTTAAAAAATACACCTTTCTATAAAAAAAAAATAAAATAAAATCGACTTCACCTTTGGGAGCATTTTTCACACTTTTCTGACATTTTGGAGTTGAAATAATTCATTAAGACAACCACAAGATATCACTGAACAACAACCATCAGCCTACCTGAAATGTAGCCATACCTCCACCCAGAAAAAGGAAAAAAAGAACATTTTTTCCACATAACTGCAGCTCCATTAGTGGTACTCATTTAAAAATTCACACTGATTTACTGAGAAGTTCGTTGCTGCCCACAGGATGGAGGCAAATGTCATCAACCAGCTTTAGAGTAACCCAGAGGCTTAAAACATTTAAATAATTAATTTGAAAGAGACATGGCGTCAGTTTCCTGTAATTACACAGATTACAACGCTACCAAACAGGACAGAAAGTGAAACCCGAGTGTAACCCGTATCTGATTAAAACGTCCTTACTGAGGACAGCTGATGGTCAGTCTGAGTTCACGTGACACAAGTGAAGTGGTTCCTCAGGAATGCAGCCAAATGTATTCCGAGGATGTCATATAAAATCAGGGTTATGACAAGAAAAAGACAGCACTCTGGCAATTAAAAAAAAAAAAAAACATAAAACAAAAACAAGTTGCTCTCAAAAAAGTCGTTGAAAATTACGGTATTACAGTCAGAATTTTTGTTACTTTTATTTTAGAAAATGTCCTTTAAAGTGTGGCATTTCAAGTCACATTTTGTTTAAAATACAGAAAATACAGACAGTAGAACATGGATACAGCAAAAAAAAAAAAAAAAAGAAAAAAAAAAGAAAAGAAAGGAAACAATGACAGAAAATAAAGCTAACAAGCCTTTCTGACTGCTCTAGTTTTCTCTTTTTTGAAATGGAACTGAAGGCAAAGGAAGGAGGGCGGGAAAAAGAAAAGGCTTCAAGGACAAGAGGGGAGGAGTGGGGGCAGAATGAGACAAGTTAGTTAAGGAAACTATGGTTGGTTTATGGTTCATGTTTAAATTATTCTTTATAAAGTCTAATTTAAGATTTAATCTTTCCTCTTTCTTTTTTTGTCTTTTTCATTTAATGGTATTTTGATCTTCGGGATCCAGGGCCCTCAACGCTCCTCCTGGTGGTCTCCGACTGTGGAGAAGGAATGCCGACTTTGTCTGGCAGTGGGAACAAAACCACCCGCGTCGCCTTCTCCGGCCGACCCGCACCGCCAACTCAAGAAGATAAAGTGGAGTCCTTCTGTGTTTGCTGTGCTTGTGAACGTTGCATGGACTTCTGACTTTCCACGTCTCTAAAATGTTTCTCAACCTGTGAGGGTAAAGCAAAAACAATAAAGAAAACATTATTAATAGATAAAATTCCTATGGTGAGACTTGAACCAGCTATGGTTTACAGATAGAACATAGAGACACCAAATTGACAGAAACGAGACAAATCTGAACTTGTTTCAGCCTGGAAAAACCAAAGATAGGAATAACAACAAAATTGAGTCACAACTGACGTGAAACAAAACAAGTCACCGGCTCCGAGAAGCTCAAACATTTTCCAAATATAAAAAGCAAGTCTTATGACGAATTACTGTTACGGCCCCCCAAACACATGCTTATCTTTAAGTTCCCCTCACTGGGACCATAGCTAAAGTTAATAGCTAAATGAATGTGGTCTTGCTCAATTCAAATCGTGTTTAGCCATGACCATCTGGTACCCATCAACAAAGTGTCTGTCAAGTTCTGGAGTGTGATGGGAATGGGTGTATAAAAACTAGAGAATGAGGCCTGAGGCCACCGAATGCAACACCAATGACTGGCATATTTAAGAAGCTGCTCTCAGCTCCATGGCATAAAAATACACGTGATTTCTGCACAGAGGACCGAAAGCCAGAGATACACACACCCCCCCCCCTTTAACTTTTTTTTTTACCGAAAGTCAAACTCACAAAGTCTCCATATATGAACCTGTGTAAAGTGCTATTAGTGGTTCTCTTGATTGCTCAGGGTGTCTCACAACAGTTCGCTTTCTGTGGTGCCTAACAGCTGGCAGTCAGCTTAAGCTCTCCATCGCTCACCCTGTTGCTGCCATGCAGGTGCTCCAAGGTCCCCATCCCTGTCTGCACCCACCTCCCTCCAGCAGTTGACCTGCAGCTTATTCACTGGTCATCCCCCTTCGAGATGAGACTCTTAAGTTTACGAATGACTGTGCTAAATAATCCTGATAATAGTTTGTAACGATTGAGCAGCTTTATGTGACAGACACACACCTACTGTATACACTTGAATGTGGAAGTCTTACACTGCGTTGGGTGGGGGGGAAAGTGTCTAATCGGGGGAACATTTGCACTTTCCATTTACACCGTTTTCTGTCTGTGCCCAAAACAAGACAGCACAGATTTACAGGCTTGAATTTTCCTAGAAAAGCGATCAAATCGTCAGCGAGGAAGAGGCTAAGAGTGGAACTGAACTCATTCAATAAGAACGATTATATGCCTTCAGGGAATTAGTGACGCATGCTACCAAGAACAGAACATTCAACACAGAGCACAGCGATCACATTTGCATACAACTTCAAAAAACTGTTGTTAAAAATGAAGCATATGGGGCACTCATCACGGACAAAGGTGAAGTAACAGAGGTCGAGGGATTTGCGGATTTATTAGATTAATCCAAACTTGCAAGCATGTGGAGATGAGCACATGCTCACACACAAAAAAGAGGAAAAAAAAAATCAAGTCTGAAAATGCCACTCATCTCTAACCCCCCCAATCAAGTAAAAGCAAAAGCTGAAGACAAAGTCATCATGAAATAAACAGTTACACATGTGAAAATAGAAAGTGTAGTAGTACTTACTATTTTGCGTACATGACTTAAAGCGCTTCCCTCTTTGCCTTTGCAGTTCTCAACCTGGTAAGGCGGTGAGATTATGACGTCGTCCATCACAATAATGTTCTTCTCCTGCCATTTACAGTCTTTGATGCTGTAAAGAAAAGAAAACGACCTTTTAGCCACAGCTGAAAATGCTTTTTTGTTTTCTTTCTGCAAATTTCATACTAGTGTTTATGACATCTATAGCTCTGTTTCTAAGGTAACCAGTTTAAGCAGGTTAAACAAGCAGCACATTTGTCATACGGAGAGTTAACGACCTGAAAGTGAAACCAGAGCCAACAATGGACAGGTTTCACGTTTCTGAGTGAACAATTCTGTGGGGCATCTGGTCTCCTGTGTTTTTGAAAACATTTTAAATCAAAAACTATGTGAGCTGCAAAAAAGATTTTATTCAAAATATGACCTTTGACTAAAGAAGACGGAAAAGGCTCAGACAGGTATCCAATTACAGTCTGATTCAGGGCTAAAACATGGCTGGATCAGATATCTGAAACTTCAGCCTGATTCCTTCATGTCACAAAGTGTAAAAGTTAAATTATCAAGAGGCGCATTCATCTTCATGAATCAGCTCAAAGGGAACAAGATGAAAATACATTTCGGTTTCAATTTACAGATTATAGTAAATTGAAACCGATTTACTCCTAAATCTCAGACATCAATGACTGGGTTTAATACTTTGCATTCCTTTTCCTTTATCACACAACTGAAGGAAATTCTTGCTCGAGTGGGTTAAGATCAGGTTATTGTTGAAATTCAACATCTCTGCCTTCCAACAACTTTCGCTTTGTTTTTGTAGTGCATTCTCAGTAAGTTTCAATTTGCATTGTAAAGCTCTTTCCAGTCAACCTAGCTGCATTTGACTGTCCAAATATTGCTGTTCCTAAACAGGTCTGGCTTTCCCCCCCTTTTTTTGTTCCTTCTTCCCACTAACCTGACCTTGTGACTGATCAACGATCGCCATTTTGCAGCTTGTCACAGAGTATTCTCTCTATGATGGACATATGATGGGGGTGTTTCTTATTGACTATAGAAAGGATCCTGTCATCACCTACCACTGTTCCAGGCTTCTTCTTCTTCTTTTTTTTTTTTTTAAATTGCCAAGCCCAGCAAAGCATCCATCTGTCCCCATTACAATTACAAAGATCGAGATTTGACTCTGCAGCCTAAAGCAGGGCATTAAACACCGTTATGGACTCAGACAAGTGAAGAGCCCACAGACAACTAGTCATTGCTGTTACTTCATCCAACACTGCATGATGGCCAGGAGTAGTTGCTGCACTGTAATCTAGAGTCTATGATCTCTCAGACACGTCGTTCTGGCCTGCATTGACAGCTCCTTTCATCACATGTCGTAGATTCACAGAAACAGCTTCCAAACTCTAAAGCCACGATGATCACCAGACTTTTTACCTGCTTAATTTATAAAAAACTGTGATCAGACTGAAACTAGCCCACTGAAGGAACAATGGGCTGTGAGGTCAGTTCCTTGATCATTAGTATTTCAGTCACTGTGCAAATGTACTGTTTATAAAGTTGGGGAGACCTGCAGTCAGCTAAGACTGAAGAAGTCACTTGGATGAGTGATGAAACGTTTCTCCCGCTGAAAACCAGTCCAGATGAACAGGATCAACTTTTTGGGAAAGCCAAGAGTTATACACCAGTTGTATAAATGTAACTTGAAGCAGGTTTCAGTGTAGCTAAAATTAAAGTTGTCATTGTCCATTCTGTCCAAATAAATACGGTCATAACTGTATCTGAATGCTGGCAAGAGCTTCACTCTGATGCAACTGTGAGGTTACCGGTATTAAACTATCAAGAAAATCCCTGAAAGTTTTGGCAATGGGAGAAAAAAAAAATCTATGTATTTAAAATTCAATCTAATTCTTCAAACAGCAAGTTCACTGGTTTGTTTTCACTGTTGTGTACACATCTGCACAATGTACAGATGTGTACACTGTGAATTTTTCATTTTTAACATGGCTAGAGAAAAAATTATATTAGTTCACATTTCAAACTTTCAAAGTCAGCTTTTTTAAAAGGAAAAAAATGATGTCATTGCTTTCTGTTTTCTAAATAAGCAGCATGATTCTGCTGAACTGTTGGGTTTTCTTTTGAATATTTTACTTCCCTTTTTGACATGACATTAAAAGTCTTTGTTGTTATAATCTCTTTGTAGGATTCAAGATGGTCAGTGAGTGTCCTTCCATTGATTTTGATTGAATGATGAAGATCTTTAAGTGATTTAAGCCACTAGTGGCATAAAATACTCACAAATTAGTGGTCAATGATACATATAGTATGCAGTGAGAAATTTGACCCGATCAGGTGAACATTTACCCCCATCTGACCTGTGAAGTGAATGAACAGTAGCATAAAGTTCTTACGTTTTGTGAATAGTCTGGAATAGCTGTTGGCCCTCCACAGAAACCCCAGCACTGATTGCATAGGCTTGGGACAGCTTGTCCTCTTTTTCTGTCCGTGCTCGATTGGCAAGCTGTAAAGATTAAAACAGAACACACAGCATTTTTTTATTTAATTTTTTTTCTTTAGGCACATCAAATATTTGATCTGAAACAAGAACAGCTTATTCTTTTAACTGCAAAAACTAAATTTCAGGTTCCAATTGTGATTTTAGGTTCAGCACTCCAGCAGTGAACTTGGTTTATATAAAAGTACATTTCACTTTCCCGCATAGGATTACAGAGGCAGTGTTTATATCTCAGCATTTAAACACCCTCGACATGTCTCCATTTATTCACGGCCTCAGTTTGGGCTTACTTTATTTAAGTGGGGGGAGGGAAATAATCTATAAACACTGACTTTTATTTCTGCTGTGTTCCAATTTTCCAAATCAGGGTCTCAATCCTCAGAAGTCTATTTCTAGACCTACTGACGATGCCAGCCCCATTTCACAGCCTCTTCAAAACGCAGCCGAAACGGCAAATGCATTTTGGCCAAAAGAATACAGTATTTCACTGAGGGCCAAGTATTTTTGGAGCATTCAGGCAATCCTCATTGTAAAGTTAGGAGATATCCTGGCCCATTCACCAACAGCGCCTGACACCCACCACACTTGATGTAACCCGAGGCATAAAAACCAATAAATGGTATAAAAAGAAAATAAATTATTGGACTTACCTTGCTAACATTCAGTGATGCTAGAGGGGGTGGAGTCTCAGTGCGGTCATTTATAATGTCCACATCAGAAACATAGGCTAAGTTGATCAGGATGACGTCGTTGAGGTTTGGCTTACCACTGGAGGAAGCACATTCTTTGAAGGCACTTAGGTCAAGGCAAACAACTTTGTGACAGTGAATGACAGAACAAAAATGACTATTATCTGTCCCCTTGAAGAACTTGGGACATTGGTTTTCTGCACAGAGAAGCTCATTATTCAGAGAACACTGGCTGACAAACACTGACAGTGAAAGGTAGTGCCAGTTACAGCATGGGACTACCGAAAGCATTGCTGCCACCTGTAGCATCTATGAATGAATGAAAGAATGAATGGAGACGGCTAAAATGTGTTATGAGAGGAAAAACTGCAAAAAAAAAAAAAAACATGTACTGATCCACAGTCACGAAGCACCCATAACGAGGTCAGCAAACCCAGTATCTACAACTTACCATAACGGCTTTTAGCGAGTGAAATTGCTTTATCACCACTCCACTTTAATTTATTATTACTGCATTGATTTATTTATTACCCGTCATATCAAGTTTATCCAAGTTTTTCAGTGTTTACTTGCTGCTGTTACCATTTTACCTTCTCTTGCTGATTACTGATTGTGAAGCTTATTGTAACAAAGTCTCAAAAAGAGCTACATTACTAAAGTGTTATTATTATTGCTACTTAATACAGGGCTGGCTCGCTCTATGACTGACCGGAAATACACACATTGTTTGGGCTTTAACACTGCCTGTTTGTTATTTATTTAAGTCATAACACATAAAGTTTCCTCTCACTGTACAGTAACTAGTTATAACAACTCTCGGGAAATTTTACTTAAACAGTAAACTGCTGACTTGGGAACTCAAGCGTAACATAAGAACTAGTCAGATTTTTGTTTCGCTCTGGGTTCTATATCACACCAGCAGTTTTCAAATGTTTTGTGCACCTAAGAGCAAACCAACATTTCATGGCACACATGAATTCACATCTGCATAGAACATCCTCCATGCAATCAATTCTTCTTTTGACTATACACTTATGATAGCACGCCTGTAGCAAAATAGCCCTTTTGCACTTTGCAGTAAGTTCTACTCCCATATAGTTTCCCTCCACAGATATTCCAACAAACTGTCTGCCTCTAATTCAAATCGAGTGTGGGTTTAAGTATCCCGTCTTGGAATAATGTTAAGATTAGTCAACTTGTCTTGAAAGATAATACTGTCATTCACAGATAGTCTCTTTTGTATAGGCAGGGGATTGCCCACTCTCTGGTTCACAAAATACAGTGATCCACTGTCCTGTTTTCCTCACCATCTTTTGGGACCTTAGAAGTTCGCTAATTTAGCAAATATAAATTCAACTCATTAAGTTCTAGTGCAGCTGCTTAAATAATAGATGGATCCCACTAAATCCCAAGGCACACCATTTATGAACATTAGATCTAACTGAGCGGTATATGTTTTTTGGCAAACTGATCCATAAAAAAATAAAAAAAAACTTAAGTTATGACTTCTGTTGATGAATAAACCGAATTCTTGCAATAAATACATTGGAAACGACTGTCTGAAAGTCGATAAATACATAAGAAAAGTCATCTGATTTTACACAGGCCTTGCATTCAAACTTAGCATGTGAACATATTACCTCGATTAGTCATACAATACATACAATGCCTGTATGGCTATTGAGCACACTTACACGTTTATAACGTCATTATCACACATTGTAGAGCTGAAAGTAGGTGTCCAGGCGTTTCTACAGCTCAGACAACGTCACAAAGTGTTTTTAGTGTTAAACTAACACTTAGAAAGACCATGACTATCAGCTCTAAGCGCTCCCCACTCTTCATTTGATTTAATCACCTCAAAGTTTGGCCACAATGACGACAACTACACGATAACCTCACGAGTCTGTGCAATTAACTCTATGATCAGAGATAAAGGAACATGATAAGATGCACATTCGCTCACTCACTCATTCACTCACACTGATGGGTGTAGACATGTTCACCAGCAAACTAGTGTTAGTAAGTAAGTTATTACTCCCACCCAAATGACTCATGTTAAAATGAACTGTGGCACAATCACACAATATTTACAGCCCAGCTGATAAGCGTGAGAACGCCAAACCCGTTAATTGAGCTAGCCAGTAGCTGCAGTGTGGGGTTGACCGAAATCTAGCATGCTAACATGCTAAAACCACCCTGATTGTGTAGCGTGGACTCGGAAACCACTTAATCTCTAACTTGTACAAATAATCGTGAGCATCTGCGGCTGATGGCACCACCAACCATGTGAGGTCAATATGTGGACCATCAACACGCGAGACTCTCCCAGTATCAGTTAGCTCGCTAACTAGCAACGGTTGTGCCTGCTGAGAGCACACAGCCATGATGCCTTACGAGGATTCGTTGCCAGATAGTGATCCATGTTGAGGGCTGGCAATACAATGAGTGGATTCAAAACACATGCGCTGCTAGAGCGGCTAACGAGAGGCCAAGAAATTACCAGGCAACCCCAACTAAAGGCTTATACAGACAGAAGATAGATGAGGTGCTATCCGAAACAAGAAAATATATAAAACGGGCAAACGTGTGTGCTTCTGCTAGCACCAATTACGCCTGCGCGGATCACTATTTGCCACATTTCGGTTACCCTACAGGCCCTTGCAGCCAGGCAGGCCAGCAACCCCTCCATCCGCAGCTCGAAACAAACAAAAGGATACTCAGAGTTAACATCTTGGACTGGTAGTCAAACGCGACAACTTCTCCTTGCAGACGTTGGCCCAAGCATGTGACGCATGCGACATGGCTCCCGACGCTAAAATACTCCCCGGGTCCAGGAGCCGCCATCTTCTCCGCCAGGAAACCGGAGCGCCTGCTTTACGTAAAGCGACGCGATGTCGTATGGAGACGAAACCTGAGCGTAACAAAAGTACGTCGATCGTTTCTTCTAATGTGATGAATTATAATTCCTGCCAAATCAAATCTAGTTTAAGTAAAGTTGTGTCATTGAATCACTAACTAAGGTCTTCAACTGCAGAACTACTACGAATACAACTTCTCTCTTCGACGAAGGATGTCGCTTTGTTTCCCATTGAACCGCCTTCCGATGTGCCCCGCCCCCTACCGGATGTAGAGCAGTACTGTGGAATTCATTGTAACACATCAAATAAAGGGCTGTCTTTAGATTTCCATCTACATATCAAAGTGTTTGTACTGGGAGAAGGCAGAAAGGAATGGAGGAGATTTATACCCAAGGCGTCTGGATGGCCGAAGGTCTCCAGCAGAGGACGAAGACTCAGGAGAAATTCTGGCTTACGGTCACTCATATGGGAGACCCTAAAGCAGCCTTTTTGCTCGTCTTTCCTTTTACTTATTTCATCAACAGGAGAGCTGGGGTAGCGGTGCTTTGGATGGCAGCTATATCGGAGTGGTTAAACTTAGTGTTCAAATGGTAAGGCGTTTTAATGAAGCACGATTTGAATATTCCCGTCCATCTTAGTTTTTACACTTACCATTGCGGTTGTATGTCTCATGCTAGCATGTTGTTACATTACATACATAACTTTTTTCACATTAAAATTGTTAATTATATATTCAAGACCGCCTGCACATGTTCATTTTTTCCAGTTTAAACAAATAAAAATAATTTTAGTTTAGTCTTTGCTTCCGGTACAGCAAAGTAGTACAACCCTGTATTAGTCCGACGTGAAACAGAAATGAGCGGAACCTTTGGGACCGTTCAATGGAATTTTCCCCACAAACAGCCTGGAGTGTAACAAGAAAAGTGACGAAAAGAAACGGAAATTAAAAACAAGAAGTAACCATATAACATAAATTTGACCAAAATTTTCAACGGATTAAATTTTAGGGAAGCAACGATATAGATGGATAATAACAAAGTTATAAAATGCTTCACAAGGTGAGATAGGAAACAGCAAATAAAACGTTTAATAAGAAATAAAAATTAAACAACATAAGGTATATGAATACTGAGAACGCAAAGATAAACGGGAGAATTAAAGACCGAAAATAAATAAATTAAAAAATGATTACTAAAAGAAGCAAATACGAATATAAAATAAAGCAAATATGAGAGACAACAAAGTGGTAACACGAAGTGGAAAGAATGCTCGTAAAACGTCTCTTTAAGAAATTTAAAAGATTATAATGAGCTAAATCTCCTCAGGCAGATTGTACCAGAGAAAGGGTGTCCTGACAGAAAAAGCCTGAACACATTTGGTTTCCAGCTGAGATTATGGGGTGGCCAGAGCAGCCTTAGCTGAGGACCTCAAGATCTGAAATATACTTTGGTGCGATCCTGCATACTAATAACATTGTTGTTACAATGTTATTACAAATACATTTTTTTCATTATAATAAATGCACTTACATTATACCATTAAAAACTTGAAATAAAACAAGATAAATTTAAGGAAAACATGCAAAAGACAGAGGAACATGCATAGAAAAAATGAAGCCCCAAATCCTCAACAATTAAGGAAAAAAAAAAGGAAAAATACAAAAGACATTACAAATGTACCAAGTAGAGAAACAATACAACTAAACTACTATGGACATAATATAGATTTTTAAAAGCCATGTATTATTTTGATTTAGATATTTCTGATTACACTAATTATTTTCTGCGAGTGTTCATGGAGAGGTATAGAGAAGCCAAATATAATACAGTAAGGAACTTTGAACTAAATAAGATTCAGTAAAGTAAAAAGAAGAATGAAGAGTAAATATGTAGAGGCTTTTGGAGAAAAAAAAAGTCTTAGATTCAACAAGTTAAAAACTGTATTAAATGTAGTAAAATATAGTGAAGCCATGACCTTGAATGTATTTGTGTTATTTGGGGTGTGTGTAAATGTATTTATATATTATATTTATTTTTAATCAGGTTGCTGTTTGGAGAGAGGCCATTCTGGTGGATCGGTGAATCGCGTCTTTTTGTCAACAAGCAACCGAAAATTCACCAGTTTCCGTCCACCTGTGAAACAGGCCCAGGTTAGAAGTTGTCTTAGAAAAATAGACTGTGTCTGAGTCATAGCCAATGTCCTTAAATCATCAAACATTCAGATCTCCAACTCCAAAGTTGGCATCTGTTTCTCAGGCAGTCCGTCTGGACATGCGATGGTGACAGCAGCAGTCTGGTGGGTCATTGTGTCCTCGCTGGGGTCCTTTCTGTACTCCCGTTCTCACAGGTACGTCCCTGTTTAAGCTAAATCCAGTGCAGTATGCTGCTTTGGCTCTAAAAATGCACAAAACTGCTGCACATTGGAACTACTTTTAAACAAATCTCTCCTTTTCTGAATCCGGAGTGTTCTCTTATCAGCTGCTCCCTACGTCCTCTATGTGGTGATGCTTGTTGCAGTTGGAATCTCCAGGATCTTTATCCTCGCACACTTTCCTCATCAGGTCATTGCTGGCTCCATTACAGGTCTGAATACATATTATGCAAAAATCATATTTCTGAAAAAGGCGGGGCACTTTATAAAAAGTATATTAAAAGCCAAATGCAGTGATCTCCAAAGTGTAAAAGCCATTTTTGTTTGATATATGATCACAGCTGCAAATCATACAGGTTTAAATTCAAAATACACTAAATATTTTCACTGACTGACTCTAATGGATTACAGGCAAGAATGTTTAAGACCTAGATTGTGTAAATATGCAGCTGTGCTGCAGAATGTGATTTGCTGAAATGATTGATGCCCCTCCTAAAACAGGTGTCCTCTGAATCAAAGCATTGGTTGCTCCAAAACATTATTCAGTGTTAATATTTCTAACACAGATGTAGAACTAGTGCACTCCATCATCACTTGTGCTGGTTTTTGAGCTGCTTGCTATCAACTATCTGTGCAATTCTACAGGATTTTTGTAGTTCCCAAAAAAGAATTTCATAATTGGATTTGTCAGACCCATAGGGTAGTTTTCCCATGTGTGCAGCTTAATCTGATGAAATGCTCTTGTCAGGTTTCATTCTGGGGATTGTCCTGAGCTGCAGAGTACCAGAAGGTCGCCCCCTGCTGTTCTTCTTTAGTTTAAGCTTTGGGCTGCTGTTCGGAGCTCTGATGCTCCATGCTGGATTAAAGCAGCTGGGAATTGACCTCTCCTGGTGAGTTACTCTATTACATTAATGTTTAATCAGTGAGTCTGATCAGTATATATTGTGATAATATAAAGGGACTTCCTTCCATGACCGGTCATGTTTTTGATTCAACAGGTCTATTGCTTTGGCCAAGAAATGGTGCAGCCATGCAGAATGGATTCGTTTGGACACAGCCCCATTCTCCTCTCTCACCCGAGACTGTGGGGCCCTGTTGGGTTTGGGGCTGGCACAGTACTGGAAGCCTGGTGGATGGTCTCTACCTTGGGCTCCCAGAGCTTTGTCTATGGCTGTATCATCCATGGGTCTTTACCACGTGAATCGTCTACCGCTCCCGGTCCGACCACTGGGCCTTTTCTACAGCCTGTTCTTTGTCAAATTCGTCCTAGTGCCTCTGATCGTTATGGTACTTGTGCCTGGGCTGGTACACCTATTAACATTCAAAAAAAAGAAAGACTAGAAGAGTTCCTCCACACATGATGTGCACCTTAAACACCTCCCAAAACTGGAGTTTCCTTCAGAGTTTGTATAAACACATTTAATGTTTAATGTTCGCTGCGTTTCAGAACCATTTTGATGAGTATGGGTTAAGTTTAATTTTCACGTCTTAAAATTCACTAAACAATGGCCTTTTATCCAGTCTGTGACCTGTGTTTTTCCTCTTATTTGATGATTTTAAAAGTGCCGGTATTGAGACATTGTGGCGTAAAGTATGTCTCTAGTGAATCTAGTGCAATCATAAGTGTTGTAAATACTACAGTATTTTTGCTAAATATCGACTTTATTGGGAAAAGTGCAACTTTGTTTATGTGCATTTTGTGTTGTTTGAATCTTTACGAGTCAAAGATTGTTACCGAGGTTTAAAACCTCAGATTTGCGACTAGTGAAAGGCAAAGAATTTGAACATTGTGCAGATGTCTGATGCTCAGTTTTGTGTTATTGCTTTGTGACCGAAAAACTTGAAAGCTACATTCCTATGTTATTCCCAAATCAGCAAAAAAATAAATGATTGACATGCAGGGCGTGTTTCAGTTGGTAACCATTTATAAATATGTTCTCCTTTTTTCCAATACATATGTTCGACTGTACAGATTACAATCAGTTATCATGAGATAAAAACACATTCTTTTTTATTGTTTTTAATTAAACTTCACAGCGATCTGAAAGCTCACATTTACAGACAAGAGAACTCTGCTCAGCAAGCAAATATGTTAAAATAAAATAAAAAGAACTTTTTTGTCTGGCGTGGTTGAGGGAAAATGACAAGGATAAGTTCGGGGGATAGCAGTCTCCTCATCTTAATCCAAACGTTGTACCACACACACACCAGAGACACTGCTATACATGTTTCTGCTTGAGGTCATGGAAAGAATAGAACATGCATCAGACTATTTACAGCGAACTAATATACACAGATAGCTTGAAACCATACACCCTCAAATAACCTCAACTTAAAAAGTCCTGTTTAAATTAAGTATAATACAGTTTATACCTTCATTTCTGTAAAGTTAAGTAGGGCTTCTCTCCAGTAGCAGGTGAAACTGAGGACAACTGTCTCCATTTATTCTTTATCAGACATCCAAAATAAAATGTTACAGACAAATAGTCTATAATCATTCCCACATATATAAATTACTTCAATATTTTCATTATTCATCATCTCTATGACTCAAATTACAGAGCTCCTGGATACTGAAATCTCAGGCTTTTGTTGTTGCAGTAGGTTCGATTTATTTAGAAGACGTGTGCCAGTGGACATGGTGTCAAAACCAGTGATTTAGAGTTCGAGGAATATATTTTTATGAGGTGGAGTTACTTAAGTATGATTTGCCTCTCTAAACAGACAAACTATCTAACAAACCTGAACTGGACAGAGTGAAATATCTGAGCCAATACATACCTCTTGTGCTAGAAAGTTTATATATCATCCCAGATTCTGAACATTGTCACTCACCACTGCATTGCAATTCACATAATAAGTGTCTGTCGTAGTCTGGTTAGCACTGATCAGCGATCTGACGGATCACACGCCCACTTTCACTTACTCCTAATGTAACAATCGTAACAACAAAGTAAGTAAAATACATAAAGTGCACCATTAGTTAAGACCTTGTCAGGCATTTTAGTGCAGAAGTGGCTGAATAAAAATGCATTATGATTTAAAAGAAATCATAAAAACAATGCAGAAGAAAGGGAAAGGTTGGTAACAGTGGTTGTGTATGCATTTGCTTGCTTTTAGTCGCTGAGTACTTTCCACCATCGCTCACACAGAGGAGGGACAGAGGCAAACTTTGATTTTGATTTTTCTGCCATTTGATAAAAGCACCCAACTGAGTGAAAGACAAGTTGCAGCCAAAATAATTTGCTATTATTGCCTGACAGACAATACATATTTAATTACTGTGATTATCGACTGATATCATTTAAAAGAGGGTGAAGATTTGTTGCTCTTCTGCTTTCTCCTTAAACTCTTTTGGTTTGCTGATAGAGCAAAATATGTTGTGAAGATGTTGCTGGGGAAGTGGGAATGATAACTTTATCATTTTCTAACTAATCTATCAAAAAATAATCTGCAGGTTGACACATTCGCTTGCATTATATTATAGCAAAATTCTTTTTATTTTGACACAACAGAGGTAACTTCATCAGTCAAAGTTTGTCTGTGTCCCTTGTCCACCGGTCGGTTTTCCACATCCGTATGACTTGCAGTGTGACACAGAGGCAGGGTTAACAGAATAAAATTCAAAATGCAAACTATGTTTTGTTTTCTTTTTATGTACAATATATAACTTAATTATAAATATTGTCATTTTTCTCTAAGTACTGAGTTGTTGAGCCATTTGTATTTTCTGAGCAATGTACAGTATTGAACATATAATATTGTATTACATAGAATAGAGCCTACTAGCAACCTTGGTTAAGAGCACACTTTGAAAGAACAGAAGATGGATACAGAGTCCACAAGTAGAGTCCGATGGGTAGTACTTTCACTCTTGGAGTCCCACCTGATGTGGTCACACGTGGGGACAATGTGCCACGTGTCGGAAGTGAACTGGTCTCTGATTTAGATTAGAACTTGCGATCCTCCTGTTATCCTACCTGTTTGCAGATTATGATATTGAAAGAATCACTTCTCATCGTTATGTTTTTCATATAAGATAATGTCTAATACCCTAAAGTGTGTTTGTTGGCTTTGTGGTTTTCTTTCTCTAGTGAGTTCGTTGAGATGAGTTCGTCCATGACACACACACACCCCATCACATCTTCTGTCGAGCTAAATATTTTTTACTCTCTCAGTTCCACTAACAAGCCCAGTCCAACCATCCAATCACAGACAGGCCATCACACATTCGACTCCACAAATGGTCTCTTTGGTTTGATGGGGGAGGTGGGGCCTTGGGTCCGGGAGTCACGCGAGAGCTGTCGGTACATGTTGTCCTGGTAGGCCTGTGCCACGGGCAGAGTCCTCGCCACCTTCACGTCTGGGTAGGTGGGCACCTGGCTGACCCGTTCCAGGATGTCCCCACTGCCACGGGAGCCATTGGCCAGCTTTCCCAGAGAGGGGGGCTGAGTCTGGGAGTAGTAATCCTCTTCTAACAGGTGTCCGTTTTGGGCGTTGTTGGTCTTGTTGTAGTAGGCGATATTACCCAGTGAGGCGGGGGGACTGTAGGTGGAACCTTGCTGGACCAGCTGACCGGGGGAGGTGGGGCTGATGGCAGAGTCCATAGATGTCATTGCCCTGGACCGTGAGGGCTGATGCAGGTACTGCTGAGTCCGAGCCGTCTTGTCTATGATCCCCATAAAAGGCGTATTGCGGGAGCGAGTGGTCTCTCCCTGATACAACCCCCCACCACCCTGGGAGGGAGAAATGGGAGAGATGTCATCACAGGTGCGCTCGTATGTGGCTTGTAAGGGAATCTCCATCTGCTGAATGGAAGAGGAAGGCCTGAAACCCGGGGCTAAATTCGAGGTGGATCCAGTTGAGATGTTGTTGCTGGAAGGTGAGAATCGAAGGCCTACACTCTGAGAATGGATGAGAGGCCTAGGGGTGGGCACATGCTGCTTCATTTCAGTAGTATTGGCACTCACAGGGCGTCTAACCATATGGGGGATCTCGGGAGAGCCCAGCTGGCAGGGGGGCATAGCATTGGCACGCTCAAGAACGTGTTCAGAGACTGGGTAGTAGGCGGCTGACTGGCTGCGGCTTATCTGAGGTGTCTGGCTGTAACGGATGCCCCCTGGGCCCCCACTGCTGGCGCGGTAGGCAGAGGAGGGGCGCTGGGGTAGCTCATCCTTCAACAGGCTCGACTCCATAACCCCTCCTCGGCCGCCGTGCTGACAGAGGGCCCCAGAACTGAGGCTGGCCTGGACTTGGGACATTGACCGTCCATCCAGTGAGGGTTGGTACACCAAGCGGCTCTCTACATCCACTGAACCCCCTTGATAGCGACCACCCATGGAGTGGCCCATCTGGCCACCATAACTACTATTTCCCATTACGTTGCTGGGCTGGTTTGTGCGGACTATTTGGGCTATGGAAGGCTGCAGACGGAGGCCTTGGGCTTGGTGGTGTTGTGAGGATAAAGAGGGCTGCGAACTCAGCTGGAAAGAACGTTGGCTGCTCATCTTGGAGAGGGGAGATTTGGGTCTTCCAGGAAGCTGCTCTGTCTGATAGCGCACAGGTGACCCAGACTGAGACCTGTACAGACAAACACTTTCTAATGGTGGACTGGCTCTATACTGAGCAGCCCGACGTAAAGGGGAAGGCGGTGGGCTCTGGTGATCCATCCCCTGACCCCCGGTACCCATAGGAGGTGGGCTGAAGCGGTAGGATGGCTGGTGTACTGGGGAGGTGTGAGGGGGACTGTGTCTGTAATGGGAGTTCTGATGTGTTGGAGAGAGGGAGGGTGACGTGGGCTGGTAGGAGCCCCGAGTTGGGGAGGACATGGAGGAAGAGGTGGGGTGGTATTCATAGGGCTGGCCCATGGGTGAGCCTCCAGCCAAGTAAATCTGATCTGGATGTGTGGGGGAGAGGGGTGGACTCTGAATTATAGGAAGGCTGGAGGGATTTGAGAGGGACTCAGGTGGGGGCAGACCCATCGACATAGCTTCCAGCTCCTGCTCCAGGTAGTCCTCATCCTCAAACAAGTCCTGTACGGGCTCCATGTCTTCCAGACGGGGCTCTGGTGGAGGGGGGAGAGGCATGGACAGAGACAGGGACTCCTCCTCTTCTGGGGGAGGTGTAGGAGGGGGTGAGGGAGGAGGCTCCAGCTCCAGGTCCTGCTGCTGGTGCTCCTCCTGGTTAAGTTGGTGGCATTCCTCTTCCACCCTCTGGAGCAGCCGCTGGATTTCTCTGTTATTGGGGCACTGCTTTATGGCTTCATTCAGGTCCTCTAAGGCTTCAGGAAATTGTCTAAAATAATAGAAAATAAATAAAATAAATAAAGTAAATTACGCAAAACTGTAAAATCTGGGGGAGGAATATAGAGATCCTTTAAAAAGGAAGACCACGGAGAAAGGGGTAAGGAAAAAGGAAAGCATTCTTCTGATCTGTACAAGGATAAAAATGAGTGTACCTGCTGCTACGCTTGGCGCGTGCCCTGGCGTAGTATGCCTCATAAGATTTTGGTTTCAGTTCGAGCGCTTTAGTAGCAAATTCCTCAGCCATCCCAAAGTCCTGGAGAGATTAAGCACAGGAGAAGAATAATGAACACTACAGAACAGTGAGAGAAATTGACATGTGGCCAATAGTATCATTAACCATCAAAGGCTTTAGTAACATCCTTCAGTTTTAACAATTTAGTGTTTTTCACTGTTGCTGCTTTTCTGCTGACTTACGTTCATTTTCCTTCGACATCGGGACAGGTTGAGGAAGAGCGATACTTTGAGTTCCCTGAATGTCTTAAGGTCCTCGCTGAAGCCTTCGCGTGGAAACTTTTTGAGAGCGTACTGATAACGCTGTGCAGCCTCCTTCACCTTCCCCTTCTGTTGGACAAATACAAAAAGATACATCTGGCTTATCCTTCATTTATGATATATACAGTGGGGCAAAAAAGTATTTAGTTAGCCACCGATTGTGCAAGTTCCCCCACTTAAAATGATGACAGAGGTCAGTAATTTGCACCAGAGGTACACTTCAACTGTGAGAGACAGAATGTGAAAAAAAAATCCATGAATTCACATGGTAGGATTTGTAAAGAATTTATTCGTAAATTAGGGTGGAAAATAAGTATTTGGTCACCTCAAACAAGGAAAATCTCTGGCTCTCACAGACCTGTAACGTCTTCTGTAAGAAGTTTTTCTGTCCCCCACTCGTTACCTGTATGAATGGCACCTGTTTGAACTCATCATCTGTATAAAAGACACCTGTCCACAGCCTCAAACAGTCAGACTCCAAACTCCGCCATGACCAAGACCAAAGAGCTTTCGAAGGACACCAGGAAAAGTATTGTAGACCTGCACCAGACTGGGAAGAGTGAATCTACAATAGGCAAGCAGCTTGGTGTGAAAAAATCAACTGTGGGAGCAATCATCAGAAAATGGAAGACATACAAGACCACTGATAATCTCCCTCGATCTGGGGCTCCACGCAAGATCTCATCCCGTGGGGTCAGAATGATCATGAGAACGGTGGGCAAAGATCCCAGAACCACACGGGGGGACCTGGTGAATGACCTGCAGAGAGCTGGGACCAAAGTAACAAAGGTCACCATCAGTAACACACTACAACGGCAGGGAATCAAATCCCGCAGTGCCAGACGTGTTCCGCTGCTGAAGCCAGTGCATGTCCAGGCCCGTCTGAAGTTTGCCAGAGAGCACATGGATGATACAGCAGAGGATTGGGAGAATGTCATGTGGTCAGATGAAACCAAAGTAGAACTTTTTGGTATAAACTCAACTCGTCGTGTTTGGAGGAAGAAGAATACTGAGTTGCATCCCAAGAACACCATACCTACTGTGAAGCATGGGGGTGGAAACATCATGCTATGGGGCTGTTTTTCTGCCAAGGGGACAGGACAACTGATCCGTGTTAAGGACAGAATGAATGGGGCCATGTATCGTGAGATTTTGAGCCAAAACCTCCTTCCATCAGTGAGAACTTTGAAGATGAAACGAGGCTGGGTCTTCCAACATGACAATGATCCAAAACACACCGCCCGGGCAACAAAGGAGTGGCTCCGTAAGAAGCATTTGAAAGTCCTGGAGTGGCCTAGCCAGTCTCCAGAACTCAACCCCATAGAAAATCTGTGGCGGGAGTTGAAAGTCCGTGTTGCTCGGCGACAGCCCCAAAACATCACTGCTCTCGAGAAGATCTGCATGGAGGAATGGGCCAAAATACCAGCTACTGTGTGTGCAAACCTGGTAAAGACCTATAGTAAACGTTTGACCTCTGTTATTGCCAACAAAGGTTATGTTACAAAGTATTGAGTTGTATTTTTGTTATTGACCAAATACTTATTTTCCACCCTGATTTATGAATAAATTCTTTACAAATCCTACCATGTGGATTCATGGATTTTTTTTTCACATTCTGTCTCTCACAGTTGAAGTGTACCTCTGGTGCAAATTACTGACCTCTGTCATCATTTTAAGTGGGGGAACTTGCACAATCGGTGGCTGACTAAATACTTTTTTGCCCCACTGTATACACACACACACACACACACATACACACATATATATTAGGGGTGGGGGAAAAAATCGATACTGTGTAGTATCGTGATATTTTGTTTGCTAATAATGTATCGATACAGGGACAGCAGAAATCGATATTTTGTTACAAAAAAAGTTTTTGTGGACTGGAACTGACTTCAGAGCATGTTGATCAGCTCCTTTTTCTGAGCAAGAATCCTGACATTCCTTCACTGTCCAAATGTGTTTAACTTGTTTTTTGGCAGCAATAAACATTACAGTTTACTTATTTTAATTTAAGACATGTTTTATTTTAATTAAGTTTAAAACTTTTTTATTTAATGTAAAATTATATTTTGTTTTAATTTACTTTCAAGTTCACTAATTAACCTACCAAACATGTATTTGGACTGTGCAAAGAAGTACCCACACAGGATAACATGAAAACTTCATATTCTTCAGATATTTGATGTTTCAGCTGGTAACCATTTATTTTCCACCCAATACATGATTACAATCAGTTATTTTGAATCAGGAACTTTCTTGTACGGAGCCAGCTGGACTAATCACTGCACCCAAATTCCAAAATCATTTTTTCCAAGTACTGTTGCAGTGCTATTCATCCATCTGGATGGTTTTGTTGTGAATTGCCAAGTTTTGTAGAATAGACAGAATAGAAGATTTCTACCTTCTTAAAATACATTTAGTTTCTTTCCAGAAACCAAACAACAAATAAATAAATTGCACCAAGTCAAATCGTCTAATACATTTTGGTGTAAGCTGTTTTATGTAGGAGCTATTTTCTTTTTAATAAACTACAATGACCAGCCAGAAGAAGCATGCAGCTAGCCGGCATTACAGTCAAGCATCTGAGCGGTTTCCCCAAACAAAACTGCTCTCGATTTATTTTGAGAAACTGATTTCTGGAAAGAGACATTTCTGCTAAGTTATTTTTTTAGCATTGTTTCCACTTTTAGCACCGTAAGCTGGGTCCTCTTTAATTCCATTTATTTTAAGTGAAAGAAAAGATCATTACAGCAAATAGCCAATGCAAATTTTCCCCGACATGATCAGGAGTTGAAGAACCATAAAGAGCACGTAGGCACTTCATCTTCTATTCTAAACCAGATATTATGATGTCATCATTTTTCCCAACCACCTAAAAAGAGGTTTAAAATACCCACTTGTAACACCTTATAAGAACATAGTGTGATTTTAATTTCCCAATGATATGTATTTTATATCCACAAAACTTATGCCCAATATATTTTTGCACCATAATATTCTCTAGCGACTACATCACAGGCTAAAATAGTCCATTTGTACCGTTTAAGCACCTATAACACATTAGAAAATACTGGTGGGCTACCCCTCACCCTCCAAGCAGATGGATCTATGATATTAATTTGAAAATCCAAGATGGCGTCTTTCTCAAGTTATCGCGTTCACAGTATTTTCAGAAAACTCTGTGACCTTGACACTCAAGTCAAGGTCACAGACAGTCAAACACACCTATGATGTTTGAGAAGATGTATCTATAGTATTCCTTTGAAACTCCTACGTCATTTCATTCTCGTGTTCACAAAGATGGGGGATAGGCATGTACTAGCTTCCAAAATTGGGCAACGTGCACCAAAACAATCTAGATGGATAAATTGCAAAATATCTAATTAGCCATATAAATTCATTTGTGGACAAACACTACTGAGATCTTATTTAAATAATGTCTTTGGCTTTATGAATATTCTAATATGGATATGATTTATAGCCAGATATGCGACACAAAGATCAGAATTTTTCAATGGGAGTTTATGACTTTACCAAAAAGGCATCTTTAAACTTGCATATAAAGGATATCCATAACCCATCTTTCATTCACAGTATGAAATCTGAGCTGCTGAGTGCACAGCCTGTTCTCTGACCTTGTAGAAACTGTCTCCTTCCTCGATGAGTTTGCTGAGTAAGATGTTCATGATGTCGGGTTTGGAGGTGGCCATAGCCCACGTGGCTGGACCTGTGTGACAAAGGGGGGAGCAGATGAAAGAAAGACACGCAGTAATAAGCAGAGAGAAGGAGCAGGAGGAGAAAGAGGAGAGGAGCGACTGGGAGTCACAGTACACACAACAATAATAACAGGAATGAGGACAACAGTCAAAATGGAGGAATGGAAGAGAAAAGACAGGCAATCCACTGCAGAGGAAAGATTACGAAAAAATAAATAAAAAACTATCCTGACACCTCGAGAGCACTGTCACCATCGTGACATCATGCCTGGGTCAAATGCCATTTGCCAATAATTTTTTAAAAGTGCTTATTTGTCGTACAAAAATTAGCATTGTCATTGTTGTGAAAAGTGGCTTTTTATTTTGTTTTTTTAACAATTAATTATATAATATCTGCAAATATGTTTTGGCCCAGGCAACCTAGTGTAGATGTGTATACAGAGAAATTAAATCAAAGCATACTGTCATGACTTTCTACTAAGACACAGTTTCTGTCTTGTTAAGAAGTGCAGGTGTACAGTAATTCACAGACGTGATTAAAAAGCAAGAAAATCAAACGGGGGAAAAAAAACTAACAGGGGAAAAAAATGATTGAGAAATCAAACACAATCCCTTGACTGAAACGGTCTTTGTTGTATCTGCGCAACAGCAATCCTTGACACATGTGCACACACCACAGAGATGAAAAGGAGGAGGATTTAGCACAAGGAGACAGAGGGGCAGTTACGGGAAAAACAAAAGAGGCAAGCAGGAGGGATAAAACGGGGCTCTGCAGGCGTGAGCTGTCCCCTGAACTGGTGGTGAGGGTGGGAATGCTGCTGCCTGGCCTAGCTGACACTGACAAAACGTCTGGAGGATGGTTTATCACTGCAGTCTGTGGTGGCGGTGGCACAGAGGTATTACAAATACATGCAGTGACGCTAAATCACTACCACGCAAGAGTTACTGTGGGCTTCCGTCATGCATCTGTGGGATGGAGGGTCAACACCTTGATACGACGTCACAGGCTGGAGGCTGGGCATGCTGTCATTAACCAACGTTAGCATCTACCTCTAGGCAATCCCGACTGCGTCTCTGTCAGTGCTAATACCTTTGCATGTTATTATTTGTCAGTTTGGGAAGGTTTTTGGTAGCTAAGCTCGCCTGCCGACACTTAGGACGACACAGACAACACAGAGAGAGGAGATAGAGCTGTCAAAATGCCTGGTAGGGTGAGAAGTCGACAGCCTTGGCTTTACCTCGGGGCCGACTGGGCAGCGTCTGACATCCTGGGGCCGGAGAGAGAGGCGGGGGGATAGGAGTAAGAGGGGAAGAGGAGGGAGGTCATGAGCAAGGGATGGAGTGTAAGTAGGAAGGGGAGGGCAGGATTGCAGGGAAACAGGGGTGTGGGAGTGCGTAGGAATGAGAGGAAAGAAAGAGATAGAAACAGCAGGAGGGTGAAAGAGAAGAGAGGTGATGATGGTGGAGGAGGAAGAGAAGTGAGAAAAGGAATACAAGCAGCAGTGAGAAGCGGAGATAAGTGCCTCAGCAAAAAGATACAAAAGAAAAAAACAAAAAGAAACCACCACAAGCGCTAATAACAACCTGTCTCTGAGCAACCGCAGAGGAATCGAGAGAGGGGACGTGATTGTGAGAGAAACAGGGAGATAGCGTGAGCGATAGAGACAAACAGAGGCGCTGAGAGAACATGACAGAGAGAGAGAAAGCAAAACAACACAACAGCAACAGTAGTACAATAAAAAGAAACACATCAGAGCCATAAATAGCTGTGGAGAAGCAGCACCAGGGGGGTGGGATGGCATACAGTAGCAGGAAGTTGTTTATGCTACATGGAGACACAAACCTGAATCCATGGCTTATTACACTGGAGTACTACAGTGCTCTATAATGACCAGCAGGAAGTGTGTACACAATCATCTTGTGAATTCTCCTTTTATAGTCTTTCATGCAGCTCATGCTTAAACGCCGATGCATGACCTTTTCAGCCAAAATACAATCTCCAATTGTATCTTATTTCACAGCAGGCAAATAATGCTGTTATGTGGTGCTACAGAACAAAGGTGCTGCACTTAAGAGTCCCTCGTCTGTTTGCTAAATAATAGGTTCTTTAATTCTGTCAACTTGCTCTTACCTATCTTGGCTCCTTTCTTTAGCAGGGCGACTACCACGGATGTGTTTCTGCAGCCCACTGCTCTGTCCAGAGGACGCATCCCGCTGTAGTCTACGTGCTCTATCATGGCCCCATGGTCCACCAAGAACTGGACCTGGAGAGACAAAGAAAATGGAATGAATGAGCGAAAAAGAGAAGGACAGAGAGACATATCATCCAGGATTCCAAAGCCTCTCTTGTACATTACGCCAACAAAGGAACAGTGATGAACCAGCAACGGGGGCCATGGTTGGCCAAGGAGTCTCTGATGCACGTGAGAAGTGAAGGCTGGTGTGGTCTGATCCAGCAAGACGAGTTACTGTAGGTCAAATTGCTGATAGTTATTATTATTATTATTATGTATGACCATTTGGGAGGTCTTTATCAGTAAAGGTAATGTTGTAGAACTTGTGAAAATATACTTAAAAGTCAAAATTTGGTGCTTTCCTTAAAATGTTTGAAATATGCCCAGTGAGGCCGGATTAGGGTCTTTGCCAGGCCCATTCTGGCCCCTTGGCCTTATGTTTGACACCTCTGTCTATAAAAAAGAAATCATACTACTCTATAGCTTACCATAGAAATAGCTAAGCTAGTTACAAATTTGCTAAATCAATGTCAGCAATATAAAAACCTGCTCAGACACATACGAGCTACGTATGGGTGTCGTATATGCATTCCTTTGGTTTCCACATTAGCTACATACCACTTCAGAGTCGCCGTAGAAGGCAGCCAGGTCGAGGGGCGTGCGTCCGTTCTTGTCCGCGTGGTCAGTGGCGGCTCCGCTCTCCACCAGGCAGCGGACAACAGGTAAATGGCCTTTCAGACACGCCCAGCTCAGAGCAGTTAGACCCTCCTTATCCATCAATGACAGGGAGGCTCCTGGGACGGGAAACAGTAGCAGGAACAGTGAGACGCAGCCAAGCGTATTTTTGTACTCCATCTCAGAGTAATCTCCATCTGTGGTTGGCTGGTTTGTATTTGTGCGTCTCTGTTTTTTTAATAACTAACTGCTGTATTACTTTTGATTGATTTTGTAAATTTGCCATTGATTTCATTTGGATCCAATTACAGTAAACATAATTTGAAAACCGTAATTAGGTTCAGTTTTATTAGTGCAGTCAGTATTCTTGTGTTGTAATCTCAAATAAATTTGAGGCAAATATATTTGCTTTAAATCTTTTCCATTTTAAGGGGATTTTCTTTTATCCTTCGCTGGCTCCTGTGACCTGTCAAATCTGATTCTCCTGCCATCCATCATGTCTGACTTTGATATACAACTTTGTGTTTGCACCCAGTCCAAATACAGAAACATTTAGCAGTGCTAGCATGACCATCAGGCAAATACCGACACATATTTCTTCCCTTCACTATTTGAGTTCAGAAGATCTGTTGAGAGATGTGCACAAACACTTCCCAACAACAATTACAATGTTGTATCGGTTTCCTGCTGTGACAGAAGTATTTTTTTAGCTAAATACATTGACCTGACTGAGTTTCAATTTGCTTTCAAGTTCTTTTCTTTATTCACCTTGAGCTAGTAAAAACTCAACAGTTCCCAGGTGTCCTTCTGAGGCGGCCATCATCAGAGGCGTACGACCCTGCTTGTCAGCCAGGTTCACATCTGCTCCATGTGTAAGTAAAAGGTCCACAATCTGCAACACCCAATGCAACATCAAAGAGATAAGTTAACACGAAAACTGCAGCTAGAAATTCATTTTTAAAACTATTACTCTGACAGTTAGATTAGGCAACAGCAGGGAAAATTAAGCTTTTCCCAAAGCCTAATGAGATGCATCCAAATTTTTCATTTTTTTGCAAGTTTTCAAAGCAAAATATATTCATTTAGCAAATAGGATCAGGTGGCCACTGACCTGCCAGTGTCCCTGCCGGACGGCGCTGAACAGTGGGACGATGCCTCGCCTGTTGGGCTGAGCCACAGCTGCACCCTGCTCCAGTAACAGACGGCAAACCTCCAGCTTCCCACGACCAGAGGCTGCAGTTAGAGCTGAATGCACAGATACACAACCGTGTGATGTTATGGCTAGTTAGGAGCACAAAATTAGCATATTATCATCTGCTCATTTCCAACTCCATACTTTTTTGCATAATTGCATATCTTCGTTTTTTAGTAAGTCAAAAGAATCCTTATTAATCTCATGCTGGGACTTGAGCCCCTAATTCATCCTCTGTCTGAAGTAAGCCATTTGAACGCCTTTCCCTTTCACTTTATTCTAATTTGAATAACAGACTTGAGAGACTGCTGAGCCCGATGACCATATTAAGGATATCCTCTCTCTGTGAGAAAGAGAGTTTAGACCAGTATGAAGCTCGAGCTTTAGGTTCATAGAGATTACACTTACACATACTGACTTGATTATTGCTTTAATGTACATAAGACGCAGGTACTTTAAGTGACGAGGAGAGGAGAGATGTAATTGAAATCATTTCAGCAGACTGAATCAGAGCGGCAGCAGACCTGGTAGTGTGAGCCCAGCTTCAACCTACTTGTTCTTTGCTGGAGAAACATTTAGGTATATCATAAACTCTAAGTGTCAATATGCATAGTCTCCCTCAGGCTGTTAACATACTTCCACTTGACCTATCTAGTAACACTGGGATTGGAAATCATGTGCCAGAACAGCTGTTACCCTTTTGAACCCTTATAAACAATGAAAGCAGAGCTGAATGACTCCCCCTCTTCAACAGTGAGAAGACAGTCGTTCCAAAACTGTAGCAGGGGCACTAAAGATTGCAATGAGGTTTTATAGCTCTAGGTTATAATGATACATTACATTTCTCAACATCCTGCAATCAGACTAGTCATTTCTAAGCACCCTAGAGCTCAGTCAAAGCCCCCCTCCTCTCCCCTGTGTGGGCCCAGCCCTGTCTATGCTCCAATGACACCACTGCACTGTCATCAGCGTCTGACGCAGCAGCAGCCAGCAGCAGACACACAAGAAACATCTCCCACATCCGCACTGCAGCGCTCTGCCTCGCAGTGAAAAACCCTCTCACAGAAACTCCATCAGTCTGAACTTTATGGGGAAAAAACGATGATACATCTTTGCATTTGCACAGGGGATTTAACATGAGCATTCACAGTCATCTGTTATTCTGAACTGGTGGTTTTAGATGCATAATGCTCAGTTACAGTATGGATTCCCACCTGTCTCTCCCCACAGAGTGTCAAAGTTATTGATCTGAGCCCGCTCCACCTCCTCTTCATCTTTCTCTGGCAGGTCCAGCAGGTAAGACACGATCTGATGGGGAATAAGATTCAAGATGGCACTGATTAATGTCCAAGTTTCCTCTTACAGAGCGAAATCTACTACCCTTTAAATCTGTTGTAATCTGATCTGAGAGACCGGATTGTACACAAGTCATCAGCAACAGTGCTGACAACCAGATCTCTGCCAGTCAACTGCAGAATATATTTATATTACAGTGAGCTGACATTAGGAATCGCATTACATTTACCATCCAGCTTAACTTCATATAATTCATATATTTAAAAATGTCCAAAGTGCTTTTTCTCCAAACCCTACAGCAGGTACGTGTGATTAACAGCTGGTAGTTACACACAAACATACCAGATAGGCCAATTATCAGCAATCATCACGCCCATGTTTCAGTGACACATTGTGTAACCTATTGTATGTTTATCCAATTATCCAGTTTTAAATATGAAAACTGTTCTGCTGATTAAATAGGCACATTTGGACAGTTGAGTATTCAGAGCATCATTTTCTTGTCCCTCTTAAAAAGACCAAAAGCCTCTTTATTCTGAATCTAATTAAGTTCTCAGAAATGAACCGCATTTCAGTTCTCATACAGCGGTCTGTACTACTCCCCTCCCAAAACAGAAAGAAGTGGAAGACATCGCTGCATAACTGAGCGAGAGGATAGGAACATCACAATCTGAGAAATAAACTCCTAACAGGCCTCAGCTGGCAGCTTGATTAACTTTGTGGTGGTTTGGGAAGGGAGTAGCACATCCTATTGTGTGAAAACAAAGTCCCAGAAGAAAATTATTCCTAAGGGGACAGCAAACCTATAAAAACTGAACTTGTACTCTGAAATCTGAATTTTGAGCTGAGCTAACATGATCAGCTGGAATTTTAACACCATAAAACTGTCAATGGGGTTGAAAAACAAACAAAAAACAGGAGTGATGTTTGAAAAAGTATATCTGTGGCTAGTGTATCAAAAAGCAAATGAATGAATGAATGAATAGCAATGAGTGACTGCATTGTTCACCATTTACAACATTTCTGATTAATATAATGCTAATAGCCTTACTTTAAAAAATAGTGGCATTTCTAAGTGACTTCAAATGTGTAAAAGTTAATGTAACCTTCCTTTTCTTCCCCCAACAAGTGATGACTACAGAGAGCATCTTTAACAGATGGCTTACACAGCAGAACAAGCCTCAATGAGAAATTCTATAGTTATTGCTTCTTTTACAGGGTTACTAAATCTGATTTACCACCACCATTGGTGTGAATGCTGTACATGAAGCCACAAAAATGGTGCAATAACAAGTACTTCTAACATTTTATGTCACTTTTTTTTTATTACAACTTAATACAGAGACTCAACAAAATGAAAATAGTCAATAATAGAAATAAGCTCAAAGGAACTGAACAGCAGTGGTATTCAATTAAAATTTAAGGCGGTCCAGTTAGGCTCCAGAACATCAAAGTTCCATATGCATTATAATTTAATGCAGCAGGCTAAAAGTTTGATCAGTGTCTGTATATAGTCAACAACTGACTGTCAAGTATAACTTATTAAAAGTGTTTCAAAGATATTTATTATTACATTTCACAATGTCCTGGAGGACACTCTGATAATAAAATAATAAAAATGTGTTAACGCTTGTTTTCAAAAATGAAAAAAAAAAAAAAAATACAAATAAAGTACTTAATTAAAGAAGTTAAATAACAAAAACATGTAGTTTGAGATTCCTGTTTTCCTTAAGTACGATTCTCATGTAAACCATCTCAGCTTTAAGCCTTTCCCTCTGTTTGTTTCCCTGATTTATGCATGGTTTAGACTTATGCAGGAAACCTACACTGTAACTTCCAACATAACGAAACCTTTTAACCGCAACTTTCCACGTAACCTGGCGTACACATACCGAGACATGTAACCACATGTCGGGTCAATGCAGTCCGCAACAACTTGAATAGCATGGAAGGATGCAGCATTGGGTTCAGAAGGGTTACATTCAGTTACATCATGAGTTAGGACGTAGATTTCCTGCAGAAATCTAAATCATGCATTGATTGCAAGTCTAAATCTGTCTGTAGGTGACTAGGCTTGAGTACCCAGGTTTTAATCATCACGTTAAGATTTGAAGAACCATTTATGTGGCATAATAACCCAAATTCGTCCCCATTCATGTGTCCCTGCTGTACCTCTGTGTATCCCATACTGGCTGCAGCGATAAGAGCCTGCTGGACTGCGTGACTCTTGGTGAAGGTCGACTGTTGTTGAGTCTGCGGTGACTGCTGTTGCGACCCCATACTCCAGTCACACTGGATAAGATATTTCACAACCTCCATGTGGCCCCTGAGGGCTGCGTGAACCAGCGCGCACTGACCATTCTTATCCAAGTGGTCCACCTGGTAGCAGGATATAGATTTGATCAAAAACATGTTACATGGAAATCAGGCCAGTTTTTCCCCTTGCCATTTCCGTTCACAAACCTTCGCTCTCCTGCGGCAGAGTGCAGTCACAATTGTCATATGCCCGCCAGCAGCAGCGTAGCCCAGCGGCGTGAGGCCGCTTTCAGACTGTGCGTCAACAGAAGCGCCAAACTCAAGCAGCAAAGCCACCATGTCCATGTAGCCCAAATGGGAGTGGACACAGAGGATGGGGGCGTTGTTCAGCACCTCTGTACGGTAGTTCACATTGGCGCCGCCCAACATCAGCAGCCGGCTCACCTAAACAAATGGATTAAAGACAAAAATAAAGAAATATGAGGAAAAGCTACCACTGCAAACTATGACTTTGGGTATTCAAACCATCTCAGTCCAGAGAGAGGCAGATCTCTTTGAAGCATAGTCAGAGAAGTTTTCATTTTTTAGTATCCAGAGTGTTTTTGAATATCCTCCTCTCAGCCGTGCTAGCACCTGTACCTTGATGTTTGGAGTGTAGAGGTTTCGGAGTGAAGAAAGAGCAGCTGAGAGACCCTCTGTGCTGTAGGATACCCACAGGCCTTGCAAGATGGATGAGGAAACTCCGACTTTCTTGCTGAGACCCTTGAAAAGAGAGAGACAGTGTGTAAATATTCATTACTGCAGAGCTAGACCACAGCTGCGTGGGGGCGTGTATGTGTGTATCTATAGACGAGTGTGAGGACAAACAACAGTATACCTTGAAGATATGTGCTTTGAGGATGTGATGGCCCAGCTCAATCGTCTGCTGCCTGTTCAGCTTGTTCTCCAGCCGAGAGAACCAGAAGGCCAGAAGGGTGTGCCCACTCCTGTGGAGACAGAAAAACACTTTCAATACTTGAGACTGAGTCATCAGGTCATAACATTTTGTTATCTGTGGAGTTTTAATTATAATGCAGGAAAATAAAGTGTAAACAGAGACGTTTGCATTTAAAGATTCTGATTATGTGACACTATAGATGCAATTTTAAATATAATGAGAATACTGCCTGTGAATTCTTCACAGCTTTCTCCCCAAAAATCCAATAAGCTGTTCACATGTTCCCCAAAATCCGGTTAATAAACCTCTGTTTTATTATGATTTTATTAAACCTTCTTACGATCATCTTCAGCAATCATGATGGGGAGAGTCTCTTTTCTCATGTCTGCCTGCCCCTTCTCACCTAGGGTCGCACAGGAATTTTGTTTTTTCCCCTTCTTCTCTCCAGATCAGCCACTCTCTGAAGGAGGGGTGAACAAACATCCTGGTGCCATCCCTCCTCTTCACAAGGAAGACCGACAAGTTATCTACACGCTGCTGGAAATCCTCCCAGTCCAGGGTGCCCTGTCACCACAAACATGGTCTCAATGTTAAAGATCGGAGATCAAAAGCATGCGTTTATCAACAGTTATGTCCTGAAGGATTTGCTGCCTAGATGACGTCGATATCAGTCAGGGAAGCAAACAATACTGCACAAATACCACCACAAATATGAGTAATAAGAGGATGATGTTTTAATGTTTAAAGACATGAAAATCTTCCTTCTATAATAGTATTTCAGCAATTTTGAAGTTTTTCAATATATTTGTATATTGAAACCCATTAAAGAAAACTGGTTATTTTCTGTCTACCCCTACTCAGAAGCCAGCAGTGTTTAATTAATCATCAACAATAAAAAGCATCAAAGCTGAATTTTATTTCCTCCTTGCCCCTTAACAGGATGTCTAGTTTTAATATCAACAAGAACACCGTTTTCTTCCACTGACGGCCTCACTAGAAGGTCCAAAGGTCTGAGGTGTTGTGTGTTTTGGAATAGCTTACCTGCAGCGAACCAGCGTTAATGGCCTGATATATCTGCTCATCATTCAGCGGGTGGAGCGAGGCCACAGCCACGTTGAGCAGGGGAAGCGCCCGTTCAAACGATGACTGTGTGGGGAAGCGCATGTTGCACTGCAGCAGGTATACCTCAGCCAGGTTGACTGGAACCACCTGAGGAAGGAAGGATGGAAGGAGGGACTCTGATTTGTAATGCTGATTTCCTCTGGATATAACCCTACACCACATGAATAATGGATCATGTTTGTACAGCCCATCTTCAACTATTCCACTTTCTCTTCCTTAGAGAGAAGAATGTGGATTTATCAGATGTCATTTTTTAATGTTTTTTTTAAGAAATAAAGTTTGGAAGCCTGTCTGAATACATGAAATTAAATGAATCTGGGGCCGTGAGATAAAATATTTCATAATGAAATACTACAACAAAACATTTCAAATGCATAATTTATGAAAGATGTGTTGTATTCAGACTGTCAAAAACAGAGTTATTTGAAAGTACTTCTACACAATGCATGTCAGAGTGCAGGTAAACAAAAACAGCTCTCCAGCAGTGCATCTGCAAATAATAAGTGACGTGCATGCACAGACTTCATTAATTCTGAGGTCAGTGTCGGGTTAGGTATATTAGCATAAGTGTCAAAGCCATAACAAATTTATACCTTATAGCTGGAGCTTTTGAGGACAAGGTAGCCCTTCTCAATGAGGTCAAAGGTGAGTTTGAGGTACAGGTAGGATCCCTGGCTCAGGGCCTTGAGGTGGGTGCTGAGCTTGCCGAAGGTGGTGTTGTCCATCTTGCCATTGAGCGAGATGTTGTTCTGGATCTCCGGGCTGCTGTGGATGCGGTGCAAGATGTAGCCCTGCAGGTCCTGGTCTATGGCATCATTCTCCTCCAGGCTGTCCAGAGAGATTCGGTGAAAAGGCAGCGCGTTGGTGATCTCCTGGAGAGTCAGAATGATTTCAGTTAGGAAGTCATTTTTCATGACGTTGGTAGAACGATACTGTTAAACTGTAGATACTCACAAGTACAGGAACTCATATAGAGGTCAAAAATAAATAATAAGATGGTATGACTTCTACCTGTAGCGTGGTCCTGACTGTGACCACCAGTTTGAGCCAGGGAGGGAACTTATTGATGGTTTTGGTGAGGAAGGAGACAATGGTGTCTCCATAGTCTGGTTTGTGGAACTCAGCCTCGTTGAGGCCGTCAATGAGGATAATGAGATCCTCCTCAGAGTTAATCTTCCTCTCTGAAAAACACGGGGTGAAGGTTAGAGGAAGTTCAGGCAGGCCATGAAGTCAAGCTCAGCCCCAATTGCTGCAATCGAGTCCACATCACCTTATGGCGCAGCTAAAAAGCATGCTGCTTTAACCTGCCTACAGCTGCTGCTCCCTGTGCAAGCCACTTTGCAAACCTCCTCCACCCCAGTTTCTCCTTTCATCTGTGTCTTGCTGCTGTTCTCCTCAGCCCTGGCTTTCCATGTATGTATGAGGAAGTTTAACAGAGGTCCCAGAACAGAACCATTCTGCCAAAATATTCATTACTAAAGAAGGAAATGTAATTTTTTCTAGACTACAGTTGTCCTGACTGAAATATCTTCCCGAGCCCACAACACAACTGAAGATCAAGCACTGAGAAAGAAATTTGATATGGTAATAATTATACTGTGAGTACTTTGAGTATAAGGAAATTAATATTGAACCAATGTGTCAAGTCAGGGAATAAATTAGACTGTGAAAGGGCACAAAGTTTGAATTGTGAGAAAAATACTTTTAACTTGTTAAAAATTACAGCTCAATATGTAAATTATCAACACATTTAGACCTACAGAGAAAATTAAGTGAAAACATGTAATAAAAAGATGAACCTTTTTATGTATTATAAACAGCTCAGGACCTCAAACAGCTGAAGTGAAACTACTAATGTCTGAAAGGGAAAGATGGAGCTTACAGACATCTCAAATGTAGCTGCTCTAAACCTTAACAATATAATGTTGTCAAACACATAGAGCAGATCAAGTGCAATATGCATGTTTTCTCTGAATTGTAATGGTTACTATTTTAAACCACCTATCCCAGCCTTTCTTTAATCTGTCCTACCTTAAAGGCCCTGTCAAACCTGCCAGTTGTACTCCACTTGCCCAGTTTCCTAAAAAAAATTGTTCATAGCATGCCAAGATAAGACATTTTTTTCCTGTTAATAGGTCTTTATGAATCACCTTGGTGGTGCAAAAATACTATTTCATGCCTGTCAAACTGTTATATTTGGCATTTTTCATAGATTCAACTAAAAAAAACAGAGGAAAATCAGGTTTTTTGTGACAGGCAACAAAGTGCCTAAAGATACAATTTAAAAAATTTTCTTTGCTAAGCTGTCTGTTTACTGCCTATTTCCTTTGAGTTTGGTGCCCTTTTAATGCTTGATTTATAGGTCAGGGTTAAGTGGCTTAAAAATAAACATTGATCTGAAAATGATTCATGTACAAGGACTGGACTGAAAATGAATAAAAGCAGCCAATGTCCAAAGAACATTTTTGAAATACCATCAAAAAACCTGGAGAACTATTGCTCAAGATCATTTTTAAAATTAACTGGCTAACTGGAAGTAAAATATAAAGAAAGACATACTCAATTTCAACCACCTGTCCACTACTTTTACTTAATACTACACTTAAAGCTATTTATTACGTTTAGTGACAATTTTTTGCAATTTCAAACTGGTAGCTATAGTTTAAGTTAATAATCTTCCAGTGTTTTCCTTTTTTTTTTCAGAATTATATTTTTCCCTCTTCTCCCTAGGTTAGTTGAGCTAATCTGTCCACATATGCAGAAATACTTGAGAAATACAAACTCTAAATGCTTCACCTTTGTAAAGTGCATCCAAAGGCTCTAGGACCCCTCTCCTAAAGGAGGCCAGGGGGTCCTGGACGCAGGACCGCAGACTCAAGATGCTCTGCAGGTGTGGCTCCCTCAGCAGCTGCTCCCTATAGGCGACTAGGTGCGGTGAGCGGCACAGGAGAGCCGCAACATTGTGCACAAATTCTGGCACCAGGCAGGTGTAGGCGTTATCTGCCTGGCAGTAGTGGTACGCCACCACCTGGGGGCGACAGAGAGTTGGGAGAAGATTGCAAGCCAGGTCATTTGGAGAATTGTAAAGGTGAACACTCCCCATTTCCCTCTGGTACTCCCAACCTTGAGCAACCTTTGGATATTGCAAACTCAAGATCGGTGTCAAGGAGCACTTGGGGACACATGACACACTTTTAGAAATAACACTTTTTTCAGGGCTCCGTCAGTGCAAAGCCAGCTTTCCCGGTGTACAACAGCTACAACTCATTTGGGATTGAGTCAACTTCATGGTGGATGATTGCAGCATAATGAAACATAATACTGCTCGTTTCGCTGTATGGTTTTAGCTATTAATAATTCATCGCTTCCGGCTGCCAAAAGAGACTGACTCTGAGTTAGTTCATGCATGCTCATGTGTGAGAAGACTGTTGTACGAAGGAGTCAAGTGTTAAACTGTCATAATTCACAGCTACGTACTTGAAACATGTTCAGATTAACTGATTAAGCAAATATAAGAATGAGTTTTAAAAGAAGAAAGTTATTTTTGCACAGGCACATGGTGAGATGGAAAATAGCAGAGGGCAGGTGAATTTTCTGAGAGGTTAGCCGGCTAAACAATAGCAGCAGGTGTGACCGAGCACTCCAGGGGACTAAGAGATCACAAAGAGCTTGAACTTTCAGAAGCGGTGGCAACGATCAGAGGGCAGTGAGAAAAAAGGAAGGGGGTAAAAAAAAGAAGACTAATCAAAATGGAATGCTAATTTTTGGTCACAGTGGAATAAAGGGCTTTAAAACAAAAGGGGTGAAAAAGGGAGTGAGCTCAATTATTAATTCACAGAGTTAACACGATCTAATAGCCTGGCTGGGAAATGGCTTTCTGCAGGTATAAATATTTCATAAGGCTCCCTGGCAAAGTTGTTTTTTCTTTTTTAAACACATCTGCATAATGCATCAGGCTGGGACTGGGGATGCAGATGGCTACGCAGCAGGGGAAGGAGGGGGTACTGAGGTGCAACAGCAGACAGGAAGAAGAGCAGGAAAGAGAGCCGGCTTCACACATCACAAAGGGTTTACATCGCGGGCAGGTTAGAGGAAGTTAATGCTCAACATTTAAAAGCATTTACCACAACAAAGAGCCACACACGTAATTTGGAACGTTTCAAAAGGGCAAAGGCAAAGTCGCAGCTTATCTCCAGCACCTGTTTTTGAATTCTACCACCTCAGGACTAAGCCCCTTGTGAGTGCCTGCTGGTAGCAAGAAACTTTCTTTCAAAAGCTTGAAACTGCATAATTTCTGACAGAACATGAGCCATCTCTGCGCATGTACTTGGTAAAGGTATTTTCAAAAGAGCATGTCACTGGCTATCCTACTAACAATGTGAATTTAAGACATGAAAAGACAATTATCTTATCAAATCAAGGAAATTTCAAGGCTAACCTTAAATCTAAGATGACCATTTAGATGATTGAATAGAAATTTTTTCCCCTCGGTAGTCAGATACGCTTTGCAAAATCCAAAACAATACAGAGGCATGCAAATTCTCTTGACACAATATTTGGCAACTGATTTTGCTGTGAAAATAAAAGTCGGGGGATATGGAAGTGCCAGGAGGTAGAAATACACATGAGTGGTTTGAGCTTGTGCACTTACACTGCCTTAATATACGGCAATCAAATAAGAGCAGCAAATTTCATATTACAATCACTTCAAGCACACTTATTTGTGAAGCAAATGGTTGAAAAATAGATAATTTGCATTTGTAAAAGCACTCTACGAGAGGGGGGAAAAGTCAAAAACACACCAATCAGCTGTAGTGTTTTGATACTTTGAGACAAATGTTTAACCCGGATTCTTTTTCTGTGTTTTGTCTGTTTACTGCAGGCTGAAAAGTGAAGGTGTGTCCAGTACCTGAGATGCCAGCCTCCTCATGGCTTCCTCCTGACGTCGCCTCATCTCTGGGGTCCCGGGACAGCTGCCTCCTCCGAGGGTGCCATGCGTAGGCTGGGGTTGGGTAAGAGGAAGCCCCTCTCCATCTGGACACAAGGCAGCCAAACACACTCAAGGGCAGCTCAAATATGTGAAATATTTTTACATAACGGCTGAAGACTCATTAAGATTTCCAAAGTACTGCAATTTTAAACTGGAAGTCAGCTTGGTTTTTTTTTTTGTGATTACTAAGATTGTGCAGTCAAAACCAGGCAAACCATATTTAAAATTAACATATGCCTACGTTTGGGTGAGGCCTGGGGGCTGTCTGAAGCAATCTGTCTCATGCGGGTGCCGTGGCAGCTGAGCGCCACCAAGCGAGAGATAATCGCCGTCTTGCCGAAGCCGATGTTGCCTACTATCACCACGCCCTGGTTGGTGCTGACGTTGGGGTTGTTGAGGTGGGCGTCGATCTCTTGGAAGAGCCATTCGCGGCCGGTGAAGACCGAGTCCATGGTGATGCTGGGCACCTCAAACAGCAGAGGTTTGAGGGCGATGTCTTGAGGCCGATAGGGAGCAAAACGCACTGCGGGGTTATAGAGAATGAGTTTGTGGTATTTCAGCGACAAGCTGTGTCATTACTTTAATATTTTGCAATAATAGTCCACCTTGTAGTTGCGTTAATACAAGTAATAATATATTATACAGCGTGCATGAACTCGATATAGGTGCATACAATGTATCCATCTGTATTAGTGCACAATTAGCTACACATTGGTGCACAATATGGCAGTAAATGCACCACTGATTTGACGTTTTGCACACTTATCCCTACAAGTTGTAGCTGGAGTAATCCACTTTCTGGAACACTAAAGGCAAGAAAATTTAACTTTAAAGACGTAAAGATGACAACTTTTTACTTCGCAGGAATTTATTATTCACACCATTTTATTGTCGATCTTCCCCACTTACCAGCCCATATTTTACAACAAAACAATCTTTGAGTTCACGCGGTTGTCAAAGATATTTTTTAAGAAGTCGAGGGAGTGACTGCTTTTAACAGTCATGGTCGACTGTTGATTCTACTCACTAGGGGGAGTAATTAAACTAAAGTCCTGCAGAGGTTGGGCATCTTTTCAGCACAACATATGGACCATTAAAGACTAATGAGGCTAAAATGAATCTGGTATGAACTTCAGAAGCTGTGTGATAAAAATCTGTGTAAAAATGTAGTCTGCTGCCTCTGAGTGTCATCTCCCAGGCCTCATCTTTTAAACTGGTTGGAGTTTTGAGAGTAAAAACACGCTCTTTTCTAGACGGTGTCACTCCTTTAAGTGTTATCTCAGCATTTGGCAGCTACGCCCGATTTCGAGCTTAGAGTTTTACGTGAATAATCCAAACGCTTTGCTGGTGAGAGTGTTGGAGCACATGTAGCGCATTAGCCAGCAAGCAGAGCGAGTTTGAGCAGAACACGCTGCCTGTTGCAGCAAATGAAAGTTGAAGTAACTTACGTGACTGCGATTGCCAGGCATGGGTGCTATTTGCAGAAGCTGGGACAAACAGCAAGCGAAAGACAGAGAGAAGAAGAAAGAGGGTAATGAGAGAGAAGCAAAAATAAGGCAGTGAGGACAGGAATGGAAACTGACAGCGGTGTGCAGTGTGTCAGAGCACAGGGTAAGGTGTAACTCAGTGGAGGGGGGGGGGGGGGGGGGGGAGGAAGCAGCAGCATCAGCACATCATCATGTCAGAAATATGGGGAACCACCAGACCAGGGTCGATTACTAATTGAAATCCTTTGAATTACATTGAGCGCATTTCTCAGCATGTCTGGAGGGGAGGTTGGAGAGGGTTTGCACTTTTGGGAGAATCTAATTGGTTCCATTGCGCTGGGCGAGATCAATCAATCCCCATAAAAGTAATTGAATCCAGTTCGAGCAGTAATTCGACCCCGTGAAGAGAGACTCCAACCTCAACTCCACAGCCTATTTTGCTCAAATGTGCGCATGTGCATGTGTGTTGAAGCCCGTTAACTGCAATTTCACGTAAAATATTCCAGAATCTGAAGTTATTACAGGGAACCTCAAACGAACTGTAAAAATCTGATTTTCACCTTGGTTTTCGTTTTGGGTTGTACGCTGGGGTAAAGTTTAATCAGATTCTTACAGTATGCAGTGAGAAACAGCTGCTGGTCAGATAATAGCCAGTGCAGTAGTTCATTTCACACTCTGCAGCATAGTAGCAAAAAAAAAAAAAAAAAAAAAAAAAGCATGCTGTGAGTCAGAGCAGTAGAAACTATACATTAGGAGAAAGATGGTGAACGTGTACAGATTTCTTTCTTCAGTGTGTGCAGGTACAGTGCTGCAAATTATGCAGGGGGCAAGGAGGGAGTGAGCATTGCATTAGAGCTGTATGTCTTTTCTAAAAGACTTCAGTTTGCTGATAATGAGCTGATATTGCTCTTAATGTCCTGTACCACACAGCACTTCAAAGTGCTGTTGCAAGCACTAGCCCTTTTTCCAGGAATGCTAATTATAATCGCAGAATCAAAAAGAAATGTGACGATTACGCTGAGAATATTCTGTCTTATACAATCAGCAGAAATGCAGATACATATGGAAGTGGGTAAAATGCTGCTCTACGTTTATACCAAATGAACGGCCAGCACTGCGTTTTACTACACTAAGCTGTGTGCCAGCTGCAGCCCAGTGTAATAAAAGACGTTTCATCCATATTCCCAGGTCAGATTATTTTAGTGCTAACTCAACAAACACACACAGAGGCAGACAGAAGCGACTCTGTGCTGATGTAAAATTCTTCCAGTTGGGTTTTACGCTAGGAAGGATGCGAAACTGGTGATCCGAAAGCCACCCAGTGTTGCAACTTACAATAGCTTAGATACCTCAGGTCAATGAAGTAGGAAGCTAAATACCCAGAGACTCAGTTTTAAGTGGTGCTAATCCAATTATCTTGGGGGTGACTGAACGCCAAATGTGCCCGTAAAGCTTCTTCCGTCCTTGTGGAATTACTAAGCGCAACCTCACACCATCCTCCAAATGGCAGAAACGATTACATCTCTTCATGCACGTTAAGTCGCACAGCCACCGCTGCTCCACTGTGTCAGGTATTTCAGGAAAACATGGCAGCCATGTTGTGAACAGGGGCTAGGGGAGTTGTTTGGATGGTGAGAGCAAGTGTGTGTGCGCGTGTGCACGATTGAGAGGGATGGTTGGCAGTTACTCATAATCCTGCCCATAACACTCCACCTCAGGCAGCATTGAGCAAGGTATCACTCCACCTCCCCCCTCCTCCTCCTCCTCCCCCTCTAACGCCAACCCTCCACGGCCAGACGGAGTGAGAGTCTCAGACTTTTTAATTATTCACCAGGTGAGGATGACTCACGGTGACTGAACAGCCTTGAGGAGGGAGAAAAAGAGGAGGAGGAAGATGAGAAGCAGAGGAGGAGGAAAGGAGAGGAGAATGGGAGGTGGAGGACAGAAACAAGAAAAGAGGGAAGAGGAAAGGAGAGTGAAACTGGCACAACAGTGAAGGAAGAGGGGATATATTAGGGAAGGAGGATGTTAAGCAGTTTAGATGATCACCGCTTGTTGCAAGGGGCTCTTGGGGAGTGTGGTGATGGGTTATCTCAGGTCAGGTGAACAACTTCCCAGCTTAAACTTAGTTTGTTGAAGGATTGTTTTTCTGTAACTCGAGTTATGCCTTATAGCAGTTGATGTAGAGCTACAGCTAAGCAAATACATGGCCAGAACAACAGGAACTTACATAATATTTGCTGGAAAAAAAAATCTGATCTTATGTAATTTGCAGAGCAAGCTTAGAGCAACATATTACACCTGGATGTGCATATGGCTAATGCGTGATCTTAAAAATAACGTGGTAACCGAATGATCATTTCACAAATACTATTTCCTTGTTGGCATAGCAATTACTTAACTTGTGTCTTAGAACCAAGCAAAGGAAAAAAAAACTATGTCATTACGTTACATAACATGCAAAACCCCCTGAAGAACCCCAACACACACTTAAATATTACAAACCTAGATAGCTGGAGTCAAAATGCATTTATCAGATGCAGACTGCATAAATTATGACTTTGTACTCGGAGAGCAAATAACAGTATCTGAAGCTCCGAACAAGTTGGTGCACTGTCATCAAATCTAGACCATTATCTAACCACATTAACTAAAGTAGAAATGAGAACCACCTTTCTTCTTCAGTTGTGTTTACTGTAAATAAATGTGTACTGTAAACACCACCGTAGTTCTAATTAGTGGCCCTAAACTTTTCTAGACATCACCTGATGGAGGTGCATGTCAGCAAATGTTCAATGCAACTGGACCGGACGTCAGAAGATCTTTAACCTTCAGATCGTGCAACATGCCGATCTTTCCCGGCAGGATCTGCATGATATCTGACAGCACTTGGAGAGTATAGGTAAAAGTCAGCTGTTTTCTGCAATCCAGGCAGCACCCTCACTTACACAAAGCTGAATAATTCTAGTAGAAGAAAATGTCTGAAGATGACAATTTCCAGCTGTGTGCCAACTGTGCGAAAAAACAAATGTGTGAAATAAGTTGGAAAACAAATTTTAGACCACCGTTTCACCGTTTTCACAACATGCATTTTGTTTGTTTTTTCTGACCTGCAGTGCTTTTGTATCCATATATAATGTTTGTTCTAAGTTCCCCCACTTCTGAACTCTACAGAATACTCTGTGAACAACAGAACTAGACGGCACTCTCCTACTGGTGCACAAAGCAAAACAAATAACTAATTAGCAAAGAATTAGCAGAAGTGAGTCTTTCCAGAACTCTCTATAATTAAAGCACTTTGAGGAGTTTCAAGAAGGAATTATTTTGTTTCAGCCTAATTAACGACTAAAGGAAGGATGCCACCGAGCAGAGTTGGGGAAGGAAGGGTGCCACCGAGCCGAGGTGGAGTACCACTAATGTTCACATCCTGTCACGCTGTTACAAATACGGGTGCGTGCACACATGTGACATGAAACATCTCTAAAAAGGGGATTATTTTTTTAAATAACCAGGTCAATGCTGCTCAGTTTTTCAAAAGTAATCGCTATGAAGTTCATTCTAAAAGGCTGAATGAATGAATGCACATTTGTAGCTCGAGCGAGTACTTGTGTCATATGTTTGCTATAAGTGGGGCTTGCTGGAAAGAAATTACCATGCTCAGGTTAATCAACAACAATAGATCTCTATGGCACAGATGAATGAACTGCATCATGCTTCATAGGTCATACTTGTTAGCGGCATCCATTTATTCTTTGCTTTGGTATTCTTGTGTCACTTGTTGACAGTAAGAAGAATACTGCACATTACAAACCTTATCCTTTAAATGTCTAATCAAATGCAGCGCTCAACTGAATTTCTAAGAGTTATTACTTACTTTTCACTCCTGTCAGGGAGTGTGTGTGTGTATGTGTGTGTGTGTGTATATATATATATATATATATATATATATATACACACACACATATATTAGGGGTGCAACGATACACAAAATTCACGGTTCGGTTCGATACTTTGGTGTCACGGTTCGATATTTTTTCGATACAAAAAAATGTTCATGCATTTTTAATTTGTCATTTATTAAAATTATAAATATATATTTTAACTCAAAAGTACAGTTTTTAAATTTAACCCTAACCCTTATGCCCGTTTTTTATTTTGACAGCGAATGCGCACCTGCGGACCACTTATGTGCAGCCCTGGTTATATAGCTCCTCATATTGCAGCCACAGAAATTCTTTTGTCCATGAAACCATAAAGCTGCACTTTCTTTTTGCCTTATAGTCTGATTTGTCATAACTTTTCCGTTTTGTGGTAAGCTTTTATTTGGCTGTCACTTCTTCACCCTGACCTGTCTTATTTGGCTCAGCAGAACTGAAATGCTTTTACACACTCACTCACATAAGCTCAGCGATTCTCTGCGCGATCAACCTCTCACATGTTTAAGCTTGCTGCGGGAGATTTCACTTGTCATGTTTGCATAGTAAGCTAACGATTAATAAGACGATGTCAGAGGAATTGGTGCACAAATTATCATCACTCACAGATCAGTGCTGTCGCTCTCTATACACAGTTCGCACGATTGCAAAGTGAAAGCAAAAAAACAAGCGCAAATTCAAACGCGACTTCAATATGTCACATATTGACAGTGGCTCACCGATGCCAATGACATAATTACCCAGCTACATTTCTGAAAGAATGCAAAAGCATTGACATATATTTTTCCTTCCTACAATAGCCCGACGGGCAGGGAAGAGATAGATTTTGGTAGCCCGACTGAAAAAATCGCTAGCTCCGGGACGTTGGGCTAGCGATATTGCGAGCCCTGTATCTGATTGAGGAATCACATCATCTTTGGAAAAGAGAGTTTATTACAGAGAAATGGCTCTTTCCAAAATAAAAGCTATACTATCCGCTTCTTCTGGGCTATATTCTCAGCAGCATAAGGAGAATCATGTGCTAACAGCTGTCTAAATGACTCGGCTAAAGTTAGTAGCATGCTTGCTTTTTTTTGTCTGCTTCCACTTGTCTTTGCACTAGGATGATGTCGGCGTAAATGTGCAGTCATATTCGTTGTGTTCCCACTAGTGCTTTCAGGTTAATCTCGTTGAAATGACCTTAACGCCACAACCGTTAACGAGCTACCACCGATAGCTCCGTGCATGGGGCTAGACGGCCAACACGTTAACGAGCTAACTGCGCTAACACACTAGCTCCCACCCATGTAATTGAGCATTGCGTGGCACATCCAACATACTGTTTTACTTTAGTCCATGACTCGCTTACCTTCAGGGTCATACGTCACATGAAAACCAAAATAATTCCAAACGCCAGATCTGAATGAGGGTGGGGGAGGTGCCCTGCCCTCTTCCTTCTGACGATGCTGTCTGTGTTGAGCGCTCAGTGGATCTGCGCTGGACAGTGCAGCCTAGGCGGAGTAGTCGAACGCAGATTCACTGAGCGCTCAACACAGACAGCATCGTCAGAAGGAAAATTGATAAAATAAATTACAAATGTTGTATTGTTCGATACATATGCATACCGAACCGAAAGCACTGTATCGAACGGTTCAATATCGATACGAATATCGTTGCACCCCTAATATATATATATATATACATATATATATATATATATATATATATATATATATATATATATATAAATAAATAAATTGGAGTAATAAAATCATTTGGAGTTAAAAATATTTTATCAGCCAAAAGGTGCAACCATCAGCCTGTTCTGTGTATGCGAGCCGAGGTGAAAAGATGGTGAGGGGTGAAGGGATGGAGTGGAGCGACGAAGACAAGGAGAGAGAACGCTAGGATAAATGCGTGTGCAGTGTACAGTTATGTGAGAGTTTGCGGTGAAAAGATAAGGTGGGTGGTAAATCTTAGAGGTAGGCAGGCAGGAGCACAAGAAGGTCCATTACAGTCTGACTCACTCTCCTCAAAACAGCAGCACAGCTTGGGCCCTCGATGGCTGGCATCAAACGAAGCTTCGACAGAATCAACCACAGAGAGAGCTGCATCTGTCAGCTGGCTACCACCTGATCAATACTGTACATAACCAACAGTCTCCAGTAAGTCCAGATCCAGCAACCTCTCATGCAAAATACCCAGCGAGCCTCTTTCTTAGATGTAGAATCTGTCTAAAGGTTTGCATTTCACATCTATTATTGAGAGCAGGGACCTGGTAATACAGCTAAGGTCCAGAAATATTTGGACAATGACACAATTTTTTAAGTTATCCTCTTATTTTAAATTCAGTGAGGCGATGTACAAAGTACCAGGATATGAGGAAGTGCAGACTTTCAGCTTTAGTTCAAGGGACTTCTTAAAGACTTTGCACTGTTTAGGAATTGCAGAGGCTCAAAATTAACTTGACAATTAACTGACAAAAATTTCCGTGGTCATGTGAGGCCTGTTCATTATTCTATTCATGTGTGAAGAATTACAAACCGGTACTATATAGTCAAAAATAAAGCAGGTCATCATTAGAAAATCAACAATCTGGTCAGCAACACCAAAAGGCTTTCAAGACAACAGAATACAACTGAAGTGGATGATCAAATAATCTTTTCTTTGGTTCATCCTTAAGTCTGAGTTTTCCCTACTTCAAGTCTGGTTTCAATTTCAAGAATTATTTGAGGTAATTCGTCCCCACATAATCTTCTGGGGAAAACACTGTTCTTCAATTCTCTTTTCTCTCTCTCTCTGTCTCATTCTCTGTCTCTCCTGTTGAAAGCAGAGGAGCAGAGCATTCAGGGAGGCACTGACACTGATCCAAGGAGGCAGAAAGCATGCTAGGATGCAGTCGTTTGGCTTGTAAACACACTTGGCTGCCCTTAGAGGAGGAAGGTTGAAACAAGTGGCTCTGGCAGTAACAGTGAGGCTTTGAGAGCAACTACTTCTTACCCAATGTCTCCTGTCTTTTCCCTTTTCCTTCATGTCCATGTCCCTCCTTCCCTTTCTCTTCCCTATAAAACCTCTTTGACTCTGTCGCCAGCCAGCTGCCCTTGAGCAGGGGAATCACATCGCCGCTCAGTCGAGCACAATCTCATCTAAGTGAGGTCTTAACAGGTGTTTAAAGCACACAGGGATGCATATCTGTGTTCGCTCGGATGGCAGAGGGCTGTCATTACAGCGCTCATTACTGGCTAAGTGATAGAGGAAGAAGGGCAAGGGGACACATAATGTGACATAAGGCCATTTGGCCATGTGGTAAGGAGGCTGCTCCATCACAGAGGCACTCGCTGCTTTCGAGACTTGAACAATGTGCAGTGAAGCGGACTCTGAATGTTAAGCACAGAGACAAATTTTATCTTAGTAGTGAGACAGTATGACAAAATGCTCATTGTGTGCGAAACGGAAGGACGACACGAGGACACAACAGACAACAGCCGGCGACATCCGGAGTTCACCACCAACAGCACAGCCGCACCACTGGTCTGTTATAAGAGCTTAGCGATACGTGCAGGCATTTGCATCTGAAAGACACCGCAGAGCGCAAACGAACCGTCACTGACTTTGATTTGAATTTTAAAAATAACTCGCTCGTCATGCAGCTTCGCCTTGCGAGATTTGTTGTTTGTGGATGAGAAACAGAACAGAACAGCGTCTCGATCGCTGCGTCTGAACTGTGGATGACGTGAAACAGCTGGCCGATCGGTGGAAAAAATTAAAACAAAACAAATTTACTGATCACAGAATCATCCGAGTCCTTGCAATGCTTCACTACAGTAAATGACTGCAATGGGTCAGTTTATATCATAGTACATATACATAAAAGATGGGCGTAGCCTCCAGGTCTGAAAAGTGAAGCCTTAAACCTGTGTTCTTTCTAGTGACCAGCAGGGGGCGGATTCTGTGGTTATTTAGAAATCCATGAGAAAATGACTACTGCTCACTTCATTTATGGCCTTTGTAAACTTTTCCTGTTGAGATTGTTATTAAACCCAGATCTCTAATGTTACCTGGTACAGCACAGTGTTCATTTAATAGCTTATGGTCTCTGAGAGTAAAATAACCAATTAGGAAGGATATGATTCACCACTGCATGAGTGTGCACTCTGCTTGGTTTCTCCGTGAGATCCACACCTCACTGTCATATTCCGGTTATAAAAACAAAGATCACACAAATGCTCAAATCCAAACTAAATGTCCCCATAATATTTAGAAAACAAACAAAAGAAATTAAAGAATTGGAGGATATTTTGTTGAAAACTATCAATACGTGGTGAACAGTCACCTACTGCCTGATTTGTACATAAATAAAGACGTTGTCATCACATATTGATGCAGAAATGGCACGAAAATTAAAGAGTCAAACAAAATGCTCAACGAAACCCAAGCACATGCCATACGGTATAAAAAAGATGGACATATACAGCATGGCATTTATTAATTTTTAGCATTTAAGTGCTTCATTCGATGTTATAACAAACACCTTTTGTTTTTTAATTGTTCTTTAAAGGTCAATTCATTATTTGGGATTGATACATGTGTTAAGGGTTTATGACCATATAACTTTGCCATCTGTCTGTGAGTCAAGCCATATTACTTTCTTTCCTATCATTCTTCCAATATACAAAATCCAGATATCCACTAGTTTGAGATTTGTACTTTTAGTTACTAAGATACCAGGATGTCAACTTTTCAGATTAATAATTTTCTATCATAATACATTCTTCATACCTTTGTATTTGGAGTCTTTATATAGAGAGGGGAAGACGGATCTCACTAATGTGCCAGTTTCTTCATTATTTCAATGCATAATCAGTTCAAGTCTGTAACGTGTAGCTCTCATAGCCAGCGTAAAGACAATGCTTAAAGTCTTTCGTACTGAACAACTGATAAGAAGGTTAAGTAGGTATATAAGGAGGTCCACGTTTGTGCAAATGTGTGTGTGTTTGTGCTCTCCTTTACTCTGGCTTATTGCTCACCTCTCAGATCCTGCCCGGAGCGACCCGGCCCGCAGGTGGTGCTCTGTCTGGGCATGCGCAGCGAGGTGCGTAATGGAGTGTGCCTCTGCTCATCCAGGTATGCTAGATCCTCCAGGTGGGCCGAACTGGTAGCTGTGTGTTTGTGTGTGTGAGGCAGAGGGGAGACAGAGAGGAATGTTTTAAGAGTGAGAGGAAGAAAAAAAAAAAACAGTACTGTCAGCACACATGTGCATTCAGAGACTACAATAACCAAACCACACAAACACAGGCACACACACACTTAAGGTGGCAAAGGTTCATGTCATTGTCCTGAGGCAGCTGTCAGGCTTCTGCTCTTCCACTTGCCGACTCCTACAGGAAAGAGAAAGCCAGCCCTACATGGTTATGTCCTAAAATTCCCTCTTCTCTGTGTCTGTCACGCGGCACGGAGACAGATGCCATCCGGCCCCTCTCAGGATTAATTAGCTCAGTAGACAAATGTCTTATTCATGGAGTGAACACCGTCTGACGCTGGCTGCTGATTGTTCACACCACACTGTGTCTTCAGGGCCAACACTCGGAACCACTGAATGTTAAATGAGATTAGGTGCCGTCAGTGTGAGTAAGCACACAGATTCCCCGTCACACCTGAACCCCTCGGTTCAGTAAGAGGTGAGAGCGGGGAAAGACGAGGCAAATGCAGAAAGGATTAAAGGGACTTAATCGAGAGGTTGGTGGTTCCTTGACAGATGAGCGCCGAGTTGCCAAGTCACCACGTCACCGCGACATGCAGATTTTAAACACGGAAACAATTCAGCCAGATGGCCTGAAACACTTCACATGATGGAAGTGCACCTGTAGACTCAACCAAGAACGTCTTCCGCAAGCTTTGATGGATAAACGCAGATGGACAACAATTTTGTAATTTCCTGTCATTTTGCACTCCTGAATACATTTGGTCTGCTCTTCCCATCTGTAATCCCAGACCTCAGCAGTAACCTCGGTGTGTACATCATGATCAACAGAATGGGTTTCAGTATTAGTAATCCAGAAAAAAATAAAGCAGCGCTCCGAAATTTGTCTTTCACGCAATACCTGAAGTTTTCAAATTCCTTGAAAATTCAAATTCAAGGAGTTGGAGAGAGGTGTGACCGAAAATCCATGGCTCTTCTCAGTTCTGTCGTCTGCCTCTCTCTCTCTCTGCAGGCGTTCTAAAAACTAAGGCATGGTAAATCTCAGAGGAGCAGGCCTCTAAGCCCGGCACCTCTCGCCTGTGTAACACTCACCAGCACCTCAGCACTGATCCATGTCCTGTCCTTGGTTCAAAGCGTGGCTTCTGTGCCACTGGAGTTAAGCTTAGTCGAGTGCAGAGCATGTGTACTGGCTGTGTTTGTGTGTTGCTGACTGCCTGAGTCACCCCAGCCATGGACCCAAAAAACGAGCCACATGGGTTTCCCAAAATGGAGGGAAAATGGCAGCTGAGAATGCCGAAGCCTCAGCCCTGGCTGAATTGGGAGGTGCTGGCCATCCAACTAGGCTAAAAGCAAGGGCAGTGGAGCCATTAATTTCCTGCAAAACCAAGGAAGAATGACTCAGGCCTACAGGGCTGAAAAGTCTCTTTTTTCCTTTTCAACTGTGTTTGAATGCGAGGACTCAAATCCGTGTGCTCATCGTCTCTATCTGCAATGCAGCAGGCTGCTGGGGATCACATTCACAGTTCTCGTGCCAGTGCGCTAAGACTACACGGATAGTGAAAAGAAAAAGAGAGGGGAAAAAAACCCAAGTGTGGAACAGTGAGAGAATGGAAGGTGTAGCAAAAAAAGTGAGAAAAATGTTGAACTCTGCAACAGGGAGCTTTGGGTAATGACAGCCACATCAGACACTTCCTGTTTATAAGAGCGACAAACGGCATAAACGCACACACGCTCACACACACATTCGCAAAGACCAGGTGGGCTGCTATCCAGAGCCAGTATCAGCCAGGAAGTCGACTACTCATCACAGATATGAGGTAGCTGCTGGAGCTCTGTATGCCTCGCTGTTCTCCTCTCATCTACCAGAGAGATGACTTGCAATGATAAATAATGGAGGTAGAGGTATTTAAACAATAATTCTGGGTGTTAAAACACCATGTATCTAAGCAGACTAAAGCCAGAAAGGAAATTAGGAAAAGAAATGAAAGAAAAAGGAAATCAATGTAGACTGTGCATCCCCCAAATGAAAAACGTTATCTCAAGTGAGCCGTTACCTTAATTTAGTGAATTTGGAGACTAAAGAGCGAGTCTTCTCTCTGAGAATGAATATCACAGTTCCCCAGGCAGTTATATCTGTTGGTGCTAGATTCTTGAGACGTCTATGTATTCTTGTAAATACATAGTAAATTACGTCATTAACACCTGCAGATTCCACAGTATTTGCATCACTAATCTGGCAACTTCAGGTGTAGACCTTCATTGGTTAGTTACAACAAAAAGTTTGATGTATGTAGACTTAGAAAAATAACACCTACACCCAGTGGTAACCTTTAAGACCGTAGTTCCTTAAATGGCCACTAGAGGCTGACTCTGAAACTGAGTCAATCTCCACAAACTCCCATGTTAAAAAAGCTTTAAGTTTTAAAAGAACAAAACAAAAAAGCCTAACATTAAGTTTTACAGTGGCCCGATTACATTAGTGTCTAAATAATGAGGTGAATTGACATACAGGCAATAACGTTTTTACTCATGCCCATTAGGCTGTTAATTATTTCCAGGTTTCAAACATGACTGAATTCACATGGGTAATATGAGGTAAAACTTCGCTTTGGATTTGTGTGAATGAAGGAGGGATTTCAAGTTATCATGTAGCCACAGCACGAATTGAACACAATGGCTGAATTATCGTCAGCTGTAGTCACCGGGCTGAAAATCGCGGCGTGTTTGTGGCGTTGGTGCTTATTACAGCATTTTACATTCGATTGGTTGGCAAAATTATGGCACTGAAAAAATACTTTTGAACGATACAAAATTGGGCTTTTTAAAATGATAGTCTATGGTGATTGCCTGGCTTTTGGCGCAAGAGACCACTGGAGAAACTTAAACTGGAATGAAACTACTTCCAGGGTGGTTTAATTTTTTTATCCCTGAAGGTTGCCACTCGAATTTCCTGCTTTGCTGGAAATTCAAACAATTTGTTTAACACATGCCGGTGTCGCGCTGCTCAGCGCATCATTTCATGCCGCATTACAGTCGGTTGGTTTGTAGATGTAGGTCACAGCAGAAGTCACATTGTGAGGTATTAAATTACTGTCATTATCTGAATTTTGTCCCAGGCTATCTTTGGTCACAAGGCTTTTAAAAACAGTCAGAACTGAATCTGTGCCCTGTGGGCACTGAACGAAGATATCACCATCAGTCTTTTACATTTCATCATCCTCTCTACATGTGGCCATAGTACACAGTACATAGCAAATAAAAACAAAACTTTTTTTCATTTCGCCTTGGTTAAAAGAGCTAAGTGATTTTTTTAACCTTAGACTAGAAATATTTTGCCTGGAAACATATTTGCCATTAGTGTAACAAATGTCTGAGTTTTGTGTCCCAGTTCAATTTTCCTGTTTCACAAATAAAGGACAAGTAATAGTGGCTAAGAGCTTGCCTACGTACAACTCTGCATATCCTCATGTTGATTATGCTAATAAGCTATATTAGGCTGTTTATGCTAGGCTAAAAAATTCAATTCTATTGAAAGCTTATTAGCATAATCAACACCAGGATATGCAGAGTTGTACGTAGACAAGCTCTTAGCCACTATTACTTGTCCTTTATTTGTGAAACAGGAAATAAATACATGTAATAACAAGTAAGATTATATTTATAATTAATTAATCATCCCTATTGTTAATTTTTTTTTTTTTAATTTTTAAATAAAAACCAAAACCGTATCCCTAAAAACTACAAGATTCCTAAATCAACGTGGCAGTATCGTCGATTCCACTGTTTTCATTGGACTTCTACAACAAATCAGCGAGGTGAGAAGGATCTAGGATCTAACAAAGGCCATCTAGTGTCAATGTGGGAAATGTTAGCCTTCTTTTTTCAAGCCTAAACAACAGTGGTCAGGAGTTCCCACCGTGCGGTTTAACCATTTTCACTCTCCTTCTGTTCAATTTTTGTTTGTAAGTCCTCCAGTTTTACAATTTACTCAATACTTGTCTTAATCATCATGACGTGTGAACGGACAAAAAAAATCTTGGTTTTGGTTTCTCCTTCCTCCATATCTATCCTCAGCTCTACCAACGCACTGACTTCATTAGGTAATAGAGTAGCCCCCTCCCTTCTCTCTTTCCTCCCCAGTCGCCTTCTGCTCTCGCTCCGTATCGCTCTCCCTCTCTCCCCGCACATCAAAGCGAGTCTCTGTCACTCTTGGGGATAGAAACGGTTAATGCCTGGGGCTTTGATGTTCCACTGCTGTGTGAGCCCAGCCAATCCTCAGCCTGTGCTTGCCTCCCATCCCTACATCATCTAATAATTCTTTGTGGAGGAGAGGCAGAGCGAGAAAGAGAGATTATGATTACTCCCTTTCACTCCTCTTCCACATGTATCCATCTCCCACTACTCAATATGGAATTCCTGTTCCTGACGAACACAAATGCCATCAGACAAATCATATGCTCTTTTCCCTTTTTTTTTTTATTCTTCCCTCGCTCACACCTTTTCTACTCTCTCCATTTTATATTTTGCATCATCTGCAGCTTGTATCATATCTTTTAAGCCGTATCTAGCCCACTCAGTCTCTTTTGAAGATCTGACTATTGCGGGGCGGAGATGAGATCGAGGATGAATCTCTAAACCCGACAGTGTCTCTGCGCTGCCAGACAGAGTCAAACAGCAGAACATGACCAGCATAAAGAGAGGGTCATAGCTGCAGTGACAGGCCTTGTCAGGCATATTACAGTGTTTAGTGAAATATATAAGAGAGTCTGCACGCATGTACTCTTTTTCCAGGAGGAGTAGGTGAAGGTATAACAGAGCTCATCGTCTGTAACAGCCTCTCTGATGAGAACAATATTACAATCAGGCCCGTTAGGGCAGCCTCTGTGTTATAAAACTGACATTTTTTCCTAAAATATTTACTGTTATGTTCGGGAGCTTTTCAAGGCCAAAAAACCCCAATATCAACAAGGCCTCTGTTAGCGATACAAATGCCAGTTTCTCCTGTGTAATATTCTTCCAGCCGCAGTATGTTATTCTGCAGATGCTCCCTTTCCCACACTGTATTATTCTGCTGCATGGTTTCAATCTACACCAGAGGGCTGTGAGAGTTTAACAAAATACCAGCATGGATTTACACTTGCCCAAAATTTCAACATAACCCCATGACAGCTAGAAATTGGAGCAGTTTTCTCCCAAAAATGAAGGAGAAATGTAATCAAATCAAAGCACATGTGAGCTACTCTTATGAATAAACCAAATTTTAGGGAACTGCAGGAGAAATGTAGTTGAGACCTCAGTTTTTAAGTTACTCTGAAATGAAAGAAGAACCCCCACAAGGCTACAGATACTCAAACAACCTTTTGTGGTACAATAAAAATACAGGTTATGTCATGCAAATTAGCCTGCAAGACGCTAAATATTTATATATTTAGGGCCTTTGCGATCACAAAAAATTAGCAAAATAATTCAAAAGGGGAGGATTACAGTTTGTCCTGTAGGACAACAAGCATGGGAAGAGAGGCTGAAAGGAGTGAAGAGGAAGCAAGTAAGAAGTCAGAAATAGGGCGTGACATGGCTAAACACCAGCAGCTCAATCCAATTTTGCCAGAAAAGGCTCCCTAGCTTGGCAAAATTTGTATGCTGCATGGTCGTTCGCCTGTAAATAACCATATTTTTGGCTTCCTGGACAAATACCTTTTTTAAAAAACTTTCACAGTTGAGGGATGGGGAAAGAGAAAGGGACTCACCAGCCACAGAATTAGGGCGGGGCATGAGGTACAGAGGGATGGAGTGGGCAGAATGGGAGGACATGCTCTCCAGGTTTCGCTCAGGGATTTTGTTGAGGCTGTAGGTGGAGGCGGTCATGTTTTCATCCACCCTGTATAGGAACGAGTCCATGCCTGATTTCTGAGACTGCCACAGTTTCAGGTTTCCCCGCGAGCCTTCGCCGTATTTGCTGCCTCGCTCCATGTTCTCCGAATAGCTGGTCAGAGTTGCTGCAACACAAACAATGACACAGTCTTTTAGATCATTTCTTTTGTTTTAGACACTGGGTTTGTTTGAGTTTCTTTTGTCATCTTTTCACCCACCCAGCCCATCTGCTTTCACATTTATTTGCTGTTGTTCTGAATCAATGGTATGTTGATGCAATGCTTTCCTCATCAAACTGCAGGTGTTCACCATTGTTGCCAGGAAACAATGACGGCACCTGCTTCGACTTTTGCCTCGCACCAGAGAGCATTTCGGCGCTCCTGATTCCTTTCAATTGATGCATAAATGCCACAGATGATGGCGAGGTATCAAGCTGCTTCCAGTTGGTGTAAAGACCAGGAAAGGACCTTCGCTGTACTGGGAACTGATCACAGACCAGATCAAAGAAGACTTTTGGACAGTACCTTGCTCGGGTCTGGATATGGCATTCAGAATGACCATTTTTCTTTTTGTTGGTCATGACTCAGATTTAAATCAAACTGTTTTGCACAATTCAAAATATCATTTTACGATTTTTGGCTTTAGCACACAATCAGAGTTGTACAGAGTGGTTTGGAAATGCACAGGCCCGTTTTCCCACTGTTGGAACTCTCAGGCGTACTTTCTTTAGTTTTGTTTTTGTGGCAACCCTGCATTCCTTTTACCTTGGATACCTTGTAAAGGCATTTAAGTGATGTCTCTCCTGAACTGACTGCATTTCAGTAGTAGTAGTGGGGAAAACAAAATTTGTTTTGCTTTCTATACACAACAATACAGCATAATGTCTGTTTATTGATCTTAAAAACACTACCACAGAACAATCACAGACAAAGCCTAGTCAGCGCCCTGTATATGGCTAATTCAACAAGTAACAAATACAAATCAGTAATGTACAGAACAGATTTACTAAGGTTTGCGTGCACTGCTACCATCTCAGATTATGAAATTAGGTTTGGTGGGGTTTATTCCAGCTCAGATTTCCAACATCCCACCTCAAACGGAAAGCAGCATTATTTCCTGGGTGAAATGTAGTACCTACTCCGGGGTAGATACCTCCACCATAAACCCAAGATAAACCCCCTAAGATACGATATCATATTGTAACTCAAGTTTCTTTGGGGTTTGTTGCTTCTTCTTTCTGTATTCATGAATGTACTCATGTTCATTACGGGCGTTTTATGTGAATCAGCACGCAGATCTCACCGATAATCCCGCTGTCCCTGCTCTCCAGTGTCGAGGTGGGACTAGTGACAGAACCGTAGGCGCAGTCCCTGTTGCCAGCCTGGCCGGGCATGGCAGGGGGGAGGGTTGAGCAGGGGCTGCCTGCAGGTGGGGAGGCAGTGCTGCTGGTCAGGGTGGAACACGGGCTGATCCTCTGGTTCTGGCCCTAGGATGGACACAAATAAACACAGTTTTAAAGATTTTTTTGGCTCCCACAGCTCCATTAGCACACATGGGTATTAATGGCAAAAGTACAGCGTTTGAACTTTTAAAATGTGACTCATATGAAGGAAAATGCCATTCCAATACTGCAGTTTTCAAAAGCTCAGCCCCCTGCTGATCCTCTTAGTCCTTCTCCCACATGTATACAAACACATATAATACTAACTCATAATATGCTCCATTTCTCTACAAGATACACTTGAAGAAGTTTTAACAATTAGGCCACGTTGCATAACTAACGAAAATTGCAAATGTACAGCATGTTTACAAACACAAATACACTCAACACTCCTGGCAGTTGCATTTAAAAATACTTAATAATGGTACCTTCACTACAGCCAATACATTTTACAAGTAGCATATGTACTGTATACAGTGATGTGGTTTCTTTTCAGAAAACAATAGAGAGATTCAGTGTTACATTTTAACACTAATACTAACTTTAACTTGCATTTATAGATCCATAGAAACCCCTATTTTCATGCACATTTTCCTCTTCTTTGCCATAACTACAATCTTATATGTAGTATAAATGTATAGTATTTTCAGTCCTGGCACTTTCCAGGCACCCTGGAGTGACTCTATTCGATGTCAGCTCGGGTTAGGAGACAATCGACCACGGGCGACAAAATATAAACACTCTGCTGCATCCAATCAGCAGCTGCTCTGAACACCCACTGTCACGGTCCTGGGTCTCCTGACCCAGCGTTTTTAGTTCTTTGTGATTTTTGTATTATTGTACTTGTGTGTGATTTATTCTATGGCTTCTAGTTTTGATCCCTTGCCCTTCATGTCTCTCTGTGTCCCCTCTGTTCTGTGTAATTGTGTGTCTTTGCATGTTTGAGTTTCTTGTTTTCTGTCACTCTGCATTGTGCATTATGTTCTCATGGTTGGTTTTTTGTTACTCTCTCTAGTCTAGTCTCTTGTGTTCCCAGCTGAGTATTTCCCTGTGTATTTTGGTTCTTAGACCTCTGCCTTATGGTTTATGTCTCTCTATTTCTTAGTTGCTGTCTCCACTGTGTCAAGTTCGCGTCTCTGTGTGATACTTCCTGTTTTACTTTGATGGTCCGTGTCTCATGTGAATGCGTCCTGCTTTGCTTGTCTCGTCAGTCCTGATTTCTCCCAGCTGTGCCCTCCTTCTGTGTCTCATTCCCCTCGTTACTTCCCAGTGTATTTAAACCCTGTGTTTCTCTGAGTCAGTGTCGCGTCGTCCCTCATGCTGTGTGGATCTCCCTGTGTGTCTCTCTGTGAGTTTTCCAAGTTCCCAGTTTAGATTAGTTTGTATGTTTTTTCCCTGCCAGCAAATAAAGCTGAGTTTTGAGTTCACCTCCCTGAGTCTGTGAGTCCTGCACTTTGGGTCCAACTCCTGCCTGCCGCACAGCGATTCATGACACCCACAGATGTACTCTTGTGCAAAACACATAACCTGCCCAAATTTATAGGATACAAGCATGCAACAGTCACAGAAAAACAAGCAAGCCAAGTAACCACGTATTTGCGTCAGTCACTGAAAGGCACACACGGAAATCTCTCCTAAGCACAGACAGAAAAGAGGGGTGAAGTGGCGCTCAGGGCAAAATCTGGTCTAGTTTAATTTGCAGGAGGAAGTCTGAAGGGACACACCAAGCAAATACATTTTAGATTAGCCAACAGACATCCAGAGTCAGGAGTAATGCTGTAGCTAAATGATTATTTTCAGTATTGATTAATCTGCCAATTATCTGTTGACGGCCTCCTGAGCTTGGAGATGAGAACAGGGTGACAATTAATCGCAGGATTGTTGGTTTGATCCTCAGGTCCACTTGTCCACTTGTCAACATGTCCTTGGGAGAGACACTAATCTACTGATTGCTCCAAATAACCAAGCAACTGCTTATTATCTATTCGAGTGGGTGAATGAGAGACAATGTGGCCCTTTGATTTGACTAGCACTGCACAAATGTAGTCCGTTCGCCATTATTTTTGTGATAAAGTCTTCTTATTACACAAACACATGAAAACTTTTATCTAAACGCTGCCGATTAACTGATAAGTTGAAAAATTGTTGTAGTTGTAATTCCTTATTTTTAAGAAAAGCAGCAAACCCTCACACTTGAAAACCTGGAACCATTGAACACTCATATGTTTTCACAATAAACAACTACTCACCTCAACAATACACACACTGCAGAGTACTACTAGATTAGTGGGATAACTGTGACACCTGTAAACACACTTCCACTTTAAGTAAATGCCCTCTGGCTGACACTAAACAGTGTTTCTGTGCCTGCGGAATAACAATTTGTCAACCAGTATTTCAGTCACCGCTGCCCTCTGCTGTCTTCATGGATGAGACCGCTCAAGTGTCATGTTTACAAGAGCTTGACCCCGATGTAACCAAACATCCACACCAGCAGACAAATCTTCAACCCTGCGTGCGCTCAACCACGCCGCAGTTCTATCAGCTCAGATAACGAACGCAGCCTTCTGTAGGTTTGACCTTAAATGTCGCGTGTGGATTGGATTGAACTTGGAGAGCACTGCATCTATTTAGGGAGCGAGAGCACGCGAGTATGAAAGGCAATTAACTGCACCCTCTGCAAGTTGAGGTCACCTTGTTCTATCAGCTGGCGAGGTCTTGCAGCAGCTATTGTAGGAAGTCAAACATGTTAAATGGCAATTTTTTTATAATGATCACTGAATTATAAACGCCCAGCATACCAAAGATCACCTTAAAAATGCCAAAAAGGAGAATTTATGCATTATAGAGGGAGACCCAAAGAAAAACAAACAAAGAATCTTGAATTGACTTCTGCAACAACAAAGATGTTTGCAAGAAAACGAACACACAGTTTTTTGTTTTTTAAATATTGATATTGTGTTCACTGATAAGCCTTTAGAGCCATGTAGCACTTTATTTTCTTCCTTTTTCTGACAGAAGCTGCGTTATTACATCATTTGTCCAGCAGGGTGGCTGGAGAAATGTATCAGAGTAGTATCAGAGCCATTATTTCCCATTATATGTCAAGTGTAACCCCACCAGGGCTACTATGTCAGCCATTTGAGGCCGAGACCATCACCATAGACGCCCATGTGAAAACGCCCAACTTTGAAGCAGCAGATTTTAAAATTTATTGAAGGGTCTCGACATTATAAATATAAAGAACCTTGAGAAAACTGTTGGTGTGATTTGAAGATATATAAAGAAAATTAAAAAATTGAAGGTAGCGGTATCCTACCAATATCTGGATGGCATATGAATGTATGTTTTTTATCTTGAGCTAATATTTTTTTGCCCTATCAACAGAGATGGGCGCGTTACTGTAATCTGATTACTTTTTTCAATTAACGAGTAAAGTAAGGGATTACTATTGCAAAAACGGTAATTAGATTACTGTTACTTTCCCGTAGGAACGCTGCGTTACTGCGTTACTAAAACCGTGATTTTTTGCGAGAATGTCTCACGACAGTGACGTAAGCGAGTGCGCCGTTAGTGACAACAGCTCTGTGCAGATCAACAATGGATCACATATCGATTGTGGGAGAGAGTATGAGCGTGCAGCGTTTAAAGCGTGGAAGTACTGACCTTACTTTGAGTTTGATTCCATAAAAAGTGACAAAAACATTAGCGTCCATTGTGCGTGGGAAGAAAACTTCTTTTTACAGCGAAAAAACCCCCTAAACTTCCAAGCAAGCACCGAGTGCGCAACGGGAAACTCACAGAGAAAGTCGCAGATTCTTCAACTGACCGCGGCACACCTGCACCAGGGTAAACCTCCGCCTACCCCACTCCTGCTTTACAGGTGAAAATAGAGCAACAGGACCGCTGAGTCTTTGACTTTATTTATTTTCTGCTGTGTTTTACTTGCATCTATTTGAAAGAGTGAGTGTAAACACAAAAAATATTTTATTTTATGTGCTGGAATGTGCAGAAAATAGCTTTAAATGTTAAACTAATTTATTCAAGTCAGAGAATGTTGCATATAATTAAATTTTTGCTTGATGCATAAAGTTAAAAGATTAAAACTGATAAACAAGTTAAAAAAAGAGACTTTTCCATTTGATTACATTTTGTATGATGGATTATGCAGAAAAAGTAGAATTGGGCTGAAAGATCTATCGCTTTATCACCTATTCAGGTTGTAAATCGTGTTTTTAAAAAGTAACTAAGTAACTAAGTAATTAATTACTTTTGAAAATAAGTAATCAGTAAAGTAACGGGATTACTTTTTTGGGGAAGTAATCAGTAATTAGTTACTGATTACTTTTTTCAAGTAACTTGACCAACACTGCCTATCAAAACATGCACACCTCCTTTGAATTATACACTTTTATCTTCAGTCACCGTCTCAGACATGAATTAGAATCACTTAATGAACATTTAGAAATTGGCTTTGAAACGATATTACTTATATTATGTTGCACTTACGTGGTTATTATTACTTTAACAGTAGTTTTCTGTATGTTTATGGTTACATCAAGATCTGCTAATCCCTAACTCTGCATATTTTTGTTGTCTTGTGGAGGGCAAAGTGTCAAACCCCTGAATTACTGCACTAACCAAAGTCCATTAAAATCTAGTAAATCCCAAGCAAATGAGAAGAATTACAACAAAAGCCCACTCTTTTATCTGCTAATAGATGGTGTCTCGAGGCAATTCTTGTCATTTTTGGTGGTTAATGAATCAAACAAAATTGCAATCCAGAGAACAGTATTTGGGGCAGATATCTAAAACAATAAGTTTGTACTGTGTGCACGATGCAGCGGGATGCTCGTGTGAGTCACGTCTCTAAAAAGAGCCGCTTGAATAAACCTCTCTCAATTTATACACCCCCACTGCTACAGCAGCGCTCACATCAAGCACAGGCAGTCCATCAGTCTAATCGCTTATCCACACTGTTTCAGAGCGAACACATACCTATGCCTGCCTTGAATGCTTCAGCAACAGGTTAGCCCCTTGTACCCCCCCTCCCCGTCCCACCCTGTTTCTCTTTCGCTGCCTCTCCGCGGCAACTGTTTTTCCTTGCACAGTTTGGAAAATTCATACCTGTCAAATTAGGTTTAGGTAGAGATACCAGGGCATCTGCTGCTGAGCTTAGAGCAAGTCTCTTGTGCCAGGAGCTGTTTGTTGCACAACTGACAAATTCACAAATAGAAAGGTTACGGCGCAGGAGCAAAACATTAAGTCTAACCTGCCGCGTGTCGGCTCAAGAAACTTCCTTTGAATAATCTAGAAATAATCTAAATAAGGAAAAAAATAATCATATTTGTTTTATAAAAAGCTAATTAGGCAGGAGGATATCTGACACTTGATGGAGAGGCACTGGTAATCTCAGAATCTAAAGCACTCTGGCACATGAGGGCAATTTACTGAAAATTCCTTTGATCTGGCTACCCTGACTTCCAAAGATCTGTCAAAACTGACTGTAAACACGAATATTATGAAGATAAATGTCAAAACAGATCGAATCAGATGTGTTTGTTCAAGTTTCCAAGTGCGATCGCTCACAATGCAAATGTGTGAAAATCACATAGCTTACAAGACAGATTCGACTGTTTGACTCAGATATAGATTAGGATAAATAGAATGAAAGTCTGTAGCTATGACAAGTATTTACTGGGTTAATCTGAGAGAAGGCTTCTTATCAAATTCACACTGCGTGCATCACGTGATGAACTCTATCATCAGGGAAAAAGTGCAGATCGCTGAGAATAGTTTAAAAAAAAGCATATTTCTGGTACCTGTCTCGCCTCGGGTTCCTCCATGCTGTACTGGGTACCGGCTGGCCCCTCGCTCAGTTTGTCTCCGAGAAGGAAACCCAGGCGCGTCATCAATGTGTTGGCTGCCTCATCCACGGACGGAGGGGGGCCCAGCTCCTGGCTTGACTCCCCTGTGGAGGCAGATAGACACAAGGAGGAGGAGGCAGGAGATGGGGGAGAGCAAAAAGAAGAGAACGGAACGGGAGAATGTGTGTCAGTGGTGGGCAGAAAACTGAACAGCAGCTTATTTTGCCACAAGAAAAAAAACAAAAAAAACCCAAAACCTTACAACATTTCATTTTTTATATATCCATAATCTCTTTACCTAGAAACACACAGTACACTTGTTACACTCCCTTTGAATAAACTACAGCCCTGACTACACACCTGGACACACAGCACCTGCACGCAGGAAAAGAAAACGAAGCACCCTACCAGAGTTCTCCCATAGCTCAGAGCTGTGCATTACTAACACATTCCCCAACAGCCGGACTTTTCGGTTGAGGTATCTCCTTACATAAACTCCAAAATCCCCTCAGCCACAACAACAAAAACAGTTTTCAACTGTTTACAAAAAGCTGCCTTCCACAGCGACTAGCAGTAGGCTCCCATACCGACGACAGCTCCTTCCGCACCACTCATCACCACTACGGCTCGAGTGACGTAATGAAATACGCCCTTCACCTGCGTGTGTGTGAGTGAGTGAGAGAGAGAGATCGAGAGAGAAAGAGGTGTGTGCCTTTTCAAGACAAAGCGTGCATGTCCACATCCTTACTCCTATTTACAGAGACTCCTGGGACTAAAGAGAGCAAAGAAAACACCCGGGTGAGCCTGCATGATGATCAGATGATCAAAACCACAAACACACACAAACACACCCCCAGAGCGGAGGGATTTCAGTTGCCAACTTTACAATAGGACCCATTTAAAAATCCCTTAAAGACCTCATCCCGTCACCCAGTTGCCTGGTTACCCCCCACCCATAACAAACCCTAACCAGTGGTATCATGTTTTTCAATCACACTTGGCCCTAGAGGTGCCTACTAGATCAGTTTCACATTATTCACTGGAGTGCCACTCGCAGAGCTCAAGGTTGTGTTAATTACTCACCCTGCACAAAAAAGTGACTGGTGGCTAAATTCAAACAGCTGTAATTGGACATATAAGCCTCTGAATTGGCCCAGACATCAATGTTATTGAAGCCAACAGCACAAGATGGTTGGTTTTTTAAAAAAAAACAGCTCGAGGCAGAGTGTGGTTTTTTTTTCCCCCCTCAGTTTTCCAGCAGGGCTGGTCAAACCAGACTGGCAGGTAGTTACACGAAACTCTGACTGACAGCCATTAAACAGTCCAAGCCGCCACGCCACCTCTCTGAAGACGGACAGCTTGTCTACAGCCTGTGTCCTCTCACTCGTCAGTTCGAAGTCACACACACACACACAGACGGGCAATCTAAAGCCCGGGCTCCCCTCTCCATTTGCTCATGGGCGGAAAAGGCAGAACACTGTCAGGTTCCTCATTAGATTGACTCCAAGACAGTGTGAGCAAGTAAAGAAGCTGGGTGCCTTCTGACGGAGGGAAAAAAAACCTTTGAATCAAATGGGGACGACATGGGTGCAGTGCTTCAATAAAAAAAACACACACAGCAGCAACCAATAATGAGGTAATCAGAGCATACATTAGGTCCGAAACAAGCTAATTATGTATGAGTTTTAACGAGATGGTGATGGCTTTATGGAGCAGAGTGCATTCCTCCAAGGTCAGTGAATCCATGGGTTTCCCTTGAGGAAGTGTCCATTAATGGAGAAGATGTAGCTGGGGTAAACGTCCTACCTCCTCACCGCTAATACCACAGGAGGACGGCTGAGATGCACTTGGATTGATTCATAGTTTTCAGACACATGACTACAGCAGAGCTCTGGGTTGTGTTGGTATAAGCTAACCACAAACCTGTGAATTTTTCATCAATTTCAAGCCACGACTAGAAAGATAAAAACATCTAAAAAGAAGAAAAACAAAATATGTGTGAAAAAACTGAATGTTTTGGACCCTTTTGATCTGTATACAGCATGCACAGCAGTACTTCAATCACTAAAAACAGCCCCGGGTTCCTGCCAGAGCTCCACTTTTGCCGTGTTTTACACATACCTTATTGGGAATCTTTTCGTTAAAGCATAAAAGTTTACACAGTTATGTAAATTTTCAATTTGGAGTGGTCAATATATCTGCTGTGTTGAAGGTAAAGGAGAAGAAGGTAAGTGCTGACTGGTTAATTTCAACTTACAAGTGATGTTTATCGATAAGTGGGGTCATTTTAGTCAACATTTCGGCAGATTACCAACAAAACAGCAGCATCTTTGATAGATTGTATGAAATAATTTTAATCAAATGCAATTAGATTAAATTTATAGGACAACAACAGGTTGGTTTTCGCTTTGGTTTATCCAATGTAATAACTATCATGCCGAGGAACATCTTATTTTGCTGGAAAATAGTCTTTGTGTCACTCACTGGGTTGCATTGTTCTATGTCTGAAACCTAGAACTGGGCATTTTTGTTGCTGCCATCTTTTCTTTTTGAAACCAGTCACCATGAGTGAAGGATACAAAAAGCTTTACCACCATACAGTAGCACGTTGCTAATCATAATGAGGATATGCTGATTTACCGTTCTCGACACTGTTGGGTACCAAAATTTACAAAATGAAGATCATGCTGCATTTGAACAAGATGTGAAACTAGTGAGTAAGATGCTAAACTCATACTAAGGACAACAATCAAGGGAACAGAGGTATACAAAACCTCTTTTTGCAACTAGGAGCGCCCTCTTCTGGTTGTCCTTTTTATACCTGGGAGCCTTGTCCATCTTTTATATACAGTGTATCGTTTTTCCCTAATGATGTGATATCCCATGAAGACCATGAACAGAAGAAACCTACATGAAAAGTAAAGCAAATCATCTATCCATACAGACAGCATGTCATTTCTATGTATTAGCTGCTGTCTTTGCACCAGTCTGAACACTGAGCCACCGAAGGCTTCCCAGTTGACAGACTGGTAGTAGTAAGGAGTGAATATATTAGCAGTCATTAGTCAACTGCTCCCGTAGGTGGTGTGGTGGGGGGTTGGGGCGTGATCGTGATCATGATCAAACATGGGCTCTGTCTGCCTGTGTTAACTTGTGTTCTTTCACTCGTCTCTTTGAATGCTACTCTCTCCCTCACAATCCCCTCTGTTCCCTTTAGTTCTTCTTACTATAGCGTCTGTGTAGCAGCCAGCTGTTGGCCAACCCTGTGCAGGAGCGAGCAGTTTGTCTAGGTTTCTTTTGATGTGGTAACAAAATCTCTAATCTGGATGCCCGAGCCCACAGTGAGTCCCTTGAGCGAACCATAGGCAATCCCTTTGTACATCTTTAAACTCTCCCACTCTAAAAATATGACAGCAGAGTCAAACATATGGCCAAGGCCCAGATTTTTGGCAGTGACGACAATCACAGAGCTGTCAAACTCGAAACAAAAATACCATACCATCTGAATCCTTCTTAAAGCTACCTGTTCTTGTAGCTACTGTAAGGGAGCTACAATCAAAGGGAATATATTATCATAATGTAGGGGTTGTATGTACTGATTTGCTTCTATTTATAGCCCTACCTTTTGTTCTTTAAATACACATTATGACAGTCACATGGTGCCGAAGTCACTGCAAGCAAACATCTAGATCACTTCAAAGCCAGACGCCAAACACACGGCTAAAGGAACTTCAGGCGCTTTTCGTCAGTGTAACATCTTAATAAATATAAAATAAAATTTGCCCAACATCAAAACACATATATGCATATATATATATATATATATATATATATATTAGGGGTGCAACGATATTCGTATCGATATTGAACCGTTCGATACAGTGCTTTCGGTTCGGTACGCATATGTATCGAACAATACAACATTTGTAATTTATTTTATCAATTTTCCTTCTGACGATGCTGTCTGTGTGGAGCGCTCAGTGAATCTGCGTTCGACTACTCCGCCTAGGCTGCACTGTCGAGCGCAGATCCACTGAGCGCTCAACACAGACAGCATAGTCAGAAGGAAGAGCGCAGGGCAAGCTAGCGAGACAGAAGTTAAGCTCTCCTTGCAACAAGCAAATTGAACCTCATTCAGATCTGGCGTTTGGAATTATTTTGGTTTTCATGTGACGTATGACCCTGAAGGTAAGCGAGTCATGGACTAAAGTAAAACAGTATGTTGGATGTGCCATGCAATGCTCAATTACATTGGTGTGAACTAGTGTGTTAGCGCAGTTAGCTCGTTAAGGTGTTGGCCGTCTAGCCCCATGCACGGAGCGATCGGCGGTAGCTCGTTAACGGAGATTTGCCGTGTTGTGGCGTTAAGGTCATTTCAACGAGATTAACCTGAAAGCACTAGTGGGAACACAACGAATATGACTGCACATTTACGCCGACATCATCCTAGTGCAAAGACAAAAACAACAAGCATGCTACTAACTTTAGCCGAGTCATTTAGACAGCTGTTAGCACATGATTCTCCTTATGCTGCTGAGAATATAGCCCAGAAGAAGCGGATAGTATAGCTTTTATTTTGGAAAGAGCCATTTCTCTGTAATAAACTCTCTTTTCCAAAGATGATGTGATTCCTCAATCAGATACAGGGCTCGCAATATCGCTAGCCCGACGTCCCGGAGCTAGCGATTTTTTCAGTCGGGCTACCAAAATCTATCTCTTCCCTGCCCGTCGGGCTATTGTAGGAAAAATATATGTCAATGCTTTTGCATTCTTTCGGAAATGTAGCTGGGTAATTATGTCATTGGCATCGGTGAGCCACTGTCAATATGTGACATATTGAAGTCGCGTTTGAATTTGCGCTTGTTTTTTGCTTTCACTTTGCAATCGTGTGAACTGTGTATAGAGAGTGACAGCACTGATCTGTGAGTGATGATAATTTGTGCACCAATTCCTCTGACATCGTCTTATTAATCGTTAGCTTACTATGCAAACATGACAAGTGAAATCTCCCGCAGCAAGCTTAAACATGTGAGAGGTTGATCGTGCAGAGAATCGCTGAGCTTATGTGAGTGAGTGTGTAAAAGCATTTCAGTTCTGCTGAGCCAAATAAGACAGGTCAGGGTGAAGAAGTGACAGCCAAAGAAAAGCTTACCACAAAACGGAAAAGTTATGACAAATCAGACTATAAGGCAAAAAGAAAGTGCAGCTTTATGGTTTCATGGACAAAAGAATCTCTGTGGCTGCGATATGACGAGCTAAATAACCAGGGCTGCACATAAGTGGTCCGCAGGTGCGCATTCGCTGTCAAAATAAAAAACACGCACAAGGGTTAGGGTTAAATTTAAAAACTGTACTTTTGAGTTAAAATATATATTTATAATTTTAATAAATGACAAATTAAAAATGCATGAACATTTTTTTGTATCGAAAAAATATCGAACCGTGACACCAAAGTATCGAACCGAACCGAACCGTGAATTTTGTGTATCGTTGCACCCCTAATATATATATATATATATATATATATATATATAAATGCAGACTTCTCTCTATTGGATTCCTGAGCTGCGAAGGAGACAGATGGTTGCCATGGCAACTATCTTTGCGCGCAGCTAGGAATGTGTTTCTGTGCGAGCGCATCTGTTTCTCCCTGGCCGTCCATGGATCTGCCCTCGCGCACCGACGGTGAGCCAGAGAGAGCAGGAGAAGCATGTGTGCTGCAAGCAGGGGACTGGACCGGACAGGAGAGGGTATAAATAGGCCTGAGTAGCAGGTGAGATAACACATAGCATTTGGTGGCTCCTATTTCACCTCTACCTGGGAGCAGTAACTTCAAGGTTCTCGAAAAGTAAGCCATCACATTTTTAAAAAGAAAAAGTTAAATACGCAAGGTTCAAAGATAAATTTACCTGAAGAGGACGTGGCACTGATTGAAAAACGAGGTTAAAGTGGTGTTTGCAATTTTACTTTACGGCTTTGGGGAGGAAAAGAAAGCTTGAATAATACAAGTAGTGAAACGTATAGACAAAGACACCTGAAAATCCAGGAATGTAGGGCTAATCAAGAGATCAGAGGAATGAATCTCACATTCTTGATGTGCACAGCTGTGATCTTATCTATGCATAAACACTGCATCTCAGGGCACTGGATTTCAGGATTTGATGATATAACGTAGATGTAAGTAGTATAATCAAGCTATATAGAACTTGCACTTTAGGAACAGCATTAGTTGCATTTAGTTTTGGCAAAGGTTGAAATCACAGAAAAAGTACCACAGTGGATCTTTATGAGTTATTTTATTTGGCAGAATAACAAAAAATATCTGTAAACTAGATATTAAAATAAACTATATTTGATAATAATACAATCTATTATTTGTTTAATGACTGTAGCGTTATGCTGTTGAAGCAGACTCAAAAATTTAATTTAATATTTCCACCCCCCCCCCCCCCCCCCCTCCTGCCTGCGGTGCTAGTTATCCATTTAGATTGTTCTGGTGTGAGTTGCCCAATTTTGGAGATATCAGCTGCAGAGGTGCTGCCTTCTCTTCAGTGTAATTGCAGTAAATGGCTCTTGCCTAGTGGTGCTCAAAGAACAACCCCCCCCCCCAAAAAAAGGGAAATGCTCTTTCCAGAAATAGTAACCCGTTTATTAAAAACAATCCACAAACATTGTTGTCTCCGAGACACCCGCCAACCATGTAAATGTCCAGTGTCCAATTTGATAACGCACCAATGATGAAAGGCTCATGGTTATGACAGTCTGACAGGATGTAATCATCAATGAGCTGTAATGTTAGAGAGCTGCATGAGTCCTTTGGTTGGCGGATAAAGACAGTAGAACAAAATAGTTCCCATACGAAACTTGTTTTTTTGTTTTGTTTTCTGTGTTGGGTGACTGGGTCATGAAACATGAATTTAAAAAAAAAAAGAACATCGCTTTCCCTTGAATACAGTAAAACCACATAGTGCTTGCCTTGAGTCAAAGGAAAGCAGAGAAAAGAAAAATTCAGCAGAGATTTTTACAGCAGATAACTCCAAAAATTGGCAACTCACAACAAGACAGTTGAAGAAATGGCTTTAAAGACCTGAAGCTAAAGACGTCCAACTGAAATTAAACCGCATGTTTTTGTCTGCTATTACAAACGTACACTCACCTGCCGCTCAGATGTACCTGTTTAACTGCTCCATCAATGCAAATATCCAATCAGCCAGTGACATGACAGCAACTCAATGCATTTGGGTATACAGACAAAGTCAATCAGTGATCTGCTGAAGTTCAAACTGAGCATCAGAAAGGAGAAAAGGGGGATCTGACTACTTCAGGAATTACTGATCTGCTGGGATTTTCCCCGCATACCTATACTAGGATTTACAGACAACAGTCCCAAAAAAGAGAAAATATTGAGTGAGCACTGAGACCACAGTGTACACATCTTCTTCCATGACACAAAGCTCAAATCATGTCAAACTGGTTTGTTGAAGATAACAAGTTCACTATGATAACACCAATTTCTTCATGACTTTAATAGAGTAACATTAGTTCTTTCCAATTATATGAGAATAAGTCTCTATTCAGTCAAATTAAAAAGTACATAAACCACAAAAGATGCATTGGCTGAATGTTAAAAGCCTTCACAGCCAACACTTATGCTCAATTAACTTCAGGCATCAGATTTAGTACAAGGTCACAGACCAGATCTGTTGTTTACATCTTAAACTACATTCACGCCATTCTTCCTTATCACCGTTTGGCATTAAATCTAAACAATCTGCTGGAATCCTGCAGCTCATTTCTTTTGGTTCTGCACCTGACTCTAAATTTTTTGTTGAGATTTATTCACATCCCCCCTTAATATACTAAGTCAGTTGAGTAGTTTATCAGTCCAATACAAATAAGTGCGTTTTTAACGTCTGGGGCAAAGAAATCTTTCTATATTTTAAAATTTGACTCACAGATAATAACTTTAACAGATAATTCACACAGCTCAAAGAAGTTAAACGTTTGCCTATAACATTGTTCAAAATACAAAGCAAGCGCATGTTGAAGTGGACGCTAATTATCTGTTCACCTTTTGGTTTTTTCATCCCTTCCTACTTCCCCTCACATGGGAAGGGTGGAGAGGGAAGTGGCACGTAATGTTTTGTCTTTTGCTCCTCTCTGTTCATTGAACACAACTGAGAAATGCATGTGACCTGGCATGCATATGCAAGCACTGACATTAAATCTATAATACCCCCGATTGTAATTTTAATTGCAAAAAGGAGTGACACAATGGAGGATTTTATCTGTAGCGTCTGCCCCCAGTCTGGAGAATTACCTTTAAGAAGGTTGAACTCTAACATCATTAGAAAGGCTTTCACTCCACGGTTTAAGGAGGCTGGCTGGTGGGGAGTTTTACAAGACGTCTCACAAAATATTTGCAAACAATATTTATGGCACCACAAATATCTTTGTAGGCCACATAAAAAAAATCAACTGATGCCTCACTTCCTCCACTCAAAAGACAGTGTCAGCAGCAGAGTGTGGACTAGCATGTGATCAGATGTTTAAGTCACCACCCTGCTGCTAGACACGCCAAGGAGACCTTGTTAAGAGCTAACATGTCCATCTGTCCACCGGGGAGGTGCAACTCCTCACCTCTCGTGAAAACTCATCTTAGGCTTCCCAGTTCCGCTCCAGTTCACGTTTTATCAACTCTTTTCCTGCCCCAATGGAAGGCAAGGCAAGTTTATTTATATAGCGCAATTCAACAGCAAGGTGATTCAAAGTGCTTTACAGAGACATTAAAAAACAAAAACAAATAAAAAGCATGATTTAAAATGGAAAAAAGGAAAGGAACAGTAGATAAAATCAGTAGTTAAAATGTAAGTTTCAAAATTTAAGCTTAAAAGCAAAACAGTGCGAATTTGGTGCTTTATTCAAATGCAGCTGAGAACAGGTGAGTCTTCAACCTGGATTTAAATAAACTGAGTGTTTCAGCTGATCTGAGGCTTTCTGGGAGTTTGTTCGAGATATATAGAGCATAAAAGCTGAATGCAGCTTCTCCATGTCTGGTTCTGACTCTGGGAACTGATAAAAAACCGGATCCAGATGACGTGAGGGATCTGGAAGGTTCATACTGGGTCAGAAAGCAGAGATTACCATGTTATCCCTGAAATGTCACACCTATTGCCGCTCATAACAACTGCTATTTACCAGCCGCCTGACTTAATGCAAAAATAAAGCCAGGGTCAACAGTTTTTCATCCATGAAATTCAAAAGCAAGCCAGGAGCCAGAATCAAAGGGTTTATCCTTAAGTAATACACTATTCAGACCATATAATGTGTAGTATGACAGCAATAAATATATAATCTACTATATCACCTACTTAGAATTCCCATTGAGCAGAAAGTCAGCAGAAGAGGCTCACAGACGGAGAAGGCTGGTAGCACACTTTCAAACATTTTCCGCCTAAATAAGTCCAGTTAAGCCTCGAGGCTTTCCATCACCATTTCTCATGTGTACATCCAGCCCTGGGTTCTCCTATTCCACCACAGGTTGAGCCAAAAAGACAGGGCAGGAAGCTAGCACTGCATTTCTCAATGGCAACAGGAAAAGGAGAAGCAAGATGAGAAAGCAGATATACCAGAACCAGATCTGAGCACAGCACTATCCTCAGGTGACCCGTTTTAAAGTCCTTCTGAGCGAGGAAGACGAAGAGACAAGGGAGGAGGATAGACGGGGTTTGATGGGGATAGACTGGGAGGGGAGGGAGGGAAGGGGAGGGGTGGGGATGTGGACTGTCCGCAGGATTACCGAGAAAAAGCCGACTGCAAAGTTAACGGAAAACAGCGGTGGCACCTAACCGAGCTATCCGCCCGAAAAGCAGACCGGGGTGAGAAAGCAGCGAGACAGGATTAGAGAGACAGAGAGGGAGGAGGCAATGAGGATGGACACTGCAGGCCCCAGCAAAGCTTTTTCATTAATAACCTTAGCAATGTTTTACAGCAGCCAGCAGCAGCAGAATACCCCGAAAACTGATCATCGTCTGTGAAACCAGGGAGGCACAGAGAAGAACCAATGAGCAAAAAATAAATAAATAAACAACACACAAAATTAGGGATGAGCTGGCCAAAACTTACCAGGGCAGTATGTGTCCAGGTCTGGATTCTTGGCAGTGGTGGAGGTGTGTGTAGGGGAGCCAAGCTCTGATTGTGGAATGCGAGGGCTCTCCACAAACTTTGCTTTCCGCAGAGGGGCTGGGAGCAGAAAGCATAGACACACACACACACACCCAGAAGGAGACAACACGTGCACACACGTGCACACAGAGAGACACACACATAAATCAGGGAGATGGAAGAAGAAAAGAAAGAGAGGAGTGACAGGGACAGGACAGAAAGGGAGGAAAGTCAGAGAGCTTACAGCATGAACTTAAAGCAGCACACTGATAAAATGAAAACATCCTGAAGGCTTTCTTACACCTTGTGTTTGCCTCGGGTCAGATAAAGCAAACACATGAGTAAATAAGCAACGTGAGCAATCAGGTACCTCGCTAGGGCGAACCAATACACCTGCAAAACATCCGCCCACCACTGAAATGCAAGAATACCAGGAAGCAAAAAAAAGAAAAGAAGAAAAGCTAAATAAATAAAAAGTTTGTTGCGTCTGTTTGTCCAGTGTCAAAAATCACACCAAGAATGCAAATGAGATCCATTTTGGGAATGTCCTCGCGCCCGACTCAGCCACAGCGTCTGAGACATCAAATGAGAAAATCAGAGATTCACAGAAAGCCGGGGGTGGTGGCTGTGTATGATCCTTTCATGGGTTCTTGGTCACGGCACACAGATTGTGAGCACCGTTACCCAGTTCAGCTTACAGTGTCATGAGTCCATACATTGTGGTGTTCTTAAAAAAATAGTTTTATGACGCACATAAAAGGCAAAGTCATTGTACTGATAAACACACACAGGCTACATACCCTGGAAGAAATGCAAAAAGAAGAAAACCTTTGCGATCCATTCAGTGGCATTTGTTTGCAAGGATGTTGTTGTTAAAATCACCGAGTGTGATGACTCTCCACAGCAAGAATAATGAGACCATAAGGCTTCCTGCACTCGCTCTGCTTTTTAATGTTCTGTCAATTAGCACTAAAATGCTAAGCCTGCTTACGCTGAATATCTGGCTAATATACCACACAAATGGAGACTAAAAAAAGAAAAAACAACCCAATACAATCCAATACAGAAATGACTTCCCCTCCTCCTCTGTTATATTCATAAACAGGAGGAACCAGACTATATTTCCCCCTTTTTTTTGTCCTCACTATGGAAATAACTTCTATGACGAACTTGGAGTCATGCCCAGCTGTGAGAAAGAAAAAAGAAATCAGCCAATATCAACTAAATTGTGCATAAGACTCATTTGTTTAATCTATTATCTTTATTTTCTGTACTGGTGTGGGTTTGAGATGGGCAGCAACTAAGCATAATTTACCCTTAATTGACTAATCTGGTTAAATAGGGGTTTAAAATAGATTATACTGTATGTCGCAACCATTACTGTTACGGGTGAGCACACACGTCCAAAGCTATCTGGTGCAGAAATACTGTGCAGGACCAAAGTGCGGTGAGCAGGAAGTCATGAGCAGCAGTTGGAACATATGTTCAAGCAACAGCGAGTGCAAAACCAGAATAGATTCTTCACCACTTTTGTTTAGGGCTCGTGTTACAGCTAATGTCAGGATAATGTATGTGTGTGTGTGTAATGGGTGGGGAGGAGAGCTTTAATCCCTTTGCCTACATACTGTTGAGCACAGTACAGTGGTACAGATGGTCGATGTAAAATGCGTAACATACAGCGAGAAAGTTCAAGCATCCTCACAGGCTGTACAGACTTGTAAACATGCCATTTTCAAAACAAGCTTTATTTTCAGTCTTTAGCTTTTAAACTCTGCGTCTTTGTTCAAATATCTTTTTCAATGTTATTCTTTTTCCACTAACTATATATATATATATTATATACTTTTTAAAATCAGAGCGCACCATCAAATCAATTCGATTCTGGTCAGTTAGGTAGCAGAGGGGGGTGTTAGTCAGTTTCTGCTGCTTTGGTGTTAATTACGTTAACAACAGGTGCACTAGAGGGGCACCAATGAGACAACCCCCAAAAGAACGGTTTTACAGGTGGATGGCACCGACGGTTTTTGGGTTTCTTTTGACCGTTTTTTTCCCCATTCGTTTTAAATTTGGCTAGGTCAGTGTCACTACTGGTAGCATGCAGGGGTGGCTGGACCCAGCACCTCGTCCAGGATGGCACATAAATGCATGCCAATGCCAGAAGGTTTTCTGTGAATCCCACCACAGTGTCAAGAGCAAGAAGGAGTGCTCAAGAGCATGAGCATGAGCTCCCTGCCTGACATCGTGGAGCCAGATTAGCATTTCCCATACACTACCAGAATTGATAAATCCACCACTGGCGCACTCTTCTTTTCACAGATGAGAGAGGTTCACTCTGAGCATATGAGACAGATGTGAAAGAGTCTGCGGGCACTGTGGAGAACTTCATGCTGCCTGTAGCATCGTTCAACATAACTGGTTTGGTTGTGGGTCTAGGGAGGCATATCTATGGAGGGACATACAGATCTCTAGAGGCTAGGCAGCAGCACCCTGACTCCCATTAGGTATTGGGATAAAATCCTTGGACCTATAATCAGAACTACACTAATGCAGTAGGTCCTGAGTTCCTTATGGTGCATGACAATACCTTATGTGGAGGGAGTATGCAGGCAGTCCCTGAAGGATGAAAGAATTGATACCACTGACTCTCCCCCAAACTCTGCCTGACCACAATCCAATAGAACACCTCTGGGACACATCAGATGCTGCCAGGTTTCACCTCAGACTGTCCAGGAGCTCAGAGCCCCTGTCCAAACTGGGAGGAGAGCCCCCAGGACACTGTCATCTCATTAGGAGCATGCCCTGATCTTGTCAGGCATGCATACAAGCATGTAGGGGCCATACAAACTACTTAGCACCACTTTGAGTTACTGCAATGAAATGCTACAAAGTTGCTAATGCTCTGCTGACTCGATAACTGCAGATTTCCAAAGCTCCTCTAGCATTAACATCTGTATAGAAACTGCACCAGGAGCTTCATGGCATGGATTTTCATGGCTGAGCAGCTCCTCTCAGTGAAATGTGCAGGTGGTCCATACCTTCCATTTAGTTTTCATGCAGTGTAGATATTATCTTAAAACCCTGCAAGAACTTTTTCTGTTTTAATTCAAGTATCACATTACATATTCCATCGTTGGAATATTCCTACTCGCTCTACAGCATTGTGTAAAATATGCAAGCAAACATGAAAAAGGAAGAATATTTAATTTCATTGTTAATTTCTGTTCCTCAGAGGTGTTCAGTACAGCAGACGCGTTACTCTAATTTTAAACATTGTTGGTGGAAACTGCTTTAAGGCTACTTCACCTGTAATGACAATGCATGTTGTACGTTTTAATTAACTTCAATACTCAGTAGAAGAGAGAATAATATAGATGGGTTCAGACAGTGGCCCTCCAACTTTGTAAATTAATAGTGCAGTATTGCTAATGACACCATGGTATTTTACCACAAAAATGATACTACTACTTGTACTAATTAGTTAATATTAGGTCCCTAATCAGGTTGTATTAGACAAAGTCAAATTTTAGATAAAAATAAATAATGTATCAAAGTTATTACAGTTATTTTCTGCTAATATGTCTGCAACAAATGCCATGTCAATCCAAGCAAAGAAGTTGCTAGGGCATTTTAGCCAGCATAAGAGTAACGAAAAAATCATGCTTCAGGCATGACTAAAAACAACTTAAAATTCCAAGAAATAAAAAAAAATAAGGTTTGTACCTTGATCCAGGCCTGCACCAGGCACTAACAACTTGTTCCCTTTTCTCATGATCTTATTGTGCACCAATCTACTGCAATCTGTTGTCACAATTTGACATACTCTGCTCACAAACAAATCCAAAGTTAAAACAAATGAAAACGAATTCTGCCTGGCAAAGAAAATTAAGTGCCACTTCAGAGTTATGTGCATGTGCATAAAGTACAAGTGTTTATATGCCATAATCACTGTCAGCACTGTGTTAGTATGGCCTGGACAGGACTCTGCTAAATACCAAATCTAGGAGGTTATCCAGCACAGATGCCACAATGAACAAATACAAGTGATCGCCAGGACTAGAAGACTCCAGAGTCATCCACGGTTTAATGAAACGCCATGACAGACAAACTTACAAGCTTTTCTGTTTTTGGCCAGTGTTTTATGAGTTTAGAGTCCACTAACTGTGAGTTAGTAAATAAATATAAACTTAATTAATGATGTGATACGAACATATGTGTCAGGAAAACAAAATACTAATAATTTTAAAATGCATTAAAATCATATTACATATTATTATTATTATTATTATTATTATATGTAACTAAGGGTGGCTGGCCTCTCCCTTAGAGATAGGGTGAGAAGTTCGGCCATCCGGGAGGGGCTCAGAGTAGAGCAGCTGCTGCTCCACATCGAAAGGAGCCAGCTGAGGTGGTTCGGGCATCTGACAAGGATGCCCCCTGGGCGCCTCCTGGGTGAGGTGTTCCAGGCATGTCCCACCGGGAGGAGGCCCCGGGGCAGACCCAGGACACGCTGGAGAGATTATATCTCTCGGCTGGCCTGGGAACGCCTTGGTATTCCCCCGGATAAGCTGGAGGAGGTGGCTGGGGAGAGGGAGGTCTGGGCCTCTTTGCTTAGGCTGCTGCCCCCGCGACCCGGCCCCGGACAAAGCGGATGAAAATGGATGGATGGATGTAACTAAATATAAATTAGCTACAATACAATTACATAAAATGTATTTATCGTATTCTCATCTCCTATTTGTTCATTTTTTTGTTACCCATCAATAGATTATGTCGAGTTTTGACCTTCACACAAAAGATGTGTGAAAAGATTCTGCTCATATTGGTGTGAAGGTTGTACACGTACTACTTGTTATCTGAGGAGCCAAGTAAGAATTATTTTGGTTGATGGAGCTTTTAACTTTCAAACAGGAAGACAGGTAGGGACACTTTCCTAACTGTACACAATTTGGGTTAGGGCTGGAGCATGTTTTCTGTTTTGCCCCTCTCGTCCATTTAACGATATTGAAAAGTTCACTTGGTTAGGTTAAAAAAATGAATGTGCAATAGCAGAAAAAGACGCCAAAGCTTGTATTTTTATGCTTCCATTTCAACCTACAGTCCTGTCCGATTTCCTGAAGGCACTCTTGCACCTGCACTGACAAGCTTGCAACAGCTTGCACTATAACCTGTAACAAGCTGGAAGGAGAGTGTGACAGTCTGACAGTGTAGGCAGTGTGTTCGCAAGAGCATGAACACAAAGTTCCCCCATATATTTCAACTGTTTTACATTTTAAATCATTTACGGTACCAAAGGTTTCCTGCGATGCCTTGACACTGATTGCACTGAGAGACTAAAGGCATTCTCCTCCCAGAATATCAATTTTGGGATAAACTACAGTGAAAAGAAGATTACCATTTCTTTTGTTTGTAGTCTCCCTGATCTCACCTCTACAAAATAGGGAAGGGAAACGCTGTCTATTGGAGTAAATCCCCTCTATAGCTCTGGTTCCAGGAGACTAAATCCCATGGACTTCTCTCCTGCAGTTCTGTTGTCAGTGTGTGCCAGGCTGAGGATGGGTGACAGTGTGATGGATGGCAGCAGGCAAATCCACTCCTCTAATGAGCTTATGAATAAATATATCTTGTCTGCATGTGCAGATGCACGTGGCCGTGAAATAGATATGTCTTACATGCTCTGGGTGTGCGGGTTCGAATATGAATATGCATGCGACATGTATGCAAGTGTATATGTGAGATTAGAGTAAGAAAAGAGAGGGCGAAGGGAGGGATCCACAGAAACACTGGTGCTAAAGGACATTGTGAAAAATTTAAAAAGCTCATATCTATTCCCAAGACTGTCAGCACAGACACACAGCCTTTGGCGAAGTCATCAACAAAACAGAAAGCACGTCAATATTGTGATTCAAATTCACACGGTGTTGTGCATATGAAAGAGGAAAGCTTCTTTTCAACATGGCAGTCCCCTCAGACACAACCTGGGCTTTCAACAAATAAATGACAAGATCTGAATATGAATTGGAAGCTCCAATATGCAATGCACATTTTCTCATTTGCTGCAGATAAGTGAATGATAAGCGAGCGAAAGGAGACATCGCAGCGTCTCTACCACTGTGTCAGTTGCATACGACCTCAGGCACCCACTCAGACAAAGACACGGGCGCCCACAAATTAACATACACACTCACGTACAGACCAGCGGTGAGGACATACATTGCCCGGCTGTCTGCAACCTAAGCAGAGCTTTATAGAAACTGAGCACGCCGGCCCAGTCACTATGGCAACAGCAGAGCACAGGGAAAGGAAGAGTTGTCCATCTTTTTAGGGTGGTGGTAACGCAGACAGAAGCTGACTTCAACGGCACTAAAAGCTCCCAGCTTTTGCTCAAATGCAATCAAACAACCTCTTTGTATTGACAAATCTCAGCTGCTTTACAGCACCGCGTCCTCCACACATCTCAATTCAAGGAATTCAGCTTTTAAAGATGCAAACTGCTGCAATGGCAGCTCTGATCCTTTGTGCTCTGACCCAAAAAGAGATGATGTGATCTCAATCTGGAACAATAATGAAGCTTTGACTTTTTTTTTTGAGTGCTTTCATAGAGCAATACAGTCACATCAATATCACATTTCAATGTTTTAAAAAATGATGATACTGAAGAGTCAAGCTGACTGTTAAGTGTTACTTAATGAACTTTTGCAGGGGACCTGTTGTGCTCATGATTCATAGCTCAAAATAATGGTGCAGCCCCTCCGTTCATCCCCTATCTGAAACAAGTCATTTTCTCCCATTAAGTGTTCTTCTGATTGGCTGTCGTAGCAGATGGGTGGGGCTTTTCTTCTCATAGCTAGAGCTGCCCACCATATTAAGGATAACTTCTCTCTCTAACATCACACAGATCCAAGAAGATTTTTTTAAGACAGAAACAAAGCATTTATAGCAGCCTGAAGTTGAATGAAGTTTAATTTTGATTGATAATTTATCATTTTATGCAATCTTATCACACATAATGTGATCTAGCAGTCCTTTTATGCCCATATGAGGCGTTTCAGAAAAGATTAACAATGTTTTTGATGTTAATCTTTGGAGCAGCAAAGACAACTGCCCACAATTAGGCTTATGAAGTTAAAAGGTTTGCAATGAAGTGGATATGTTTGGGTAATTTTGAAGATGAAGAGTTTAGTAATTCATTCTATTCAACATATAGCAACTGAGTTCAAAAGCATTGCAGTCCTGAAGTAGCAGAGAGATGCAGTTTTATATTTATTTCACCAGTCTCCATGAATGACCCGAAGACTTGTGCCCAGTGTGCATTTAATAATCCGGCTCACAGACCGCAGATGATTTTGTGTGCTTCTCTTGTTGACTTGTTAAACAAAACAATACAGACCAGATGTTGCCGTGCAACACGGAGGCTGCCGACAGTCAGTAGCATGTGCGAGTCCATTAGCTCGGCTGCCTCCCCTGTTTGTTTTATTTTTTTGTACTTTTAATGTATGCGTGCAAGTGTCTGTGTGCGAGTGTCTGCACACACTCAAATGTGTATCTATCATTACAGGCCTTGGGAGGATTAGTGGAGCAAGGTGAGGCACAGCCGGAATTTTAAGAGGAAGGCGGGAGGGGCTGATTTCCTAAGAAGGCTCATTAACTGAGCTTTCCTTAACCCAAAGAGCTGTTAATTCAACGTTTCACATAACCTTATTGGGCTTGGATTAAACCAACAGCACTAAATCAAGTGATATCAAATGCACAACAACGCATGAGTGGGTTAACCTAAATCTAAGACTTATAGAAAGAATTTGGAGCCGTTTTAGGTTACTGCCTTTTAAAAGCAGAGGGACAAAGTTGGTAATCCCCACACAAAGGATGATCTCAAGTTAAGACTGAGCTTTAGTGGCCAAACATGATGTGAGTCAAAGGCACCGTGGAGCAAAGGCTGTTTTTACAGCAGGAACTTGAGGGTCCTTTTAGGGTCACCCACATCTTTGTGCATGTTTCAAATATAGGAACTGCCCGTGTAGGACCTTCCTTAAGCGAGGTTTTCGTGTGGATCAAGAAAACCTGTAGAGAGGGGGGTTCCTGCCTGATTGGCTGCTGGTCCCTGCTTACCATTCTTGAACAACCAAAAATCAGTGGCAAGAAAAGATGCCAAGAAAAATGCTCTTTCTGCAGACGTTGCCAAATAGATGCACTTCCTGTTCAGATTGTTTGTCCTCGTTTCACAGACAGGATTTTCTACAATGTTTTAACCAGCTCAACATGTTGTTTGTGCACGATTCCATTGTTCACATGTCACTTTATCATTATATTATTATGTAACAGCATGATAATCTTTTAATTGAGTCTCCAAAATGGAATCCTTTCAAAATCCATAGGATGCTGTTTAATGTATTGTTACCAATAAATTCAAATACCTTATTTATTTGCTCCGAGCAGCATTTTTTTAATCCTTTATTGGCTAAAATGTGTACATTCTCCTTCCACAGCAGGTTGATACAGAGGAGTGACCATGAACGTTTGGCATACCCTCTCCCAGCAGGAGACCAGAGAGGACTGCACTCCTGAGGAAAGCAGCAAGGTAAAGTCAAATATCAGGCACTCCGGGAAAGTGAGAGGAGCACAATTGCCAAGGACACCACTTGATGCAGTGTACTAATAATAGCAAGGGTGTCTTGACCTTTGTCCCAGCTGGAGTTGGTCCCCTAGTGGAGATATTTATAACCTCACACAGACACTACTTGAGAACCACACCCTTGTCTTTGTGAAAAATCAGTGAGGGTCGGATGCTTTTGCTCTTGTTATGTAATTAGGAAGCTAAAATAAACACTACAAAGAAAACAGATTTGATTACTGATCCATGCTTCCAGTTTTAAGCTGTTCTGATTGAGATGATTCTGATAATGTGTCACTGTCTTTAGGACGACATAAAATGACCATCAAAGCTCCCCAAATGTCTTTCATGTCAGATAGAAGCTGTAATCAATTGTGGCCCTCATGTAATCCCATACACATAGTTAGGAGACTGACAGTAAGGGTAGAAAGTCGGAGCTGTGATCCAGACAAACGCCTGGTAGGGGTTCAGGACCCTGAAATGACTGAGCAAATAAGTTAACAGCAGACAGACAAGTAGTGAATGTTAATACTGCGCCTGGTGTCACTGTGGAGTCCTGTGCAATAGTCCGTAAGGGTTTGGATACGCATGGACACACATACAATAACACACTTCTTTAGGTCTCTGTGTATTTGTGTGAGCATCTCACAGAGAAGTGTTTGCTCAGCTCTTCACCAGCGGTATTCGCAGAAAGCAGTGAGGTGGTATATGTAACCCACTGCTCTGTTTTGTAAGCAAATCATTATCATTGCTATTAATAGTACACTGCGGGTTTCTCTTCTCCACAATACAGGTTTTTTTCCCTCTTCTATTCCAGAAGGTACGGCTAAATACCTAGATAAAACTAAACGTAAGTAAAAACCACAGTAATAGTCATAAGATAGTAACTTCATTTGTAAAGCCTCTCTTGCAAGATGCAGCCGCTTGCTGTGCTACACAGAGGAGGATTAAAATTAAGAAAGAAAAACACTGAATAGAAATTCCACATTTGGTGCCACTAACACAGAAAAATATGTTAACAGGATTTCAAGAAAGATTGGATGTTTAGAGAGTAAAATTAAAAGAAAAACTCAAGCCTTGGTATTGCTCATAAATACAAAACAAGTATGCTCTTCTGGTTCCACAAAATGAAACCTTTTCACTGCAAAAATGCTCAAGGATAAAAAGACAGAAAAGGGAATAGAGTGATTTTGAGAAAAGACTTTTTATTCTAGGCGTAGAAAAAAATAGATGTTAATTCTGTCGTCAGTTTGGTTTGATATCAAAATATTTATTGAATCTTTCTGCTGCCTCTCATCATTTTTTAGGGATTGTAAAATTGTAAGATTCTGGCCCACTTGGACATCAGTGTTTTCTTTCCCTGTTAGTTTATTTCATTTTTTCCAATGTTTATCCCTTATTTTATACCAGGAAACCAAAGAAATTTGTGTTTTTAAAACAATAATTGACCTTTTCAAAGTCTCCAACCACTTAACGACCCCATGAATAGAATGTTTAAGTAGCTTAAAATTGATCTGACATCAGTACAACGGTGTAGCTCATCTAGATGGTGGCCCATGTTGCTGAAGGCTACTGTAGGGCCTGGATTCAACTCCACCCAATTTCCTGCATTCTCCCGCTCTGTTCCTGCTTTCCTGTCTAAGTTTTAAAGAATATTTCTCCTTTAAGCATCAATTTGTTCAGATCAGTAAATGTAAAAACTGCAACATAAAAACTGGATCTCATCAGCATAACAGCAGTCAGCTACGCAGTTTTAATGTTACTGGCTGGAATGATGGTGGTTAAATAAAATGCAAAAGTCATTGTCACAAATAAAACATAAAGAAACTGAAACTTTCAGAGACACCACGATCAACAAAGTCAAACACTTTGCCAAGGACGGCCTTTCTGTGAGCAACAACAATGAAGCTCTTTGTCTTCGTCTTACTTCTTGCAAACTTGCTTTGAAATTTTCACAACAGCCATTTGATGCCAGGAGACATACTGAATGTCAGCGGGACCTTTCTGCCTACAATTAGAGAACCTAATATTTTTTTAATTACTTAAATTACAAAAAAAAAAGGAAAGTTAAAGCCAAGCCTGTTATTGCTAAAGCTGTCTCTGTCTGGGTTGCACTTCTTTAGCTGCGTCATATTACTGTAGCTGTTTTGAAAGCTTTTGGGGAGATTTCTAATTGTAGGTTGTTACCTGGTACACACACTGGAAGCCGACTTTAAAGAGCTTGGTCGGAGTGGGGATCAAAAGGATGACTTCATCTTGCTAATGGCGGCGCTCACTGCCTCTTCTCTAATCATAATAAAAGACTGTAATTCTAGAATCCAGGGAGTTGTTACTGAAGGGGCAACACCGACTCACTTGATAAGTAATTCTACTTATTCGACAACTGCTGTTCGACTGAGAAAGAAAAGGACTTTAATACACAAGAATACTAGTCCGGCATGCAACACATAATTAAATCTCACTAATAAACTTTGAGAATGAGGAACAAAGTGCGAGCTTTTAAAGGCCAGTGGTATCACATGTAGGTAGAATGACAAAGTGTCGGGTTATCTGGGATTTTGTTCCTGTCTTACTTTTGATTGGCTTAAAAAAAGAGATGTGTCTGGCTATCGAAACCAGGGCTAAACACTGGTTATCATGGTGGCTCAGATGTTCTGCTTCCATGGTTTTTCTTTGGAATGTCTTGTTTCTCTTGCCTCTAAACAAATTAGGTTAATGCTCCCTATCTGGAGACTCTTGCAAAAGAGATATTTAATCTCAAAGAGTTTCACCTCCCAGTTAATACAACAAACCCCAAAGATTATATTCAAACCGAACAACAGCTGAATTAGCAGGTCTTTATCTGTAAAACATACGTTTCACCCCACACTTAGTTTACTGTGGTTTGGTCACTTTATGCATGGCACATATTGTCTGTATGGTCCCTCAGGAGGCTGCCTATTTAATCTACGGTAGGTGGAATCCAAATGCTACTCTCTTACTAAAGACTCATAAAACTGACAGTCCAGTAGGCAAATTAACATCACAGTCACATTTCCTGTGCAGGTTGTGGTGCCAGTAAACTGACCCACGGATGTTGGATTTTAGACATCTGCCCAGTTTATTTCATAACTCATTTTTTGGCTTACAAACCATTTGTCTTACGAGGGGAGGGAAATCGAGCAATTATATAAAATCAATATCCCTCTGAAACACTGCAAACGGGTACAGGTAAGTGAAGTTTACACACAGGTAAGTGTGCCACACCAATTCAGAAGCCTGCAGTTTAAAGTCAGGACTTGTGGAAAAAAAATATGGGCCCACGAATAAATACGGGTACTGACACAAACTGCAAAACACTTGAATGACTCAAGCAATGGTTAAAATAACCTTGAGAAACATACTCTATCACACATTTTCTGTGGGTATTCTCACAAGAACCGCCTCAACCATGACTTAAAGTGGCATATGTGTTCCACTGCACCTGTTGAATACCCGTCTTCGCACTTTCAAGGCTTTGCAGCGTCTGTCAGGCAACCATCACCCAGCTAATACATCTAATAAGAGAGAGGGAAACAATACAAAAGTCCTTGTGTCATAACCACAGAGGGATGCACTGCATTACTCTGGAAGAGACCCGTTTCACCCTGCTCCATCGAGTTCAAATAACCCCATGAGGGATCCACCATGAAGACAATAAACACGGCTACTTAGCCACCCTGAAATTGAAGTTCTTAGTGTCATTGCATGATAAGAGCCTGAATGACAGCTGACAAGGTAAGCTCATCAAAGCACTCTCCAGGTGGTGATACTAAGTGGTGTGAAAACCGGCTGTAGGCGCCTCATCAAAAACCATTCACCTGAGACCAGCAATAGCAGCTGGTGATGAGGTGTTCATGTTTTTCTGGCAGACAACGTTATTGAGACATTTTGTTCCGTTCACACACCAGCTAGCAGTCCCCTGGGATAAGGCAGGGAGGCAGGAAACCTGCAGCAAGAGGGAGGAACCACGTCCCAGCACATGACAAGGTGATTCTCGTACACAACAACAAGCTGCTGCCGACTACCTAGCGAGGGGTTTGGGGTGGGCGGGGGGGGGGACTATTCCCCACCAACTTCAACCCATTTACGCAACCATATGCTACATATGACGCTGCGCTCTGGAAGGAAAAGTGAGACACACAACAACAAGAACAAGCACCATTAGCCGCCCACAGCTTGCGCTTTAGACACGCACACACACTCCATCAGACACATACACACACACACACTCTCTCAAAGACAATTGAATGCTCACCCACGCTGACGCATGAAACAGACCAGCTCGCCACGAAAAAACACTTACATTATCACACTCTGGTTGATTCACAGGCCCTCGAGCCTACACTGTGATTAGAGTTCACATCTTTGACAAATGCATCATTTCACAGAGAGAAATTACTTTCCTGCACTCCTCCCATTAGCCCCGTGTCTTTACAAACGTCATTCGAACCAGCGGCCGCGCCACGCAGCAGACGAGCTCCGTGCAAGGAAAGGTGGAGCAGCAGGTGACAAGTGGTGAGGGTTGGAGGCTGGGTGAGGGGGTGAAACAGAGTTTGCGAGCACAGATGGAGGAATGAAACAAGCAAAAGAGGGTGTGGCTGGGCTCACCATTCTCAAACCAGATCTCGCATTCCTGAAGGCTGGAGTACGGCACCAGCTCCCCTCCTTCCCCTCCTTCCAGCGACACAAGCAGTCCTGCTTCCTCCCTGAACGATGACCAGCTCATCAAAAAGAAAAAAAAAAAAAAAGAAAAACAAGGAAAAAGAAGGAAAAGAAGGAAAATGCGTACGAGAAAATACGCCTGCAAGCGAAGCAGGGGAGGAGAAGTGCGGAGAAGCACACGAGATCTCCTTCTACCTTCCCCCCCGGTTTCCCTTCTGAAGCAATCGCCACAGGTTTCAGTGGTGATGCTGCCTGCTCACTTCAGTTGCGGTAAATGATACGGAGCCGGGCAGCTATGGCAGTGACGGGAGGAGCGAGAAGAGGAGGAGGAAAACGAGAGGGGAGGAAAAAGGGAAGGAAGAAGGAAGAACGCAGCAGTCAATGTGTCACTGGGGAAAGAGAAGGAGGGGAGACACAAAGGTGAAACCTCTGCGATGGCAGCAACGTGAAAAGCTGACAGGTAACCAAAAGCCTTCGCCAGAAAGAAATGAAGAGAGGACAAAAAAAAAAAGAAGAAGAAGAGAGCGATACGAGCGGCACAGGGAGCCTTTGCTGTAAGCACAGAGAGGTGAGCTCTTCAATCGCCTCCGTGACTGCATTAGCGCTTAGCGTGTTATGTATAGATGTGAGAGGCGCACACTCTCTGTACAGGAACAGGAGTCCAGGTCTCCAGCAGATGAATGGTGCAGTGCTGCTGTTGTCATAGCAACCACAGAGCAAAAGGAGGTGGAGGAGGAGGAGAAGGGTGGGTATTGAGGCAGGAAAGAAAATGGCATAAAAAAAGAGGGAGGGAGAAAGGGAGGGTATTATTAAAGGGACACAGTTTTGTCGTTTGTGGACGGAGCTTCGGGGACATATCAGATCACAAGCGGTGAGGGAAAAAGGAGGAATGGTATTATTTGATCGTAACATGGGTTTCAATGAAACCTACACTGTTTTCCTTTTGGACCAAGACATTCCTGCCTGTCCTTGTTTTACCCTTGAAACTCTATTTGTACAGCTGCAGCCATGTTTCATGTCCAAACTCAAGAGGCTGCAAGTTTATTGTGTACCAGCTTCGCTTTTGTCGGGCGCTTCGTTAGGCTGTAAGCATCCTGTTCTAAATGTTTTTTATTAATCTCCTCCACTCACAGTTATTTCCCTCGGGTGACAATCCTAACCCCCTTGCAAGTCTTACCAAAAGGCCCAGAAAATGTGCGACGATCACAGGTCAAACTTCACTTGCTACTGAAAAGCAGTGATTCTCAGCCTTCTTTATCTCACTCACCACCACAGCAATGACAGAGAGGACTCAGAAACTTCAAATGAGAAAACCTTTGGCTTAGTGCTTCTCAGTTATTGTTATTTGACTTTTTCAACTGCCCATACAGTAATGTGCAACAGTCTTGAGCCACCCCTCATTTATATTTTACTACCGAGTAGCCAACATGTGTTAGGTTTTTTTTGTTTTGTTTTTTTAATACAAGACATTCTGTAAATTGGGACTTTTAGTTATTTAGTAGGTCTTTAAAAATTTTCTTCTTTGGACAGTGGCTGCTTTTCACTAATTTTAAGCCTGGTCCTTGTGCAATTTGGCATATTTTGGTCTTTGCACCCTAATGACTTAAGAATCCTGAGGCCATTTCTGAGGAGGTTTCAGTAAACAGTAAAGTTATCAGCTCAAGCAGGTCTTTGCTAGCTTTTTTTCCTATTTCTTAAGGTTGAGACTTTCGAGTACTGCTCGTCTGCTGTAGTTATTTATGCCTGTCACTTCCTTTGTCTTGGTTTTCTCAAATTATTATTCGCACATCTTGAGTTTTTTTTTTATTTTTTTAAAATAAATTCAACAAACCAAATGGATACAAAAGATGTGTTTTCAGTGAAAGGCTCAAAGTTAATTTGAGATAAAATTTGATTCATCCTGTGAATTAGGTGCTTATTTATGCTTGAATCATTTACAGGCCAGTGTTAAGTGGCTTAACAACCAAACTACATTCATCTGAAAATGGTTAGGTACAAGGACTGGACTGAAAGTGACGGAAAGGCCAGCCAATATCCAAAGAAAAACTTTGAAAGACAGAAAGCCTGGAAAACTATTGTTCGAGACTTCAATACTTTGGTGTGGGGTGGTTTGAGACTGTTGCACAGTAGTTGTACTTACATGTAACCAATAAGGTTACCAAAGTGTGTAAGGAATGAAAGCACCAGGAAAGATGTATAGCCTAGACTTTGTTGCTGCAAAGAGTCATAATCAGTTAGTTATGATATTCATCACAGGAGTTTACAGACTTAAGAAGTGATATAAATCTTCTAGAAATGCATGTTGTCTTTATATTATGTGTAAACATCCTTGCAGAACGCCTGGCATCTTCAGCCTCAAGATATAAACTATAATCTTTATTCCCACACCAGACAGTGCAGCTCTTTCAATATTATTATATTATTGTTTTTATCATTCCTTCCACTTCTAGTTCGTCTTCCCTGTGGTCCTTTCCTCTATTTACCTGATATATTTATAGATGAAAGATGGATCTGAGATTTTTCACTTTAAGCCTCACCTTTCTTTTACCTTTTCTTTACATTAAAATAAGCAACACCTCAACAATCATTAATATATTATGAGTTTTCTCATTTTCAAGTGAGCTTCTTCTTTTTTTTTTTTTTTAAATCAGTCTTTTTTGCTTTCCAATTTAAATTGCCATAATCAGAACTTGATTTACTGATTTTTTTAATGTGTGCATAAAAAAGGGCAGAAAGAACGATCAGCCTGATACACGTCTTATATAAGATAAGATAACCTTTATTAGTCCCACACGTGGGAAATTTGTTTTGTCACAGCAGGAAGAGGACAGTGCAAAAGTTATGAGGCAAAAATTAGAATACAATAAGAATAAATACAGTACACAACTGTACAGAATAGAATAAAATAAAATACTATATACAGTAGAATAAAATAAAATAAATATACAATAAGATAAAAATAGAATACAAATACAAATACTATATACAACTGAGTAAAAATACAACGATGACAGAAAGGATTATTGCACTTAGTATTATTGCATATGTATGGCTGTGTGTGCTTGATCAGTTAAAGTCTTTGTTGTGGAGTCTGACAGCAGTGGGGAGGAAAGACCTGCGAAATCTCTCCGTCCCACACCGTGGGTGCCGCAGTCTCCCACTGAAGGAGCTGCTCAGTGCTGTCACAGTCTGCTGCATGGGGTGGGAGATGTTGTCCATCAGGGATGACAGCTTAGCCGCCGTTCTCCTGTCACTCACCACCTCCACTGGGTCCAGAGGGCATCCTAGAACAGAGCTGGCCCTTCGGATCAGCCTGTTCAGTCTCTTCCTGTCCCCAGCAGAGATGCTGCCGCCCCAGCAGACCACGCCATAAAAGATAGCAGAAGCCACAACAGAGTCATAGAATTTCTTCAGGAGTGGGCCCTCCACTCCAAACGACCTGAGTCTCCGCAGCAGGTACAGCCTGCTCTGCCCTTTCCTGTAGAGGGCGTCTGAGTTATGAGTCCAGTCCAGTCTATTGTTCAGATGAACACCAAGGTACCTGTAGCTGTCCACAGCCTCAATGTCCATACCTTGGATGTTCAGTGGTTGCAGTGAAGAATGCTTGTGCCTGCGGAAGTCTACCACCAGTTCCTTGGTTTTACTGGCGTTGATCTGGAGGTAGTTCAGCTGGCACCAGTCCACAAAGTCTTGGGTCAGACCTCTGTACTCCTTGTCGTCCCCATCAGTGATGAGGCCGACTATTGCAGAGTCGTCAGAGAACTTCTGCAGGAAGCACTGGGTGGAATTGTGGGAGAAGTCTGCAGTGTAGATGGTGAAGAGGAACGGAGCCAGAACCGTTCCCTGTGGGGCCCCCGTACTGCAGACGACCCTGTCCGACACACAGCCCTGAGTCCTCACATACTGTGGTCGGTCGGTGAGGTAGTCCAGGATCCAGGTAGTGAGGTGATGGTCCACTCCAGAGTTCACCAGCTTGTCCTTTAGAACCGAGGGAAGAATGGTGTTGAAGGCACTGGAGAAATCAAAGAACATGATTCTCACAGTGCTTCCAGCGGTCTCCAGGTGAGCGAGGGAACGATGTAGGAGGTGAATGACGGCATCATCCGCTCCAATGCCAGGCTGGTAGGCAAACTGAAGTGGGTCCAGTGATGAGCTTATTAGGCGCCGAAGCTGAGCCAGGACCAACCGCTCCAGGGTCTTCATCAGGTGGGATGTCAGAGCCACCGGCCTGTAGCTGTTGAGGTCCTTGGGGCGTGAAGTCTTTGGCACTGGTACAACACAGGAGGTTTTCCAGAGCTGTGGGACTCTTCCCAACCTCAGGCTCAGGTTGAAGAGGTGCTCCATCACCCCACACAGTTGGTCCGCGCAGGACCTGACGACCCTCGAGCTGATGCCATCTGGACCCGCTGCCTTCTTGCCATTAATCCTCCTCAGTTCCCTCCTAACCTGGGTGGTTGAGAGAGACAGGCTGGAGCCTTGTGTTGAGTGTGTATTGGATGCTGTTGTTGGGGGTGGGGGGGAGTGAGCAGGGTGAATAGAGGAGGTGTTATATCTGCCTAAATAAAAAAAACCAACAGCCAATGGCTGCACAGCCTAGCTATGAGTGGAAACATCTGGTCTGGTTTTATCCTATTTAAATGCACCTCTTTAGCTATCTCATGGGAGCTGCAGGAAATCCCACCTGACACTGAGGAAGAAATGGAGCGCAACTACTACAAATACTCAAACAATATACCACATTAAGTATTAAGCTTTTGTGACAGAACATGGTAGCACATTTTCTTTGTTTCTAGTCATTATACTAAGCTGAGCTAAGTTAACTGCCGAGATCATCATCTTAGAGACCCCCGGGCACAAATATTTGATGGGCCCCAACTAGCTTCCTTCTTAAAGAATTAGAAATAGCATGCAGGAATGGTTTAAAATGGAGAGTGCAGTTTTTCTTACCGGAAATTAAAAAGTAACCATCTCAACTCAAATTCAATCAAAGCTTTAAAGTATCTAACATTTGATTGAAAATGAAGCAGCCAGAGCTTTTTCATAAAAGTGTAAATCCACGGCGATTTCGGGCTGCTGCTGCTGCAGCTTCTAGATTAGCTCGCGTGTCATCTCGCTGAACAGTTTCTCAACAACTTTAAAGTTTACAATTCTGTCTAATAAATAAAAGAACTGTCACTTGGCAATTTTACTTGGGTTAGAGTTGCCTCCTTTTTTTTGTTTTACTCTAAAATATTTTCTGGTTCATTTAGTTTGGAAATACTATAGCATTGAGCACTCATTTTTTTAATTGTGAAAAGAAAATCACATCTATACACTTGTTTTTCTTCCAGATTTGATTTTCAGACCAAAGAATTCTACTTAAAACACTTGTGGGTTTGTTATGTTTCTTGCCCTTTGGGTGGGTCCCCAGGCCTGCTGTTAGCTATAGCTTTACACTTACCATACACATAGCGTGTCTGAGCACAACCAAACATTACATTTTCATTAAAATGCAGAAAAGAACTTGGAGCAGAAATCTCAAATTTTGGGAAATAAGAGCAGTTTCAGTTTAGAAAAACTTCTATTATATTTCTACTATAAGTATTACCCCTTCAGTTGTGCACCACCATTCATCTGAAGTAAGTTCAACGAAAGGCAGCTACAGGGACATTTCGACTCCCCTCAAGTAACTTTAATGTGACATACTGTGGCACAGTGCAGAAGAACTGATGTTTGCACATAATGACACAGCACCTCATCTCTAAGAAAGCCAGACTATTTGGACGGTGACTAAAATATGTCAAGTACTTCTGTTGCAGCATTTAATCCAACCACTGCTTTTCCTGAGGGCATCGTACTTAAACATTTCAATTACACCTTTCTACTCTTAACCTTCACTCCTTATTTTTCAGCTGCGACAATGGATCTGAAAATGTCACATTTTCCCTTTCAGCGGAACAAATGATTTGGTGGGTCGGCAGTGGCTGGGACAGTGGAAGGAGGAAATAATGATGATAATTGAAGAACGATTTTCTCAAGGTGCAACGCTGGGTAAGGAGGCGTGGAGATTGAGACGTCCCAAATGTCAGTGTTCATTTCAAAAATTCACAGAGGATACCAGATGCAAATAAGACATGAGGCTGGCCAAGGATGGGTGGAGAGAGAGACAGAGATTGAGACGTCACACAAGAGCTGCTCATATAAAAAATAAAAATAAAATAAAATATGTGAAACGTAAGAGAATTACAGATGGATTATTGCATGTTCAAACATCTGTTCCTATATGATGCTGGAAGATCAGCTGGCGTTTAATCTCAGAGGCAGGTAAATTAATTAATCAGGTGAAACCTGTTATTTATTAGCTACTGTTTAATTATGCTTTTAGGGCTACAAATAACAGTTTCAATTAATCTGACATTTTCTCGAGTCTAAAGATAATGATGGTCTAGAACTACCAGATTTTTATTACTACTTCTTAGCCAACAGATTGCTGTAGGCTTTAAAATGTATCAAATGAAGCTTATTAGAAAACCCATAATTGGACAAGAACTCTACAGAAGAACAAGTTCAAAGTCAGCGACAGTACATTTCTTGAATATCACCAATTATGGTCCACCATACAGGTGATATTTAACCCCAGTTGACTGAACTTAGAAATACTTAACACAGAACAGAATATTTAAATCTCTGTACCCACAAATTCAAAATCAAAAAAGTCAAAAATGGATGACTTCCATTTCCCTCCTGATAGCAAAATCAAAGTGAAGATCGATATTTTTAGACACAAAGCTCTCCATAGAACACACTTTACAGGACAAAGGATGTTCCAAATGGGCCTTGCACATAGGTAGTTTTATATAAAGTGAACTATATGTTTGCTATATGGTCTTGTACGTCTGTTCAGAGATTCTGGCAGAGGACATGTGAAGACACATTCACATCGTTCAATTGCTGTATCCCAACCTCACCCACTGTGCATTTTAGGTGATGCAAGTGAATTAGATATAGAAGCAAATGCATCACACATAGTTCCTACTGCCTTATGCATCGCTAAGAAAACTATCCTCATGAATTGGAAATCAAAAAATGATTTATGTGCAACTCAATATAGAAATTTACTTCTAAACCCCGTTAGTCTGGAGAGATATCATTCCTCCTTGAAAAACCAATTGGGTGAATTTGATTCTCTCTGGCTTCCACTGATCAGTCCCATTTCTTAGTGGGGGTGGTCATTGTGCCTTGGAGGTGGACCCAGAGGCCTTCTTGGGGCTGGATTGTAGTTTGAACTACTTCTTGTGGCTTTCCTGCAATATTTTCACAGCTCAGCAGGTGGCCACGAATCGCTTTTATAATCAAACGGAACTATTTTTGTGTCATGCTTTCCTCTGCTAGCCTCGTCCACATTCCCCAAATACTTCAAAAAATAATAAAAAAGATTCTGCTGAGCATGACTCAGATACACCATAATCTTATTGCAGTCTGCTGTATCTCTGCAGGAAAACCCCCAACAAGGGAGCGTGTCTTTTCTTTGAACGATTCCACTGTAAAATAAATTTAAAAGAAGACAAAAAAACAAAAACAGAGATGCAGCATTTGTGAGAAGTAGCCAATTTAGCAGAGCTCAACTGCTCAACTGTTTTAATGCGGATTCTTTAAGACCACCCACACCATGAGCTGTAAAACCTGACTAAGCAGTCCTGCACACTGTGCTTTGTTAACCCTGACCACTACTCATGCCTACATCAGTGACCGCTTACAAGTTAGCTAAGTGTAGTGCATTCCCACTTATTCACATATTACTCCATTACTGTGAGCACCACAGAGACAATAGATTTTAGATATACTCATATCACTGTGATAATTGAAGCAAAAGTGGGTGAAAAATTAGGCTGTATAATTAAATCAAGGCTTTTCTCAGGTTTTAAGGCCAAATGCAATTTTCCACTTTTATGCTGCAATCCATGGGGAGGCAGTAATTGTATTGATTGTAGCCATTAATTAGGGGAAAGCAGTGTAATCTGGGGAGAGATGTTGAAATAATTCCTCTTAAATGTTTCTGAGTGGAGCAGGGCCAATCAATCAGCTGGGGCGACATCTCTGGTGAGCCTGACACTTGAGTGAGGTGTTTATTAAAGCACAAATAAGCAATCAGTGATTACAGCTCATAACAATCAGCCACTAAGAGATAAGTGCGACAATGAGCCACTCCAATTCTGAGACAACAGAGGACTAAAAATAGAAAACATAAACAATGTGGACGCGAAATCTGTCAAACGCACATGAAGATGAGGGACAGATGAGCCCTGTCAGTGGTTTAATGTACTACCATTAAGTGTATTTATATCTGGTACTGGTATTTAAGCATTTACCACTACCCTGCATTTATCAGACAGCTGCAGTTACTAGTTACTTTATCAAGATTTTTTTCATGCAAAACATATCATTAAAACAAGCTCCAACCTTCAGGGCTTAAAAATGAAACCAGAGTATAGTTCTGTGAAAAAGTATTTGCCCCCCATCCTTATTTCTTTCTTTTTTTGTTGGCCACATATTCATGGCCACAGTTTATGAAAGAGAAACTGAAACAGGGAGTTGTAGGCATCACGTTCTCCAATTTAAAGTGATGTTTCGGCTGCTAAGCTTTTTAGAAGGTTTTAATGGAATTATATGGTTTGCTATTAGCTACAGATCATCCAAGAAGTTTCTGCTTCAGTCCTTAAGAGTGAAATAATAGGACTTTCATGACTTAGCGCTAATAGCAGATTTGTGTGTCTGTGTGGATCCATTATGGGTGTAGCTTTCTAACCAAGCTTGCTGGCATTTGTTGAGAATTTTAACTCAATGTTTGCCAACACTGAGTTAAAAACAGTGTGTGATGCCATGGCGGCTAAATTTATCTTTTATATAGTGTAGGGATTCAGGCACAACATAAAAACCACCGACAGAGTCTTTTTAGGCGATCAGGAGTATTGTGGTGCATTTCATGGACTCTCTATCAGATTTGGTTCTTAAGAATTTGAATGGTTTGGGCTCTTTGTCATGTTCCTTGATCCAATCATGAGCAAGTTTTGTGAGGGAGACCAAAGCCATCGAGGACTGCCAATGGTATTAGTGGTGGTTGCTGAAACCAAATATTGAGGAGACAGGTAAAACTGCTTGCTACGAACAAGCACTGAGTGGTTGCTGTAATCTAACACTCAGTGTGGCCAACCGTAGCAGTAGATGTTATCAGATATACACAGAGAAAGCAGCCTAAAGGTGCTGAGATCCAACATTTTCAGCAGGTTTTAAAGATGTTACTGGTTTATAATGATAAAACAAAAATGTAGATTATTTTCTTTCCTTAAGTTGCTGCAGAATCTTTCCTATCGTTTAGTAGTTGTAGTTTAGCACACAGTGCCTTACTCATACATCAAGTGGATTACCTCTCAATGCCAAACTCTAAGTAATTCACTAAACGAACATCAATAACCTAGACCTTTCTGTGCACATTTGTTTAAAATAGATTATTCCTTAATATAGACAACTAAAAGGAAGTCATGACAATGCATGCCACTTAGCAAGACAAGGTTTCATGACATAACACTGCATTGTAAGAAGATTAGAAACCACCGACATGTGGGACTATGTTGTTCAATGTATCAGCTAATCTTTCCATCTCATAAGTACCTTCATACTTTTTTGACCAATAGGGTGAAGAATTGTGGCATTACTTCCAAGTCCACAGAAAACCAGTAGTGATTACATGAAAAACTGACTACGCAGTGCCTGTTTGCATCTCTTCCTACTCCAAAAATCTGTCTAAGAAGTTCCCCTTCAAGAGTCTTCAAGGAGGCAGAGGGGATTCAATCAGAAAGTCAAGGATTCTCTGAAAAGGTCAGAAATTTCATTGCTATTTTACAAGGTTGAATAACTCAAGTCTTCACAAACATCACAATTCTGCCCCCCTAGGGCCAATCAGGAGCTACAAACAAGGGCAGATAGAAGCTGTGACTGGGGGAGCCCACCGGGGGGGATCAAAGCGCTTTAGCCCTTTAGACCTACTGCTGTTTGCTCTCTAGCGCACTCCCTTCTCTCACCTCTGCAATATGTGGCACGGGAGGGGTTCAGGCCTGTGACTGTAACACCGCACACAAGCTCAGTACCGTCAAGCTGTGGAGGAAGTGGTGCTGCGTTGAATTAATTAAAGGGCGACAAAGCTGGGTAGTCTGAGCTCAAATACAGTCTGCTGGTGGATGACACTTGAGAGCAGACACAGGTCTTTGAGGGCTTGAAGGACAATGGGCACTTGAGGGCTTTTGTGCATGCTGTCATTTCACTGACAGGCCGTTTTGGTCCTGTAAGTGCTGTAAAGTCATACTGACATGTGATTTGAAGAATAACCACTGGACATACCATATATAAGCCCTTTTTAATGCAAAAACCTTTATCTGGATTAAAGCAATTATATATTTTTTCCGTGACTTCACCATTTAAATAGACACCACCTTATGACAGACAATAAGAGATATGACACAAATCCATACAGATAAGCACAAGCTAATCCTAGTGAAAGTTACAACACATGTTCACTTAAGGTGACAAGTGTAGTGAAATGAGTCAATTATGAAACATAATCCATAGAAAAAAAATCTGTTTAAAAAGCATCACTAAGTTTGAAAATCCCCAAACACACAACAAGCAGCACCTGACTGGTGTAATACATCAAGCCAAACGATGACATGTGTGAGAACACTGCAAAGAGACCTCTCCCTACGTCAGCCACAAAATAAGAATAGTACAAATGAGACGGCGCCGTGCATCATTAATCAAGCTATTCTTGGCTGTAATGAAAAAAAAACACACACACAAACACTCTCTCTCTCACACACACACATTCATATTTACAGATTCGTATGATGTCCTAAAAACTAGCTGCGACTCACGCAGATGAAAGAAGCCTTTTAGAAGCAGGCTGAATCAGCCACAAAACATCAAATCCAAGAAAAGCACACAAAATGCTCCTCAAACAGCAGAACAGTGAGGGAGGAGGTGGGGAGAAGAGTGTGATTTGGCCGGATTGTTCTGAAATTTAATTCTCGAGAAAAAAGAAAGAAAGAAAAAGAAACCTCTGCTCCATCCGTCCACACACAGTCCTCTACAGCAGTGTGGCACACCCAGTTAAAATGGGAGAAAATGATGTGGTTATGTGATGTGCGTTTCCCCTTTAAAACCCACAGTTTGGATGACCCTGGAGAGATCATAAATCATTCTGTATGATGTAAAAATCACAGCTCCCCCCGGCATACCAGAAACGGTTAATGATCTGAAGTAGCTGGGAGATTGGTGCACCCTAGTGGTGACTACTGAGTCGAGCTTTAAACTCATCCACACCCACTCTGCTTCTGTGTGGAGGCTGCACAGATACTGGGTGAAGCTGTGCTGTCAATATTTCAATTCTCATTTTGAAAGCACAAGTAGAGCAGTAACCTTTGATGCCCAGACCGTCTTGTGTACCAAAACAACTGCTTCTCCCCATTGCAATAGTAGAGGGAACACAACACAGACTCATAAAGCAGTTGATGAGGAAACAGAGGGGAGGCAATTTTCCACATTTTCTGAATGTCAGTGATGACTGTGGAAGGAAACGATTAGTGGTAGGAGGTAAAAAGCAATAAAGGACGCCTGAGCCAACCGCAGCTCGCAGTCCATCATCTGTTCTTGACACTGTCAATTAGGTAGGACTTTGGCGATTACAACAATTGGAAATTACAGTGTTTGTCAGAAACCCGAGCTCAGCTCCACTTGCTTTCTACTTAGAATTAGGGGGGCAAGTAATACAGTAAATGATTACTGCTTATCAGCAAGCATCGGGGTGAAACATTGCTTAGTCTTGTAAAATCAGTTTTAACTCAGTATGCATGATTTTGTGATTAAGCTGCCTACAGTGGTACAGTGAAGGGCTAAGGGAGGCTGTGTTAGTACACCGAGTCTATGGGGGAGGACAGCCACAGGCAAATTTAAACCAGATTTAGCCCATGTCTCTATTGGCTGTGGCTTTCTTCCTGAACTCTGGTTTAAAAAGAAAATGACAACAACTTCAAATCCTGCACTCTGAGTGACTCCTCTATCACCTGCAGCATCCTTACCTGTGAGCTTCTTCATTGGCTGCAGCCTGACACTGATGGTCTGATGGGTGAGCAGCGGGGAGGAGGGCAGAGAGCGTGACACGCCCTCCATTATGCGAATATGCTGCATGCCCTCAGTCATTGAAAGAGGGGGCACGTTGTAGTCTCCTTCAAAGGCACAGTCGCTGTCTATGCTGCCACCTGCAGGATGGGAGGGAGAAACAGCATAGTATGAGATATTTTTCTGGACTTTAAATAAAGCACTGTGTTATAATATTAATGGTATAACTGCAGACTCAATAGCAAAGGAAGAGAAGATGAGAGAGGAAATTATCCTACGGTTACTGTGTGATCTTACCAAATGGCTCCACTCTGGATTTGTACATGCATTATTAATTGGACACCTTTCATACACAACAGCTACATTTTGCTAATAGTCTAGGTCTCAAGCCATTTCCGATATGGCGCGATATGGCAGCCTCACTTCTGTCAGTCTGCCCCAGGGCAGCTGTGGCTACAACTGTAGCTTGCCTTCACCAACAAAGAATTCAAAGGCATCCTCTTATTAAATATAATTTTAAATGCCCTTATTCTCATCGCATGCTCAGGTTTAGCCAAAAAAATCCAAAAAACATGTTTCAGCTTACAAACCTTAATCAGGATGTTAAACAGAGTTTGTGAAAAATCTGGATCTATTCTACTTGTCTTCCAGTAACTGACCGCATCCCTCTTTCCATGTAAAGAGGAGCCAAAACAACAGAGTTTTAACCAAAGGAATTTATGAATTTCTGGATTTATAAATCACCTGACACTAAATATCTTGGTGTAAATGGCTGATTCAGATTTGACTGCAGTTTTATAAACTCAGTTTGTATTTTGATATTCATTCATATTATCTGTGATTTGTGCTATTGTGTGCAGTTTATGCACATTTGATTTAAATATGATAAAAATTGTTAGCTTTGTGTTAAAACCGTTTTGGGCTCTTTATATTCCACTCTCATCCAAGGTGGATATTTGCCATTATTGGTACTCCACAAGTGGAAGTCTGCTATTAAAGGACCACCACTAGGAAAGGTCCAGCGGTTCATGAAATATATTTATACTCCTTTACAAAGTCTTATATGCCAGAACACGTTGGATTTTCTTTAGGATAAAGATGACCACACCATTAGAAGGAAAAACATGTGATTATAGTTCAAGAGAGTGCCTTTCAGTTGGAGTTTAAATGTATCCCTTCCAAAAGCACCTCAAATAAAACCAATCTGAATGCAGGAAGCACTATTCAGCTAACATTTTACCCAGATTCCTTGCGCATGTGGCACATTACTGCACCTTAAAACATTTAAACAAATGCTGCAGATATGTACCATTTCATTAGGGACACAAGAATCTTTGTGGAAAAGGTAGATATAGTTACGCTGATGCCCAACAATTAACCTTAGGGGTACATTCATGTCAACTCTACCTGTTAGGACTGAAATGCCCCTATTTCTTAGAGTGTAGGCTGACAGGTATAACTGAATATAATGGATTGCAAGGATCAGAATATATCCACTATTAAAGTGCTTAGTTGGACTTCTTTGTTCTGTTTCTTTTCCTGTTTGTTCACCTGCTGTAGAAACCGTATCACCCTCTGACAGAGGATAGGACCTCAGCCTGGTCGCTCGATCCTGCAATCAGTGCACTACTGATATTGAGCGCAACATCACTGGCGTGACCCAGCAGAGAGCAGCCCTGCAGGCAACACGTGCAGTTTACATCACTGCCTCAAAAGGCAGCCCGCCTGACCTCTGTCAGCCCCGCAGTAACACAATACCCAACAATTTTTATATAATCAAGGATTTTCTAACCATTTGAAATGTTTAAACAAGAAAAAAAGCACAGTCATGACCACAAGAGAGCATTTTATTTACGAAAAAAGCCTCTCACAATGAGTGGTAATTACAGAGCCAGTATAAACAACCACTTACCATCACTCATACCCCCCCTTTTCCTCTTTTGCTCTAAAACCCACAAATTATGAGAACTTTGGTTTTATTTTTATTTTTTTAATTTCACACGCACTCATCAGCCAGCTGTCTGTAAACATCCATTTTGTGAATCAGTTCTAGCTCAGACTGCCCATTTCCCAGCAGACTGAACTGTAAAACCAACTGGTCAAGGAACATGCTCGCGCCAGATAGCAGCCGCAACGGTGAGACAAAAAGCCATTATCAGATACCGGTCCCTGAGGAAGCCTGTATGATGGCTAGGAAGGGGGCAAATTGGCTGCTGTAATATAAATACATCAGTATTGAAACAATTGCACTCATAGAAGAAATGCCAAACACAATCCGACACACACATCAATCCCTCTGTGGCTCTGGAGTCAGTCCATCCATTCACTGGGGAATGTCACTGTGAGAGTGAAAAACAACAGCCAGAGCAGCGGTTGCTTTCCCCGGCATGGAAATTCTCCACATGTATGCAGACACTGGTGTGAATATAAAATAGCTAACTTGGTATTCTGATAGCAGTTGCCAGCAGTCAGGATCAGGCTTGGTTTTAATGCTTTGAAATATTGAACAAAAATAAACAATTACCGGTAAGCTACTCTCAATCAATTACCTGCTAAATAAATTAACAATTTTGTGGCCGTTCATGTTAATAATCAGGACAAATACAAAAGAATGTGCTTTATGTACTTATTCGACTTTTTAGGTATAAACTAGCTGCATTTACATCCAAGACACCTTCATTTTAGTCATTTTAGACTTTTTCAAAGAACTAAAAGGTTCCTTTCATACTGTAGGTTGTGTGAGTGTCCATCACACTGTAAAGAGCTGTGAAAATTATGCCAATTGGGCCGCTGGCATGTGAAAAAGTGACAAGTTATTTTTGCAGCAACTATACTGTCAGCCTGTCCTTATTCCTGTAGAATCATATAATGCAGTTGTGTCAAAGCCACTGGTAAGTCTAAGTTACTCACGAGGTGTTCTTTGGTGAAGCACAAAGTTATGGAACAGGGACATGCAGATATCATGCCACTGGGCGACCGTTGCTCAGGGGAATGGGAAGCTCATCTGTAACCGGAGGGTTGCCGGTTCAATCCCCCTGCTCTCTCTGTCCTGGTCGTTGTGTCCTTGGGCAAGACACTTTACCCTACCACCTACTGGTGTTGGCCAGAAGGGCCGATGGCGATATGGCAGCCTCGCTTCTGTCAGTCTGCCCCAGGGTAGCTGTGGCTACAACTGTAGCTTGCCTTCACCAGTGTGTGAATGTGAGAGTGAATGAATAGTGGAATTGTAAAGCGCTTTGGGTGCCTAGAAAAGCGCTATATAAATGCAATCCATTATTATTATTATTAAACTGCTGGTTCCTCTCACTCCTTTGAAAACAGACAGTGTAGGTCTCTGAAAACAGACAAGGCGTCAACGCACCAGCGCTAATAGACGTGTGTAATGGTATCTGACAAAAAGACATAATGCGATGCCCTGGGAGGAGAACTCATCAGTTCATCTGACATATGATTTCTTCTGTGACTTCACTGGTGATTAAAAAAAAGAAAAGAAAAAGAAACTAAAGTGCAGTACATGCATAGTACTGCACACTCCACACCCAACGTTTGAAGCTTTCAGTCAGTACTACTGAAAACACTCACCAATCTAGTTCATAAGCCAAGAGCATAGAACAGGGGTAGGGACTTCCAGGCTTTGAGAGCCGGTGTCCTGTAGGTTTTAGATGTGTCCTTGACCCAACACAGCTGATTTAAACGGCTAAATTACCTCCTCAACATGTCTTGAAGTTCTCCAGAGACCTGGTAATGAACTAATCATTCAATTCAGGTGGGTTGACCCAGGGTGAGATCAAAAACCTGCAGGACACCGACTCTCGAGGCCTGGAGTTCCATACCCCATAGAAGATGAGACAAAACCTGATTCCTGCACACTTTCTAACCTGCAACAATGTATTTATTAGAAATATAGTATAACTTATCAGAGGTTAATGACACAGAAGGGCTATCTTATATGAGAAGTTAGTGCACTCTTTACAGCAGGTCATATTATTTAAAAAATTAATTAATTAAATAAAGACAGAAATAGACAATTATTAACGTCCATCTATTTTCTCAGCTGCTATCCTAGCCAATGCCAGGTGAGAGGTTGGTAACCAATCCACTGTAGGGCTAACAGAGACACCATTAACCATTAATCACATTTGAACCTACAGTCTATTTAGAATCATCAATTAACTTTACATGCATGCCTCTGGACTCTGGAAGGAAACCAGAGTACATAAAGACCAGCAGGCCTTGCAAACCCCAGAGTCTTCTTTCTGTGCTGACAGTACTCACTGCACCACTTTAATGTATCCTTCCTAAAAATTACACCTAATGTATAGATAATTATTGAAAAATGTTCCAGTTAACCTTTAGTCTCAAAACGTTCCCCAGAGGTTACATGTCTAGGTGATCCTGCAGGTATACATTTGAATAGTACAAGACCTACACTAATGAAAATAAAGTTTTACTAAATTCAACAGTGTTTCAAATAAATGTATTTTTCATGGTGTATAGTATGCAGGAGCTTATTTGCAATGCAGTAAGTATGACCCTCCCACTATGAAGGAGTTGCTCTGTGGGGCGTAAAATAATGTCCCTGTAATACGGACCCCGGTCCAAGAAGTTGAAATGCACTTTTCATCCAAATACTCGTAGTTTTAGCCAACATTCTTGAGGTGGAAAAGGCCCTAATCTCATCAATTAGTCCATTTAATTCTGGAAAGCCTCATTGAAAATTATGATAATCCTGAGAAAGATATTAAATGGTCTCATTCAGGTCAAAAATGAGAAGGGCAGAGAGGGAGCACCAGCCGCACTTCAGCGGTGAAATCCACAGAACAAAAGCAGTGAAGGGGAAATTACCGTGTTTCATTTTAGACTGCAATAAGAGTCGTGTACAAGGACCACTCCATGCCTCGAAATAAACAGAACCACCTACTCATCAAGGTGTTCAGTTCAAAATATGTATGAGGTGGAAAAAAACAAACTGCCCCAAACAGTTTCTGCCAAGCACAGACATTCTCGCTGTTGGTACCATCTAATGTCATATATACAACCCTATTTCCCCTTGAAATTACTCAGATTTACAGGCAAAATTACAAGAATATAAAATTCATACACTTGCCCTCCCTGTAAATATAACTTCATGTCCAGTAGTCATAAACTTGCTGTTAGAAAACGGAATAAATGCGGTCCAGCAAACAAGGCTTCATGAAAACATTAAGGGAGCAGAAATAGCGTCTGGAAAGAGCCAATAGGGAGGAAATATGGGGGACGAGAAAAGAGCTCACGTTTGTTTTCAGCAACTCAGCTTCTCATTCGCACATATTATACACACCGCGAGCACATAAAAGCAAGAGGTGAGAAGAGCAGGTGCTGTGGAAGGCATAACGTTTCCTGTCAAGACTGCAAACTTTTCTCTATCTCGAGTTTAAAGAAAACTTCTCTTTGGAGATTCGGTTGCTTACCTTGGCCGATGTGGCTCAGGTGAGGGTCTAGACTGGGCGAGCGGGGGTCTGCCAAGTCCTCGCTCCCACCATCTGCAGAAGAGGAGCACACAGAGAAAGACAGGGAGTGAGCTCGGTGGAGGTGGTGGTGGTGGTGGCAGCGTGGCGAGGAGGTGCGAGTAAGCAGCAAGGCCACTTCTTCCTCCCCGATCAGCCAGATGTGAGATCTGAGGACACCCAGGAGGCTGCTCACACACAGACCCTCGACACCCTTCCTCCTGGGGCCCAAGCGTCCCCTTATTGTCGCGAGGGAAGAACGCGCTGCTGAGCTCCATTTTTTCCGCCTCCACATGTTTAGACTAAACAGTCAGTGAGCCTCTATCTCTAGGCAGGCCCAAAGCTGATAACATAATAGTTTACATTACAACCATTCCTGCATGAAGACCTGCGATGGAGCCACAATCAAAGAGCTCGCTGCGACATACATATGCTTAAATGAGGGATGACTTTGACTTGCAGTCAAACAGTGGGCGTCTCCCAAGATAGATCCACATACAGCTAATGATATGAAGATCAATTACGCCCAGGGGATCAGGCAGGCAGATTTAGCCACAGTGGATGGAGCTGAAAAGAGCAGGTTGGAGGGTGGGGGCAGCATCAATGGGCAGCACAGTCAGTGTCACCAGGGGATTGTTTCATAATCCTGCTCAAGTGCAGATGGATCTACTGTAAAGCACGACAGGCCAGCAGAGGAGGTGTGGAACAAATGATTTATGCTCAGAAGAAACGGATCCCAATAGAATTAAGTGAGCTATTAATAAATCTAAACTGAGCTACTTGTATGAAAACTAGTCTGTGGATTATCTGAGTAGAAGGATCAAAGATTGTTGCATTAGGCAGAAAGGGAAGTAGGCCTCTTTTTTTTTTTTTTTATCACAAAAAAGGATTAGATGTTTTGCCTCATCCCCACATTACCTTTCAATCAGTGCTCTCATCTATTGGTCCAGAAAACCCAAACAAACAGTCGAGTATTATCTCTCCCATCGCAGATTCACACATTCAGCCACGCAGCAGGCCAGATTGGCTTGCTGGTGGAAAGATCAAGCTTGTCGATGGATAGATAGAATAAGCCGTGGGGTATGTGTGTGAGAACTGGGCCGATTGTGGAAGGGGGCTCTCTGCAGAGGATTCTTCTGTGTTGTTGTCTGGATTTGTCAATTAAAAAAAAGCTTTACCAGCACACTGAAAACACACAATTTCTACGTAACGGTTTTTGTATATTTGGCATTTACAGACAGCAGCGCAATGTATATTTCTAACACCTCCATTACACGCATGTTCGACAGCAACAAAGCCACCAAAAATAGTTTCTCACCTTGTGTACCTGATGAGCCATTTCGCCCAGTAAAATCAATGGTGTGAAAAATCAATACAGGCCTTGAAGATGACGGGCAGTAGCTACGAGAACTGCTTGCACAGTGATATGTGAAAACATGCACATGCAAGCACAAGTAAAGTGTATGAGGTTGTGTGGAGACAGCTGCGTGATATAGTGTAAGAGACTGTGCATACTTAAGTATTTTGGGTGATTTTTTTACTTATCTTTGGATACCTGTACAGTAGTTGTAAATAACAAACATCAAACCCCTATCACATGACCACAGAAACCTTTTCATTGCATTTCAAGTAAGGGGGTACTTTGTTATGGGCTGCCCTGAAGACAACCTATAATAAGAGAAGCAGCAATGAGTTTCTCCCAGAATCCAGGCAACAGATGTGACTCTTACTCTCAATATAGTGTCTATTGTGCCAAAGACTCATAGATCAGTGCTTGTAGGCTCTTTCAAAACATGCAACCTTTGTCTGCCTTGTTACAGATGACATTTAGACAGGTGAGGGTGAAGCAAAGAAGCCACCAAGGAAAGAGGGAGAGAATACAAAAACAGCTCTAACAGCTATAACAATACAAATGGCCTTTTTTCAGTTTCAGTAAATGTATGAATGTTGGGTTGTTTTTTATACTTTTGCTTGATGCTGGAATATAACAATAATTTAAGCCTTTGAGCTAATTCTATCTTTGTATGTTTCTCCTTGTGCATTTTAATGGTATGCACTACAACTGATATCCTGCTAGTAGATTTTTGCATTGACATATTATGAAAACTCAGTATTCACATTGCCAGGTAGTCTGGAGCAGAAGCAAAAACAGCAGAAGCAACATTTATTTTAAGAAAAAATGGGCAAGAAATTGCAAATTAACAAGTTAGACTTTGTGTAAACATTGTCACTAGTATTTTCCCTGAACCTGTTAGCCCACAGCAAAGCAACTTCGAGAGTAAATGGAAAAGACGAAACACGATTACAAGAAAATGTAAAAGATCCCATTGGAGGGACCTCCCGGGAACTGCAGAGATTCTACTTAAATACCAAAGTAGAATCTGCAGAGATTCTACTTAAATACCAAACTCTTCTGAAAGAGAGTCTCCAGCTATACTCTAATGTAAATGGTAACTTCTATCCAGGTTGAAATTGAACAATAATTCTGTGTTAAATCCAACAGATGAACTGATTCTCTTCTGCTTATCTTATTGGCAACTTTTATACAGGGCATACCACTAAAGCTGCTTGACTCTTGATAAAATTCCTGCTGATGCCTACTCGGGTATGTGCAGCGGTCTTGCTGGTGCTTTCCCTGCTTTTAGGTTTTCCACATATGCACACGAAAGGGCGGGGAGTTCCCAGAACAGGGCTATACTTCAAAATATATATTATTGCTGAAGGAACAACAATCCTCTTTGGGCTAAAATGGTCTGACAGAAATAACTGTCACCCACTAAATAACAAATCTATGTTAAGCCTTTAAATCACTCCGTTACTGAGGTTTTTGGAGCCTCCTTCTCTCTACTACAGTTTTAGGACTGAGAAACATATCTTTGTGTCACCTCTATTCAAAAGAAACCTTTCTTCAAAGAAGTGCTCTCGTTACCCGTGATTTCAGTACGATGTCCATCCACACAGACCAATGGCTTATTAGGCAGGGAACATGAAAGGGGAGGACCCATGGCTGATGAAAATAGAGATATTTTCATTAAAACCTGCAAAGGCAGACAGAGGACATCATTCGAGGTTCTCACAGAACATCTGCCAGCTGGTAGTGAGAATGAAACCGAGCCAATATGTGCTCTGCAGCATATACTACTCAACTGTAAAATCAAATCACTGCTGTCACTGAACGGGGGAAAAAAGCCATTTCCAAAACAAAGATACAGTATGATGGTGCACTCTCCATGTTGGCAATTTCTTTGCCACTGTAATGCAACCGTTCTGTGTTGTGGTGTCAAAGGAGCAAGCCAATTTCAAATGTGGACAAAGAATCATTATGGAAGAAGTCAGTGTGACATCTGATAGTTATTCCATGGAGCAGCAGCTATCATTATCATTGTGCCTGACTTTCTTGGACCTGCCGGTGTTTTCAGTTCAGTATAACCTTTCCTCCTGAATGAGGTATCTTTTACAGGTACTGTGAAAGAGTGATTACTATAAATACTGATGTTTAAAGAAGTTTATTTGGCAGAAGGTTTAAGTTCCCTCTTAGATTTGGTTATTTTTCTGTGACTAATCAATCAGGTTGAACATAAATACAGCCAATAGACTCAACTCAAAAAGTGCAATCAATCCCTGTCATTCACTTAAGGGACAGTGCAAAATAACAACAGCCAGCAAAGGAGAGAGAATAAAATTGTACCTGAGCTGTGTAAGTGAGAAACACCCCGAATACTTGGAGCCCAGAGAATCGCATCCTTCAGCTCAATGACTTCACTCACTGACAACACAGTGATTCATTGCTTTGCTCAGTTCCTCCATGCCTTTTCTTCTTACCTTTGCTTCTGTGGGACTCCAGTGTTGCTGTGTAGCCAGCTTGTTGTCAGTCCCAAAGTTTCTCAAGAGAAGGTAAAATAGTGCACTAATTAAACACCAGTTACTCTCTGTGCCAAATTATTTTCCCCATCACCATATATCAAAATGATAAGTTAGAAGAAAAGGAGACCGGAATGCTTCGCCCTATTTCATCACTTTATTTTTCCCCTGAATGCACAAAAACGGCATTCGAAACACAGAACACACAATCGTAAACAGTTCTGCAAGTTCGGTTCAAGAATTTACACTTGCTTGAATTATCCTGGAATCCGATGAGAGGTTTCTTTCTTGAGACCTAAACAATAAATCATCCATCCCTTCATTTTCTAATCCCTATTCAGTGATAGATAGGGAATCTGTAGTCTATCCCAGCTGTTTTAAGGCATGAGGTACACCCTGGATGGGTCACCAGTCCATCACAGATCACAATCCTAGATCCAGCCACAATGTAGTTCATATGTCAATTTAGATCATTTGTCAGTAGCTTTCTTCAGAGAGGATGAATAAAAAAAAGAAAAGAAAAAGAGAGGGTGTTGTACTAATCAGAGTGACTTCACCAGCATCCCAAACTGCCAGTGTGTTGTCCTTTCAGCATGTAAAAAGAACTAAAATGGGGATTTTACCAGTTTGCTTGGCACCTCAACAATCTATGACTACTCTAGCTTTCACTGGACTAGTGGTTATAGTAAGATGGAATATTCATATTGTGGTCTCTGTTTCAAATGTGTTACTCCCGTACTTCATCAGAAAGACAGACTATATGCGAGCGAGGATAATAAAACATCCTGAAATCTATTTAACACATCATGAATTACACCATCTTGTCCTAATTTTCCAAAACAGAGACCAATTCATAGTGTTAGAAATAATAAACTTCACATTTCAAAAATGCAAATGCCAAGTAGTGAATCAGTGCTGCGTGCCTGTAGAGAGCAACAAATGCGACTGCCAAGCTACAACAGATGATTTCACCAGAGAGGACGCTGGGATATGATTGCTCAAAGGCCTCGTATTTAAACAAAACTCAAATGCACCACGGGGAATCATAAAGTTGCAGAGGTTTATGCATGCTGAAGGTCCTTAACTAAAGGTTCTGTTGACTGAATTATTAATGGTTAGCTCTATAAAATGAGTTGGTCGTACCAACTATGATACTAGAAGACATTCAAATTGGAGTGTTGCAAATGAGAAACCTGCAGGAAATCCAAGCACTCAAGAGGCTGGATAAAGTGAACATTTGGCATTTGCTGAAGAAATGACTCAAGTGATTGTGAAAATTGCGGTCTATTACGTTTCTGCCAGTCAAATAAACATATAATTTATTAATCAGCGAATGATTTTAGCACTAACTGCACAAGTAGGACTCATTTTTTTGGCAGACATTCAGCATGAAGCGTACTATCATTACCATCCAACTGAGCACTAGACCCAGTTTAACTACTACGGCTGTGTAATGGCCCTAAAAGAAAAAAATCACTGGCTACTTATTTAATTCTTTATAAGGTCACACACTAATATCTAATCTATTTTGATACAACTGACTCCTGACATTGTCATCTTTGAATATGAAAAAAAAAATCCAGTGATGGAAAAATCTTGCCATTTGGTGGTCACGTGGTCAGCTGACCTCAATTTTTGGGCACACGACGTTGCAGAACGTTGACCTTTTCAACTGAAGCATCCCCATATCAGAAAATAGTGAGTACTACGGAGACATTAACACGGACAGGAACAGCTGGAGACATCCTGCACTTCTTTGAAGTCCCCCCCCATGTGGCGGATACACATTTGCTGCATTGTAATGGAAAGTCTCTGTGGATGAGTCTGTGCAGTCCCTCATGCTTACATAGCTCATGATGAAATTTACATCCCAAGCAGAACCTAGTGGCCTTGCTAACATGCAAAGTATAATCAAGGCCTTTCCCTGGTCCACCTTTCACTCTTGAACAAGGTAAATCTGGACTCAGCAGACCTTTACCTTTTTTCCATAGCTGGAAAGTCTACTCTTTATGCTCCTTAGCGAAGTGAAGCCCCCAACACACAGCTGTTCAGTCCCAGTTCCTTGAGCTCCCTTTGCATCGAGTGTGTGGAAGTGTTCTTTCTCCTATTATCGAACACAGTCATGGTATCTTTATTTTAGCATTTGATCACGAATCAGGATCATTCCCAAGTTTTGTTTCTGATCACGTTTCCTCTTCAAAGGTGATCAACACCATCTTCCCAAGTGTTCATAATGTTTTGGACACTTTTTCATCCAATTTGTGAGCCCGTTTGCTTTTTAAATTTATTTGGCCTTGTGGCCATCACACAGCCAAATCATCCTCCTGTTGCCCTTTTAAAATAAGTGGTGTGGTGTGTTTCTTCTGCATTAGCATGTTTTGGAAAAGCTTGCATTTGAAGCTTGATGTTGAAACCACAGCTACTTGTCTGCTGTGCTTTTCAATTTGAAACCAATTTTATACACGTTTTGGTTCAAATAGCCATTTATACCTTAAACACACAAAATAGCTGAGTGAGACACTCGTCCTCTTGTTGATGGCTAAAGTGATCAATTAATCATTAAATCACTTCAGGCCATATGTTACAGTGTGCGAGTCCCAGAAAAACTGTGCTCCTCAGGTTTGACTTTCATTTAGGGCAGATTTAATCAGATTCACAACAAAGTGGAGCAACTTAATGAATCACAACACCACAGTGTGCTGCAGGCAGCCATATGTGAGCACAGACATCTGCTCACTTGTAAAGTTGATGGGTATCTTCATTAGTGCCAGCCTCAGTGTATGCTAACATGAAAATGCATGGGATCACACACACACACACACACACACACACACACACACAGTAAGGAGGCTTCTTAAATGTTCTCTGTCCACTGCTGTAGTGAGCCAATCCTGGTCTACCACAGGAAGTGGACTGTTCTGACATCCTGCCAAAGTAAATATTAGGGAACCACATCCAAATCCCAACAGACACAGCGCACAAACGCACTTACTGTACATGCACTGCTATGCACAACAGAAGCACACATTTCATACTGAAAGACCAAAGAAATCTTTAAAGGGCATGCTTGAATCAATGTTCGTTTAGATTTCAACAAAGATTTTAAGACAGCTGAATAAAAAGGAAACTTATAATCAGACTACTGAATAATATCTTAGGTGGGAAAAATACAAAAAAAAATTACATTAGAGAAACTTAAACACTGTTCATAAACAACATTTTCTCTCAGAGAACTGCCGCTCACTGGATATTTCCATTCTTTTTCCAAACCATTCAGTGTAAACCCTGGAGACGGGCTGACAAGCAGTTGAGCGGGTATACCTAATGAAATTGCCGTTGTTGTATTTTCCATCCAGTATCTACAACTTGACAGAGAAACAAGTGCTTTCTCACTCTACTTTAATAACAAGTGATTAACTAGTTTCACTGACTAGCATTTCTCAAACAAACTAGTGAGGGCGCCAAAAACCACCTCAGATGCCAGTTAAATTGCTTAATTTGTACAGAAATCATAAGTGTCACCTTTTACTTTCCACTGCTATATGCCATATCTATAATAATCTAAAATACAACTACCTCCAGCTGGATAAGTATGGAAGCCCACTTCTGAATCTGACATTTGTTTTGACAAACAACAGATGATTGAGGGAAACGCAGCAGGACCGCAAAATCATATAGAGAACAAAAATACACCAGCAGACACACACAGCACTACATTTGGACACTTCCTTTCAAACTGTGGGCATTTCTCAAGATGAAATACTAACTCGATAAATGTAAAGTATTCATGTTTATGTTGTAAATGTAAAAAGAGAGAGATTACAGTCAGAGGCTTAGCTCAACAGGACTGTGTAGGTGTGATTATATCAAATCTTTTGAGACCATAGGGTTTGAGAAAAAAATGATTAATTTTATCCACTTCCAGCTTTTCTACTTAAAGATTTGTTGCCTTTAGATGATAAACAGCATCATGAACCTAATAACTATGCATTTTGCATGGTTATTTATGATCTCATAGAATTATAATGGCCATTTTCTTATTCTGACACCGATTAATTGAGCAATAATCTGAAAAATGACACCTAAAAAAGCAAAAACAAACATATTTTCATACATGCATACTTTAGTGCACTTTAACGTTAGCCACCTAGCTGGCACTGACACCTGTGCCTCCTTAAACACATACGCATTAACAAGATTACATCCACTAGAAGCTTTGGTAAACACCATTAAGGCTGTGCTGCTCAATGCCTCAACCTTGTGGTGATTTTAAAGCAATACGAGAGGAGGGATGAGGCTCAGAGCGAGGTGCACTGAACTGTTTGTCACTGGCTCTATTACCTGCAGTGACAGGGCAAAAGACAATCCTGTCAGCTCTTAAGCAGTCTTATATCAAGGGAGGACAAACTGCACCAGATATGAAGACTCCCAGCAGAGGAAATAGTGTTTGTGGGAACAGTACATTGTAGGTAAGAAGGGGCCTTAGAGGGTGGACCAGCAGTTTCACAAGCTGTTAACTGTGTTTAGGACAATGCCCATATCAGCTCTGATTTAATGTGAGGATCGCTCTGTTTTACAAGCAAGAAGGCTAAAGGGAGAAAAAGGCAAGCTAGCCAGCTTGTGAGCAAAAAACGTGGTGTACTGTGTGGGTAGTAGACACTTCTGAATGTTTCTCATGATTACTGCCTACTTATGAGAATAATGCTGCAAAAACTAAATGTTTAAAAAACAGAAAATGCACAGTCTTAGTACTGAATGCACAAAGTCGATCTGTAGGCTGCGCAGTAGACTTTACACATTTTTAAAATTACATCTATATTTAAGCCTGCAGTTTGGGGACTACAGGGAATTTGGACATCAGCGGGATCGTATCAATTCTACTCAAGTAACATATTTCACAAAAAGGGGAAATCTATCTACACATAAAAGGCATAGTGTGTCCTTATCAGCACTCTCTTTGTGGTGTGATCAAAAGCACTGCTAATAAATAGTAATAGCGATTCTTGTGGCAAGACCCAGCTCAGTAGCTGCATCGATCTTTTATAAAGAGTTGATGAAAAATACTCATCATGAAAACCTATTTTTACAGCTTACTTCTTCTTTAATTGAGTGACTATGCTCTTGTCAAAACATTGTTTTCAAAATAAAGATGACATCCTTGTTTTCATGTGTCCCAAACATGAAACAGTGCATCTGGGGTCCCACTGGGATCAGTCCTTGGACCTGTTTTGTTTTGTTTATCTCTGTTGCCTCTTGGACATATAATCTCCCAGTAATGATGACTGTCAATTATATGTTAGGCAAAAAACACACAAATGTATTTTCCTGCTTCACTGCCATTAAAGGTGACTTGTAATTTCTTGCAGCTGAACTCAGATAAAGTCCTTGTTATTGGTACTAATGATTTCTAATGGTTACCGAAAGCAATCTTAAATTTGGGAATAAGCTTTGATTAACAGCTCAGTTTCAAGAAGCACCTTAGTTTTTCTATTTATAGATTCGATATAGATACTAATATTGTCAACATCCATCCACACCCACATCTTCTTCCAATTACTAGTGCAACATATTGTATGCATGATTAAAGAGCTGGGAACACATCACTTCAGTCTTCACACAATTGCATTAGCTTCCCATTCACTGAAAAATAAGATGTTACTGGTTCCTTTTAAATTACTACATGATTTGCCTGCACTTTACATATGTCAGAACTAATAACGCTTTATATTGCACTCGAATTTCAGATCTGGGAATCAACTGCTGCCACAGGTTCAACAGTCTAGCCTTAAAGCAAAGCAGGGACTGTGCTTTTACTGTTTTAATACCAACAGTTTGGAAAAAGTCTCCTCTGATTCCAGTTACAGACAGTTTTTTCTTTCATATAAATTTATAAAACCTTTTCAAAGCTTTACCACTTCCTTCTTTATTCTTGTCGTATTTTAATTTCTCCTTCTCCTCCCATTTTATGCAGTCTGGAATACTTTAATGCTTTTGTACATTTTAACTCTGGCGGTTGTTATTATTTGTAAATTGGTCCCAAATTCCTTTTTTAAAAGTACCAAAGAAAAACAAAGAGAACTTCATTCCTAAGCTAAGAGCACTACAAGTAATGCAGATTAATCCTTGCTGCTTGTTGCTTCCCCCTCATTTGTTGTTCCTACATATTGGTTTACCTGCTGAGGGCATGCTGTAAATCAGAGGCATCTTCCAATTTACCAAGCAGCAGCAGCAGATGCAATAAAGAAGAAATATCCTTATAACCCAGTCATGCCCAAAGCACTTCAGGAGTACCTCTCTGCGTCCTGTTGTTATATAACTGTTGATTACCCAGGGGCTACGACAAATTCAAATGCGGGGCTTTTTTTTTTAGCTGATACTACTACTGCTGCTCTTTTTATGCCTCACATGTGTTCCCAGCTACAACAACCTGTATTACACAACACAGCTAGAGTTATTTTGGAGAAGTGCTGGGCTAATGGCAACAAATTTTTAAATGAAATCTTATCTTGAAAAGAAAATGCTAGGTTAAACTGCACAACTCCAGCATGCTATTCTAGCCTCAAAACTTTTTAGCTATGTTGTCTTCATAAATTAACCAAAACCAATCATTTTGTATAAAGCCGAACAAATACATATTTATGAAATCAGCCTTTGAAATTTTTTTGGGATATCTTAGTAGATAAAATAAGTTAAATCTGTTTGTCTGCTTACTCAATCAGGAATTGAGCTACCAACCTGACACCCAGGTACACCTTAGGCCCCTGGAAGGTTCTTATCTGTATCATATATTATGCCATCATCATGTTGTGTAGCACTGCAGCGTACCCACAAAATGGGCTAATTTTTATACAAATTATCCCACATTTTATACTGACTTTATAAGCCAGATCTATCACCTAATAGGTTTTTTTTGTAACCTTTATCAGTGCAATTGAGGACATCAGTTTTCCAAGAGCTCCAACAGATCAAATTATAGTGCCCATGCTCTGTCTTTTTCCTTACCTGTCTGCTCTACAGTTTTCTTGAAAGGTAAAATGTTAAATCTTAAGAAATAACACGTCACCATGTGATCAACCACAACAAATTTAAAACTATGTTAGTCTATAATACTCATCCCTACAAGGGCCTTTAAGCATCACACGGTTTATGCCACAAATTCTGCAGGTTAGATATGACTTCTAATTTCTTAGAAGTCATATCTAACCTGCTTATAGTCTCATCATGTTGTTTAGGATCAGCAAATGTAATGAAATGATCAAAACGTACCATATTTAAATTCTTAAGAACATGATGATGTAATCTGTTCAAAGTTTTAATGACTCTATAGACTGTCATCACCAGATGCTTGATTGGTGTAGATGCTGCTTGTCCTCATTACACAGTAACTTAAAATGTGAAAAATGCAGTCTGAAATGGTAGACAGCCTCTAATAAACCTAAATGTATGTAAATGTGAGATTGAGCGTCCACAATAAGCTGATCCGTGGAGGCCTTGCCCCACAGCCTACAGGATTCAAAGGCTCTGCTGCCAACATGATGGTGCCAGACACTACAGGACAGCCCAGAGGCTTCAGAACTATGTTGGCAGCACAAAAGGGCACCTACAAAACATTAAGCACGCAGCTTAAATACTGTGGCCAATTGCTGTAATGTGGAACATTAACGCTCAATTGGAGTGATATTTTTGGCCACATGGTAAATTAAGTCCAATATTCCATTTCAGTTCGGTTTTTGGTCTCTAACAACTGCTGAGGGAAATAGCAGGCTCTTCTGTTATCTGTGTGTTTGCCATTTTGTGATGAGCAGGTGCTGTAGAGTAGATTTTTTTTTTTACTTTCACTGAAAAAAGATGTAGGAAGCCCAACATAGTGATAGATGGGATTAAACCCATGCCGAGAAATTGCAGCAAGCTGAACAATAATCTGAAACTTACTAGTAAGTTTGAGGGAGCTGAGGGGGAGCCTATTTGCAGGTGATAGTTCTCCATAGGTTCAACACCAACAACATACTTTCCCATTATTGCTTATAAACACCATCCAACCATCCATTTCCTGCCACTTATCCATGTCCAGGTCTATGCAGACACACTCAAGCCTCACTCTCCCCATCCGCCTTCTCCAGCTAGGCGGAACACCAAGGAGTTCCCAAGCCAGCCAAGCGATATAATCTCTCCAGCATCCTGAGTCTGCCCTGGGGCCTACTCTCAGTTGGATATGCCCAAAAGACCTCACCTCACGCAGGAGGCATCCTAGTGAAGATAGCCGCATCACCTTTACTGGCTTCTTTTATTATGTAGTAGCAGTGACTTTATTCTGAGCCGATCCTGGATGACCGAGCTCTTCACCCTGACTACAAGGGAGGATTCTGATTTCTGCCATCTGTATCGGCAATCAGCACTCACAGCTCGTGGCCATAGATGAGTAGGAACACATGTCGACCAGTGTATCTGGTTCTGCTTTTGATTACAGATGCTTTAAATAGGAAATGAGTAATGAGTATAAAGCTGATGTAAGACATTTTATAAGTTTCCATTTGTATTTAGGCAGATCTCAAAAATAAATGCTTACTCTTGTAAGGCTCAGTCAGGGTTAGGCATCCGTTTTAGTAAAAAAGAGGAAGGTTACTTTGCTATCAAACTTAAAAATCAAGCACTGATGAGGCTCTAACCAAAATACATCAGTATGGTAATGTGTGTGTTTACCTCGAGCATGACCTGTAATCCTCTCTAACAAAAAGACAGACACAAAAAACAAAAAAAAAGTTTTTTGGCTTAAAATGACACATGCCTCCTCCCACCTTCCAGAAAAGCCCAAAGCCTGTGACCCTGGCCACCGAGGTGTATCTGGAGGACAGCGAACAGCACGGTGGTGGCGCCAGGCCAGAGAGGTGACGCATATTTGAGTGGCTGAGTGCGTCAGGCTCTGGCTGACAGCACCACGACTCAGCAGTGTCCTGGATGGATGGAGGTGTTATGATGGAGGAAGCAGGGAGAGTGTGTATGCGTGTAACCAAGAGACAGCGAGTGGGAAAAAAAGGAGAGAGAGCGAGAGAGAAAAAGAGTGATATGCCCCGACTCCCACACTGCCATCCGATGCCGAGAAAAGCTGTGTCGCAGCACTGAGTGGGAGGTCTGCGTTTTAAATAAATAAATAAATAAATAAAAGAAAATGAATACAAGTCTGGAAAAAAAGAGAGAGAGACCACATGAAGCATCTCCTACCTTTAGTCTGACACACCACTGGGGTTACATCACAGAGCAGAGAAGTGAAAAGCATGCAGCAAAAATAAACCAAACGGAAATGGAAATGTTATAAAGGTTTTGCTTTGGCTGCTTTGAGACTCGGCGAGAGCAAAAAAGGATGAGCAGCGAAATGAAAAACAGTTCATGGCTTCTAGTCTGCCTTGAGGTGTTTCACTGAAGAGTGATGCTTTTGTTTCTTTTCATTTCTTATCCTCGACGAGGGAATGGACCACGAAAAATGAAGAGCTGGCATCACACCTGTACCACCTACCTCAGTTTAATTTCCCACTGTCCTGTGTTCTTTCCATCACTATTCCAGTCAATTTTATTTTAACCTTGAGTATTAGCAGATTGAGCCAAGTGGTCAGTCATTCCCCCCCCCCCCCCAGTCGATCAGAAAATGACAAAAAAATGAAACCCACATTATATTTTTTAAGACTGAGCCAAAGGCGATGTCTTTATATTTTTGTTTTGTCTGACCAACAGTCGAAAACTTAAAAATATTACTTCAAATCCTATTTTATTCTGTAGTTTAAAAGAGTCAGTGTGAGGTTTGCAGTTTGATTCCCAGTTCCTCCTTTCTGCAGTACAACGCATCCTCAGGTGCGGACAAACTAAAGCAGTTTCCGATGTCCAGGAAGTACTTGGTATCACAGCTCTGTTGCTTTTTGCAGCTGCGTGTCAATGGATGAAAGTCCAGAATAAGCAAAGCAAACTGCGCCTCCTCTGATTACTTCCCCCCCAAAAGTAATCCTGTTACTTTACTGATTACTTATTTTCAAAAGTAATTAATTACTTAGTTACTTTTTAAAAACACGATTTACAACCTGAATAGGTGATAAAGCGATAGATCTTTCAGCCCAATTCTACTTTTTCTGCATAATCCATCATACAAAATGTAATCAAATGGAAAAGTCTCTTTTTTTTTTAACTTGTTTTATCAGTTTTAATCTTTTAACTTTATGCATCAAGCAAAAATTTAATTATATGCAACATTCTCTGACTGGAAGAAATTTGTTTAACATTTAAAGCTATTTTCTGCACATTCCAGCACATAAAATAAAATATTTTGTGTGTTTACACTCACTCTTTCAAATAGATGCAAGTAAAACACAGTAGAAAATAAATAAAATCAAAGACTAGCGGTCCTGTTGCTCTATTTTCACCTGTAAAGCAGGAGTGGGGTAGGCGGAGGTTTACCCTGGTGCAGGTGTGCCGCAGCGGTCAGTTGAAGAAACCGCGAGTTTCTCTGTGAATTTCCCATTACGTCGTAGCGCACTCGGTGCTTGCTTGGAGGTTTAGGGGGGTTAAAAGAAGTTTTCTTCCCACGCAGTGAACAGTGGACACTAATGTTTTTGTCACTTTTTACGGAATCAAACTCAAAGTAAGGTCAGTACTTCCACGCTTTAAACGCTGCACGCTCATACTCTCTCCCGCACTCAATATATGATCCATTCTTGATCTGCACACAGCTGTTGTCACAAACGTCGCACTCGCTTACGTCACTGTCATGAGACAGTTTCGCAAAAAAAAAAAATCACGGTTTTAGTAACGCAGTATTTCTACGGGAAAGTACCGGTAATCTAATTACCGTTTTTGCAATAGTAATCCCTTACTTTACTTGTTACTTGAAAAAAGTAATCGGATTGCCCATCTCTGCTGACCACTAGTGGGTTACTGGTACCAGCAGTGACAAGGAAACTAGCAAAAAAAAAAACACAACTAGAGAAAAATCCGTCGGGTTGGATAAGCAGCCACTACAAAGCTTCACTAGCAATCAAAAAATAACATCAGGACAATGAGTGATGAGCAAATTGCTTTATATCTAGATGGGGCTTTAAGTATGGAAGCAAGGACACATAAGTCTTAAGATTAATTACAGTAGTTTGCTAGCCACTAATAGAATACAGTAAGAAATGGGAGGCCTGCTTTTGAAATAACCCACATTTCTATAACAAACCTGCCTCTGTTATTGTTTTAAACTGTACACAAGCTGTGCAATAACTTACAGTGACATGGCTCAGAAAACAAGAAACTGCAGATCAGTCAATTTGGTGATCAATTATTTTAGGTTTGTTGAGAGAACATACTGAAGCGGCTGCTGAGGAAACCTGATTTGTGGTTGTTTGTTGTTCCAGTGCAGCACTAAGAGCAGCATCACCTCTAGTTTCCTTTGACCTCAGGCTGTCCACAGCGAGAGGAGGGGTGTCTGCGACTCCTGCTAGGGTTGCAGATGCCACTCTCTGCACTGATGAAGAGTGTTTAATGAGAAACGCTATGGATCGTGATGAATTCACGCAGAGAGGTTAGAGAGAAAAGCTCCCGCTGCAGTTAGTGCTTCTTCATTATGATGGGAGATATTTACAGCCTTTCGAAATTACTCTCGTGTTGAATGACAGTCATTACCATACAGCAGCTTAAAGAGGAACACTGCTAAATTTGAACCTTTTTCACATTGCTTAGGGGCCCTGTCTGCAGTGTGGGGATTTGTAAGCTTCACAGCAAAACCAGGAATGTGCAGAGAAATTTGTAACACATCTTGCATTTTGCCAGCTCCACAGAATGAAGACATAATGGATTCCTAAAAGTTCAAAATCAACAATTCTGCCACAGAAAACGCTGAAACACAACACCAGACGAGGACAAACTGCCCATTTTATTTTGTAAGCAACTGTGCAGACATCACTTATCGAAAAGGTACGCATTAGTTTGCCTGGAGCACCAATTATTTTTCCTGTCTACCTCTGCCTTTTCAGAGAGAATAAAATTAGATTTCTCAAATGAAAATGCAATGACCTGAAATTATACGCCATTTTAAAATGCAGAGGGAACACGGCTTGTGATAAAATATAAATTTAATAAAATTCAGATGACCAGCGCAATATTCAATGTTAATAACACAGCTCAAGGCTGTGGTTTAAATACACACTTTATTACGTACATCTGTTCAACTCCTAGTTAACATGAATATTCCATCAGCCAATCACAGCACAGCAACTCACTTCATTTAGGCATTCTGACATGGGAAAGACAACCTGCTGATATTCAAACAGAGCATGAGAATGGAGATGAAAGGTGATTTAGGTCACTTTGAACATGGTTCAGGGTGTTCTGAGTATTTCAGAAACTGGTGGTTTACTGATTTTCCCACAGAGCCATGTCTAAGGTTTACAGAAGGTGGTCTATCCCAATATCCAGTGAGCAGCAGTTCAATGGGAGAAAATGCCTCATTGGTGCCGTAGGTCAGAGGAGAATGGCCAGACTGCTTCTTGCTGATAGGAAGGGAACAATAACCCAAACAACCACTCATTACAACCAAGGTATGCAGAAGAGCCCACTAATCATCGAAACAGATGGGCTACAGCAGCAGACCACATGGATGTCACTTCTGTCAGCTTAGGCTTGAAAACTGAGGCTACAATTAAAAACAGAAGATTGGACAAACATTGCCAGATCTAATTATTGTGTTTCTGCTGCATCATTCAGGTTATAACATGAAAGGGTCAATCCATTCTGGCTTGCAGCAAAGGTTCAGGCTGCTGGTGGTATAATGGTGCTGGGGATATTGTCTTGGCATGCTTAGGTCGCTTTAGTAACAACTGAGGGGGTGCCCAACTCCAGGCTCCAGGGACCGGTGTCCTGCAGGTTTTAGATGTGTCCTTGCTCCAACACAGCTGATTTAAATGGCTAAATTGCCTCCTCAACATGTCTTGAAGTTCTCCAGAGGCCTGGTAATGAACTAATCATTTGATTCAGGTGTGTTGACCCAGGGTGAGATCTAAAACCTGCAGGACACCAGCCATTGAGGCCTGGAGTTGGACACCCTGCTTTATGAAAACAATTTCCCCATCTTCTGATAACTGGATAACCCACCATGTGAAAAAGCACAAATCATCTCAAACTGGTTTCTTGAACAGAACATTGGATTCACTGTGCTCAAATGTTATACAGAGTCACCAAATCTCGAGATGTGCATTTTTAAGTACAGCCAGCCAATCTGTAGCAAACTGTGTAATGCTGTCATGTCAATATGGATGTTTCCAGCACCTTGTTGAATCTGTGCCACAATGAATTACAGCAGCTCCAAAGGCAACCGGGGGTCCAATTCAGTACTAGCAAGATGTACATAATAAAGTGGCCCATTTAAACTCCTCTGGTAAAGAAACTGGTACTTATAGTGGGGTTTTTTTGCCCCCTCAAAAACCACATCCATATGCAGACTGTATGAGCCAAAATTAAAATGACTGAGCTTCAAATGACCCTCCCTACCTCCTGAGCCGCAGCCATCCTCAATAGCTTCTCTCATGGACTCATACAGGTTATTTTGCTCTCCATGAACTGTCTACATGCATTATGAATAATAATTTTGTTGAGTGGCCATTTGGTGATTTTCATTTTGAAGAGCAATAGCCGGAAAATGAGTCATGCTTTCATAGAATATCAACTAATTGAGGGATCCTGCACCAATGTAAAACTTTCAAAAGAACAACAAGTGTAAACAGAGAATCCCATTTGCAGGATAGGAACTACTCTCAATAACAGAATGCAATTACTTGTTTATTTATAGTGATTTAATGCTTAATTTAATGATTAATTATACCTTTTTATTTGGGCCTCAGCCACAGAGTGCACTTCTTCTGGTGGAACACCAGGTAAATGCCGAACAAATAACAGGTACAAAAAAAGGCCTAGCATACAGCATGTCTAAAATGGCCAGAAACACAAAAACAGGACTAAAGAGGTTGTTTGAAGTTGGATTGAAAAAGGTACGACGGCAGACGAGTGAAGTGTCATTTTGTTTCTCTCCATTTTGGAAAAAGGAGAGAAAGCTTTCAACCTGTTGGGCAGGGCAACAATTAGTGAAAGAAAATGGAAAGAGAGGAAAAGATGCAGAAACAAAGCAAGGTGGCCATTGACTGTGTGGCCATAGTAACAGATGAAGCAGTGAGGGTGGAGAGAGGTGAAACAGAAAGACGGCACAGGCTGTCCTTGCTACTGCAACCTCTTCCACGGCGCTCTGTTATTCTTATCGTATGCTTGCCCACAGCGATGCAATAATTCACTCTGCTCTCAGTGTCATTGCGATGATAGGAGAGGGAAGAACTACATATACCCCCCACACACACATACGCACAAAGATTATACCCTCAGCTGCATTGGAGATAGGTCTACAACTGCAAACAAGAAGGCCTAAATAATGAAGTACACATTAAATATAAAACAGACTAGGGCATTGAAGAGCCAACAGCAAAGCTTACACGTAGTAGGACGAAAGTAGGCTACAGCATGTGGCTGGATGTCTCATCATCAACATGAAAGCTAGACTCTATTAAACCCTGTGTGTGCTGATGTGGGCTATATTTAGTGTTCAAACATTAATATGCACATATGCTAACAGAACCCCCCTCTCAGCTTATATTTCTATATAGATATATTGACAGAAATTTGAAGCCATGGCATTTAATCTGGGGGGATGTTATGACCTTATGCTATGGATTTATTTCATATTAGGTTCACTTTTGTATTTTTGCATTTTATCATTTATTTTGTTTCAACTAATTCAATTTCTTTGTCCCAAATATAGCATTTAATGCATTATTTGTTATCTATATATTAAAATAATAATTGTTTATTTCTGGTTTTATATTATAATGTTTCCTATTGATTTTTATTGATGTTATTGATTTTTTTTTCATTGTATTGTTTACTGGCTTAACTATAGTTGTCACAGTAATGTTGAATTTTATTTCTTCTGTCATCTTATATGTTCTACTTTTGTTTTATATATATATATATATATATATATATATATATATATATATATATATATAGTCTTTAATTCATTTACCTATATTTACACATGTGCCTTACTGTAATATTACCATTGTTACAATTTTTATAAGTTGTTTTTCTTATTTTATCTTACAAAGAGATACACCTATGGTGGTAAACAGAGTTCAGTGACAGAGGTAACGTTTTAAATTTCAGACAACATAACTGTCAGACATGTGGCCAAAGCCCGAATACTGTACTGATTTAAATAATCCTAGGGTCAGAAGATCATTTAAAATAAAACTGTTGTTTTTCCAAAGTCATTACAATAATGCTGGGGAGGGGGAGGAGGTGGGGTTAGACAATGCTACAAACTCCAGGATATGGGTCAGTGTGTGTCTGTGAGGGAGATACAAATATTGCTCTTGGCAGATCCAGCAGACTGGTCTGACATCAATTTTTTATGCATCGCTTCCAACTGGGCACTTAATACTGTTTGGGTGTGCGTCTCATTGTTGAGCACTAATCTATGAGTACAAGGCTGCTGTTGAAGGATTTTAGCTTGCTCTGATCATGTGTTTGGATTATATTGCTTTTCCAAAAGTGAAATATCATTATCAGCTGCTTCATATTGTATTTTCTGGTCTATAAGATGTCATCACAGTTTCTTAGAGACCAAGGAGCTCATGAAAACAACAATGGTAGATGACTTGAGAGAAGTCAAAGTACTAAAGTCTTTCTACCTGCTTAAGCAAGAATGCATTTCCAGTATTCATAGATATTCAGTTTCACTAAAGCTCAGCAGCCAGTTGACAACTGTTTAGAGACAAGACACCATCTAAACAACCACAGACCACCGATATGATAAATGGTAAAAGGTTCTTATAGAACGCTTTTCTACTATACATGAGCACTGAAATTGCTTTATACAACTTGACTTATTCACCCATCCGCTACACTTTAAGTGCTTTCTATCTAAGATTCACATATATTCATACTCTGATGGATGCGTGAGAGAGCAACTTGGTTAGCATTTTGCCCAAGGGTATTTGGCATCCAGACTGGAGCAGCCAGAGATCAAACCACCAACTTTCCATTTATTGAGATACATTCATCCCTACAGACCAAAGCAATCAAAAGTAGGAATACAGATTTTTACCTAGCAACGTGTGGTCACCAGGAGGTTGCCAACTGATCTCTGTGCCTCTGCAACCAAGCCAACTCTTTTTATTGTTAATTTATTTGAAATACAAAATACAGTAATTACAATAGAAAAAGAGCAAATCCTGACATTTAAGACTCTCAAAGTGGAAAATATTGGCATTTTTGTTAAATAAATTAAAATTAATAATAAAACCATTTCAATCAACTTATAGATTAATTGAGCACAAATGAGGATGCAGGCATAATGTGTCTTTATATGTGATTTGCACAATCATTAGACCTGTCAAAGCAGATAAGTTCATCCGAAGGCCTGATAAGTCTGCCCTTCCAGTAAGTGTCAGCAGGAGTTACATTTATCGAGCATGGCATTCATGGCTGCCACAGATTGGAGAGAAAGACGAAGGAGGGGGCAGCAGACAGTCAGACTGACAAGCACAGTTATAGACAGACTGTAGGTTTGAATTCAAAGATGGCACAATAACTGCAATCAAACAGACGCAGTCGGGGAGACGCATATGGACATGCAGCTGGCGTGGGGATAGTCCACGCCTTGGTCCTCCTGTGAAGTGAACCAGTGTTGTGTTTTGCTGTCTTTATCATGCGACGCAAAGCAGCACAATATCCCTCAGTATGTTCAGCTAGCAAGGGCACTTCCTGCTATTCAAAGGCAGACTGCATTGAACAGCAGTAATGAGCCCATCCACATCAAGAGCCACAATAAAAGCCCAGCTTCCCAACTGGCAAAAACAACAGGATGCCATTGCAGAAGGGGAACTGATAAGTTCTGTATGGCATCAGAACTTTAAATGTGGGGGGGGAGAGACATGTTATTTCACATTTCACACAGCCAAATACACAATCCAGCAGTCTGATCTGTTCGCGAAGGATTTAATGGCTATATATGTGCCAGCGTGTGGTAAGTAAAAAAAGATGAATAAATATGTGCAAAAAGCTGGATGGAAAGTGATGATGAACGATGGCAAACGGTTAGCCCCTGTAATAATGAATATAAATGGATGATGAATGGGTGGAATGAGTGGGACTCGACAAAAAGGAAGATGAGGGGGAGTAAGAAAATAACCACTCCAGAAGGAATGAAAAGAACGGAGGAGCAGCAGGACGGCTGTAAAAAGAAGCTGTGATGAAAAATGTTAGCGCATTTGGATTGATGAAAAGAGCCCAGGGAGAAGTAGCAGTGATGAATGGAGAAGACAAAGATGAAGAAGGAAATTACTTTAAGGTGGGAGCACCTGAAAGGCATGAGGTGGACAAGTTTGGTTATGAGATGATGTGGATAAATTGAGACAGAGGGGGATGGGAGAAAGAGAGGGACGAACTGGTGAAGACTCATTAGCCTACGCAGGATTGGTACATTCAGTCGTTCCCTGCTCTACTGTTTTATCTCCCTCTCTTCTCTCTCCTTTTGTTCTCCAGAAATATCCAAGTGGGCGGGAGAGAGAGTAACGGGGTGTGTGAGAAAGGAGGAGAGAGTTACAGTAAGTGCGATGATGGCAGAGTGAGGGGGACGACAACAGAAAGCGACAGAGGAAGTACATGAGTACAGAGAAGGCCTGCTGTCTTTGAAATATTTTTCCATTATAAAATGCCAATAGTGCGTAAAGGACACCTGATTTCATAACCAAAACAACTCATTACCTCACTCTCAAGTGTCTTCCAGAGAGGCAACAAGTCTGGCTTTTAATAAAGTGAACTTCCACCAACGCCAGAATAAAACTGTTAAATATATGTGAAACATTTTGCTCATTAGGATTCAGGGAAAACAAGCAGTGACGTTACATCACACATCAAAGCACACATATTTAATGTGGGATGGAGTTTTTATTATGAATGAATTATAAATTTTTTATGAATTATTATGTCTATTTTTTTTATGTTTTATGGACAACAGATGGAAATTAGCCCTTGGCTATAATCTGGTATGTTTACATGCATGTAATTTTTTTTACATTTATGTTCATTAACATGCACTGTCCTAAATAAATAAATTAAATTAAAATTAAATTAATAAGAGAGGGCACTGATCACATGTCACCCATTTTAAAGGTACATTAGGCAGAAAACACAAAAAGTAGACATGAACCACACAACAACAACAGTAGGTCTGGCTGATTTGGGGAAGGATTTGTTGTCTTTCATCAACATACCTTCCAATATTTTACAGATAAATCACTGAACTGACAGAGAAAATACTTTAACTAGCCTTCAGCTTCAGTCCTATCCCAACAGTGCTGTTTTCGTCTCCTATCAGCTGGAATAGTTGATGTTCGCGACACTGAACAAAACCTCAGGAGGAATTTCATGAGGTCAGAGGTAAAAGTTTTAAGCAATTCAACTGCTAGCAATTACCCAAAAGCCGCATTAGTTGTCTGCCAAGTTATCACTGAAGTAGCAGCTAGTGGTTTCTTCTTCGGGCTGGTCCCCTTAGAGGTCACCACAGCAGACAATCTGCCTTCTTCTCACGCTATCCATAGCATTCCCTTCTGTTACACTAACCCTTTGTATGTCATGCATGAGCCTCCTCTGTGGCCTCTTTTCCCCATATTTAACATCCTTTTTCCAATATATCCACCATCCCTCCTCTGCACCATCTAAAATATAAGCCTTGCCTTTCTAATTCCATCTCCAACCGGAGTTGTCCGTCTCTCACTCCCAATGAAAATCCACCTCCATCTTGGCTTCCTCTCTTTCTGTTGGTGCACCCTCTATAGCAGGTCTCACTACCATCTTGTAAACCTTGCCCTTCACTCTAGCTGCTATCATTCTGTCTCAAATCACTCCTGAAACTTGTCTCCACCCACTCCACCCTGACTGCACTCTTCTTCAATTCTTTATTGCATTCTCCATTGCTTTGGATGGTTGACTCCAGGTTTTTAAACTGATCTACCTTCACTACTTGTGCTACTTGCTACCTTTCAACCTGTCACTCACACAAACACTCTGTCTTGCTTCTACTGAGTTTCGTTTCTCTTCTCTCCAGAGCATCCCTCCACGTCTCTGGGCTCTCTTCCAGCTGCTCACTACAGATCACAATATCATCTGCAAAGATAGTCACAAAGTCTACGTTCACACTGCAGGTCTTAATGCTCAATTCCGATTTTTTGATCAAATCCAATTTTTGTCTGCTTGTTCACACTACAAAATAAAATGTGACAGCAAACGCGCTCTAGTGTGAACCCTCAAAGGACCCGCATGCGGAAAAGAAGACGTCACACACAACGCGGTCTGTTTAGACCCAGACCAAACAGTATTGTTTGACTGATGGCCCTTAATATAAAGACTTTGGACTTTACGTTTCCCAATTTTGCTTGAAGTTATAAAGTTATTTTGTTATTTAAATATGGCCTAATAATTATCCTTATTGCTGTTTTAGAGAGGAGCGGTGCTTCAAAGGATAGTTGCAGATTTCTGTCAGAATCTGCAGATTATACAGTACAAATAAAATGCTCACGTTTCTCCAACGTTGTCCTCACAACAGTTTCACTGGATGGCCAGCAAGCGTTCACGATGTGTTCTCGGGCGCTTCTCTGATAATTGGCGTCTGTCTTGTGTCAGTGACGTAAAAGACGGATTTAATGCGACATGACCATTCTAACACAGGTCGCTTTCTAAAACATCAGATATGTATCGGATTCAGCACCACATACGAAAGGGACCCAGGTCGGATTTGAAAATATCGGATTTGTGCTGTTCACACTGTCATACCATGATCCGATAAGAGTCGCATAGGATCAAAAAAGTCGGATTTGATGCGCTTTCGCCTGCAGTGTGAACGTAGTCAAAGAGTCTCCTGCCTGACCATCAGCACTGCAAACAAGAAGGGGCTCAGAGCGGATCACTGATGCAATCCAACCCCAAGACTAGCAACTGGACAGAAACAGTGACACCCTACCTTAACAATTCTATTTGGTCAGCAATGAAAATATGGCAGAGTTACCAGAAGCACAGCACTAGGCGAGACAAGATTAATAGTAAGTCATCGTTGGGCTTTTGCACTACTTGCCCTGTATATACACCTTACAGTTATTACTGTATGTTTTGCTCTACATCAGCTAACTCAAAAAATGTCTTTTCAATGATTTCAATGATGTTTGTATTCTTCTAATCTTTTTTTAAAGTCCTAATTCTGTGATTTTCCTTCCCCCTAGGGCAGCGGTCCCAAACCCCTCGGCCACGGCCCGATACCGGTCCGTCAGTCGTTTGGTACTGGGCCGCGAGATTTGAGGCTCAGGTGTGAAATTAATGGTTTTCAGGCTTTTTATCATTAACTCAGTTTCCCTGGGTCTTTTCCCATGTGGAAATTGTGTGTCTTATTTTGAAAGAAATATTTACATGTTACCATAGCGACCAGAGAGTATTAAGGGGCAGAGAGGAGGATGTTACTCTCACTGTTGTTGGTGCATTTCAGGAGGACGCTGCTAATAAAGTTACACAATTACACAGTGAATTCGCATTTATTATTATATTTACAAAATACCACAGTTTTTGTCTTGGTCGTATCGTTTAATTTTGTTGTAATTACCCGCGACACCTTAAAGGCCAGTCCGTTAAAATAGCGTCTGACATTAAACCAATCCGTGGTGCAAAAAAGGTTGGGGACCGCTGCCCCTAGGGTACTGAAATAGGTATTGAGTACTGAGTAAGATCAAAACCGAGGTTGAAATTGTTCTCACAACTTATTTGATGCTCAGGTTTAGTTCTTTTTCTGGTTTATTTGCTGTGTATCCACATCTCTGAAAATTACTCAAAACCTTGTTATAATTAATAAATATTTAAAAGAAAAAAATATTCTTTCATCCTTTTTATATATATGAATATGGAAGACCCCCATACCTAAAGAGGAGTGGATGGAGAAGGATGAAAGAAAAATGGCAGAGAGAAGTGACATTATTGTAAGGGAACCAAACACCAAGCAGAGATATCTGCTGTTATTAATAAACCTGAAGACTTAAAGGATGACAGATATGAGCTGAAACACCACACTGAATTCCCATTAAGACACAGTATGTTCTCTTTTTACAGCCACCTATCAGACACCTTGGCCTCTCCAGCGATTTCACTCTGTATTCATGTATCTATGAACAGCACACAGTCTCCCTCACACACACACACACACACGCACACTGTCGCGGCTAAGGTGTGGCACGATGCCGGCAAGACACGGACTGCCATGGAAGCCTGGGTCAAGGTGACACCCTGCACAGCAGCCACAATAGAGCAAACAAATCAGTTTCAGAGTGGGTTTGACACATGCTGCCAACACCAGTCAAAAAACAGACACTCAATGCTGCTCTTAAATCACACACTTGAACCCTTCACCTCCCAAAGTACACATTGAGACACCTACACACTGGCTTCCTGAGATCAAGAGCTGCTCAGACTTGCACCGTGAAACAACAAAAACCTTGCGAAACAATTAACAAATCAGCCTTGATGAATAGTGGCTCTTACCAAAGCATGTTTCTACCGCTCCCCAAATTCAAAGTGGAATTCAGAAATCCCCACATTTATTCAATATAACCATCCGTCTCTTCCGATTCATCCGACTCACCTTTGTCAGTTGTTCCCCCGTCTGCCTAGGCAATAAAAATCCTGCACCATAGTAAGAGAGAGCTTAAACAAAAAAAAGAGAGAGAGAGGAGATAATAAAAGGCACAGTGAGGTGAAAAAAAATACAGGAAAGAAAGAAGGCAAAGAGAAGAGGACAAAAGATAGAGGGAGGGAATAAAAGGGAAAAGAGGGAGCGAGAGAGAGGTAAAGAACAGCCCAGACAGGCAGAGAGCTCTCCACAATGTGATGCGAGCGCCAGGTGTCAGCACGCATACACTCACTGAGGCACGCATGCACACGCTCACACATTCGCATACCCACGAACACAAGCAGACAGGCAACTCTCTCTCACTCTCATGCTCTCCTCTCCTCTTCCTCCTGCTCCTCCTCTTCTCGCTTTCTGGCAGCGATAACTCTCCCCCATCCTCCTTCTCTCTCTTATTCAGCCGCGGTAAAATGACTTAACTCTTAAAAAACCAGTCATTTTCAAAACTAACCTTTTCTATTCAGCTCAGTCATTAATTATTATCAGATTCACTTTAAAGGGTACTAACTGTATGCCTACTTGAACTATTATTTTTGTCTAATAAGAGGCAGAACACACAAGCTGCCTTTTGTGGGTCCATTAAGTCTGAGAATTATCTGATTCTATCTGCCACGACTGCACCAGAATATTGATTACCAAGTCGCCTGTCTTTGTGTAGGTGATAACGAGTTGGCGTACACTAGCCGCAACCAAGCAGCAACCTTTAAAACTGAAAACTGATGCTGATACATTAGTGTCAAAACTGCAGTTCCCCAAATGACCACTTGAGGCAAACTCCAAACAACCCTCATAGCTTCCAATTAGGGCTGCTCAATTAATCGAATTTTAATCACGATTACGATCTGGGCTTTCAACGATCATTAAAAATGACTGAGCCGATTATTAGCCCCTCCCTCATTTATCCGCGACACCTTAAAGGCCGGTCCGTGAAAATATTGTCGGGCATAAACCGGTCCCTGGCGCAAAAAAGGTTGAGACCGCTGATTAAGAGGACCCGAGGGAAGCTCGGAAAGCTAAGCAGAAGTTATTTGGAGAGTGACTGCCGTTGGTTGAAAAGAGAGGTAAAAAAAAAAAAAACTTCAGTGGTGTTGCACACTATTTTATATTATTTTTTAAAGTCATTATTCAATACATTGTTATTGTTAACCCTTTAAAGCCGGTCAGAGCAGCACGCTCTGTTTTGTGTAACTATTTTTAAATCCCTGTAGAACCTGAACTGTGTAAGCTAGCGCAATAATTTGTTTTGCATATGAAACTTACATCTTATGCCATCAGCTTGTCCTCGGTCACGGTTTCCTTCCACATATAGCTTTGCAAAAATTGCATAAAAAGCACTTGCAGGAACAAAAACATAATATTCCAGAAACACGCTTTGCCGATCCGATCAGCTGTTCGTAACACTTCGCACATTGAAACAGACATCACCGCTAACTATCACATGTCCGCCATTTCCTGCCCGAAACCGGAAGTGATGTCATTGTCGCGGAAAATGTAGTTTTTTTTTACTTGTAGGCCTTAAAAGCCTATACTGGTCATGTTTGACTTTTCTGAATAGTTTCTGGGATGCTTAGAACTCGAATTGCACTGCTGGAAATAGTTTATTTTGATGCACCTGCTGTTTTCTTTGCAAATTTGCATCATAGGATTGTTTTTGTTTTTCCTGCAGTATATAAAAATTGCTGTATCTCCAAAATAAAACTATGAAGACACTGAATAAATTTCCTGTTGTTGTAAACTATTTTTTGCAACTTTTTTGTATTTAAAGTTTTGAGGGATAAACCTCTTAAATTTCTCCAAGTAGAAATATATGTTAAAAAACAAAAACAAAAACAATTTTCAATTTTTTTGTAGTTTATTGCACTTTTTTGCAATTAATGTAGTTACTATGGACTTAATGCATACATATTATTAAAATATGGGCTATAACAGTTGTATAGCAACTTGAAATGCTCCCACAAATGGCACTACAACATGTAAAAAAATAATATAAGCTCTGGCGGACTTGGTTCTATAGTAGGTCTTAAAGGGTTAAATAAATATCGTCAAATAATCGAGATCTCAATTTCAGTGAAAATAATCGTGATTATCATTTTTGCCATAATCGAGCAGCCCTACTTCCAATGTTAAACTGTATGGTGTCTGTAGCCATTTTCACCCTTTGTGACAACTACAGGAGGTACATTTTACTATAAAACATCATTTTGGGGGTGTAGCTGCTTTGAGTGACAGATACGGTCCATTTAAGTAATGTATTACAAAATACTCTCCGGAGAAAGTAATTCGTTACACTACTCGTTGCATTACTTCTTTGCTTCCCAATAATGAGTTAAAAGCATGATGCTGAACTTTTCACATGCCTGCAGATTTCCACATGTTCATCAAAGTTGATGAAAAGCAGTCAACACAACACTTTACAGGAACATCCTAACCATAGCATGGCGGTGCAGTGGTTAGCAAAAGAGAAATTCATTCCTTTGTGATTCTAAAGTGGCCTTAGGTGTGAACCCTTGTGTATTTGTATTAGCCCTGAGATGCTGGTGACTTTTCCAGGGCGTATCCCCCTTCTTGCCATATGACAGCTGGAGTAAGCTCTAACCCCAACCCAAACCTCAGCTGGTACTGAGGTATCCACTCTCAGGGTCTAGGGATGAATTGCTGCCAGCTACGTGTTAGCATCATAGATAGATTTTTGTGCCAATTCTGTCCGTCTCTCACATGAAGAGGTCAAGCACATGAAAAGGCAGGTCTGGCTTTTCTGTGTCTACTCATAATGCAGATAACTGAAAAAATTAATTTCCTGCAGAAAATGTGATTATAATTTGATATTGAATGTAATAGTTAAATAATAAAAAATGTATTTAAATTATTAATAGATTAAAAGTAAATTAAAAAATTACCCAATTCGGTTTTTAAGCCTGTTTATCCCCCCCTAACTAATGCACCTAGCAGGCAAAGCTAGCAAGCTACTGTTAGCATTAGCTGACAATCCCAGGGGTTTATGCTTTCATCCATCACCATCACTTTTTAATTAAATATCAAAAGAGGCTAAGACCCTAGTAATGAAACCCAAGGCTTCAAAACCACAGCACAAAAAGCAGTAAGTGACATCATGGAGCTGCGTCCATCTTTAATATACAGTCTATGGGTTTAGCACTGATTTTTGGGGAGTGAAAACAGCTGGAAACAATACTATGAAAGCTGTGAGAACTGACAACAGTAAATCTGAAGGTGTTAAAAAATGAGCTGAAGGGAAAGGAGCTGCAGCGTCAGTCAATTTTTAGTGTTAATATTAATATAACATTTTGGTAATCACATTATTTGATCTTGTTCACATGGAAATGGGATTTAGATAGAATAAAGTTCTGATTATCTTTTGTAAGCATCTTTTCTATCATGGGTGGCAGAAAAACATGCCTACACAAAATAATTCAATTATTTAAGGTTTTTCACAAATGTGAAATACTTTTCTCACATTTTTAGTTACACAGCTAGTGAAGGTGGAAAAACAGGATGGGATGTATCCATTTTTAAAATTCCTTTCAGTGGCATCTTACAAAAGCAACAAGAGAAAACTGAAAGGTGGGAGGCTTATGCTCCACTATCTAGTACATGTGTTTTCTCCCAAATCCATATGTGATACATCGGTTCTCAAATTGCTTCTTCGATTTCTATTATTTTAGTCGCACAGAAGAGACTTTTTCTACACTACATGCACTTCCTTTGTAGACAGGCGCAGCATGGATATAGGTGATGTCTTAAAAGCTCCAGTATTACAGAGATACAATACAGCAGAGCGCTCAATACCCATCAGGGAGGTACAGCTGAAAGATGCCTTTGTGAAAATTCTTAACATTTTCTTGTGTATTGAGGCATAGCAGGAGCTTCTAGATAATAGTATTCACTCCAGCCTGCTCTTTTTTTCTGTACCGTTTCATGAATTTGAGTGTATATATAGACACAAATGCTATTTTCTCTGCTGATTAGGTTATGTTTAAATTCCCTTTTTTGTTCCACTGAATATTCTGGAAACTTGTTACTAGATTTTAAAGATATCCAGTAACTATAATCAATAAGCTGTCATGGCTTTTGTCAGTAAAATAGATTTGACACAAATGCAGACTCAACATACAAGGCAGGAATGGATTTCATGGGATTTACTGACTGCTGCAAAAATAATAAAGCCTAAAACTCTAACTGGTCACAGCAGATCACTACTTCCTGGTAATGGGGCGTTCTTCCTTCCTACCATTGCGAAGCGTATTACATTGTCTTTCTCTTTCAATATAAAGCATCTTCAGGGGATTTATTGGGAATAAGTGCTGTGTAAATAAAACTGAATTAAACTGAAATATAGGCAGGAATTTGAGTTAGCAAGCAAACAAAATTGATAAGCTTAGAGAGACAAAGAGGCTCCATTATGCTAAGCTCTGTCTCTATACATTTTTTCTTTGCCTCTACTAGAGCATCTGTGCATAAGCCATAAGCCATCTTTTATACTGGGCCCCTTCCCTTCTTCTCTTTCATACAATTTTCTTCTAATTGGCTGCCCCTCACAGAGAAAAGGTTTGCACTGCAGGTGGGAGGGGCTGCAACATGCACAGCTGTGTGCCTGAGATGACCATATTAGGACTACCCACCTTCATCAACATCAACAGAACAGGAGAAACCGTTAGAAACAGGGCATTTAGAGCAATCGGACACCTGAGCTTTTGGCTCAGTAGGATTATCTGCACATATGCTACGCTAACTAATTCATTTTTAACCAATCCTTATTATGAGCATCCACCACTGGAACTGAGGGGAACAAAAATAATATATATACACTACATAAAATGTTATGTGGTAAGCCTTGTTTGATGTTTATTTCATTTTCTGATAGCAGGAGGGGAGAAAAAGGGAAAAAAATGCAGTTCATGAGTGAACTAAGGATGTTTTGGATTTCTGTTATATGCCCTCATCATTATGCTACTGGGGCTCCCCATGCATAGCCCAGCAGAGGCAGGGATACAAGTGCTTTTAGAGTGCTTTCAAGCTTTTATTTATTTTCCTCATTCATTTTTTAATCAAAAGTGTCAGCTGCCTTTTATTCCTTTGTATTCCTTGTTTCTTGCACAACAGTAACATTAAATTAAAAACAATACATTTCAATATTATAGTACAAATTGTGGTTGCAATTCTGTTGATTAGACAATTTAAAAGAATGATTTTATAAAAAAACAAAACAAAAAAAAAACTGTGCATTGTTAGACTAACTGATTTAAAAAAAATAGTTATTACAGTTATGGCAGTTGCTGTCCTAAATTATCCAGTCAAAGACATTAACTACATCCATTTCAGTGGCACCATATTATTTGCCCAATATAGATTTTTTACTTTTATGCTCATGATTCCCTCAAAATTGTTCTTCTTACTCCTTTAACATACTCAAGTAAATTAAGCTATTAATCCAAACATAGCTAATATGGTGCATAAATGATCTTGCCACATTTACATCCCTGTTGGTTTCCCTGAACATAAAGCGTCTGACACAACTCCACAGCCACTTATATGTCCCCTTAAACAAGCTATGAACATGAACACATGAGGTAAGAGAAACGACACTGATCCAGATTCAGAATAATGTCGCCAATGGAAAGACGGGCCACCTGCTCTAATATTACAATATACCATCATTATTTAGTTTTTTTCTTGGTTAAACAGGTTTCTACTGTGTACGTCTACAAAGGGGGAAAAAAAGAGGAAAAGGCCATACAGGGATAGCAGGAAAATGAAAAAAAAAAAGCCCGAGGAAAGGGAAGAGAAATGCACGCATCCATTTACTGATATTGACGTTGTGATCAGAGACGGAGGAGAGGTTAGACCCACGCATTATGCTGCCCACTCCCTACTGATCTGAAATATACAGCTTCCCTTACAAAAGAGCTACATGAGAGAGAGGCACAGCCAGTCTCTTGTGCTTGTCTCCATTTAAATGTCACTGTACTGCAGCACAGCATGTGATTTTACTCAAAATAGCCAGAGAACGGCCGTCGGAACTGACAATGTCATCGTGAGGAGTTCAAGACCCTGCGGAGGACAGTCCGCCACATAACATACTGGTTTCAACCACACATCAGGCCTTTAATATAGATTCATGAAGGCAATCAAGCCAGACCTGCTGAGTGTGGAAGCCAGACTGGTGGCTTGACAATCAGATGCATGATTCATGCCATCTTTTACACATCAGAGAGTACTAAAGTAAAAAGCCATAAGAGGATGTGCTTCACTATTGCGACGATGGTGATACAAAGGGAACAATGTGGAGTTGAGTACCATTGGCAACAGTGAGTATTGCCTGTTATAGCACAGAATCCACTTCACTGTATTGTGTGTGTGTTTTGTTTTATTTCAGCAGTTAGCAATAGCAATAACTGTCTTTATAGCTTATTCTAAAGGAGTATGTGGTGAAAGACAAAAAAAACAAAAACAGATTTCTCACTGTAGATGTTTGGATGTGTCACAGTAGGAACAGAATGGATTTTATTGACAATATCTGTGCTCCATAGGTAGCAGATAACCAGATTTCCAAGTAAATTTGATGCATTGTAATCCAATATAATGAAAAAAGTGGCAACAATGACACCTCCATTGTGACAGTTATCATTACAAGGGAAGAGGACATAAAAAGTTAAGTAATTAAAGCTAATTAAAGCCATCAAAGCCTGGCTAGTTCCTTCCTGTGATGAAGGACGTGCTCCTGGTGCCTGCATGGGTTTTCTCCCACTGTCCAGATGTCCTGCATCTTAGGCTTGAAATGTTGGTGATTCAAACCTGGCCATGGATGAGAGATGGATAAAGTGCTTTAAATGTACAGAAAAAAAGGACTGTATGTGTATAAATCTCTCTTGTACTCTAAAGCACTTTAAGTGATCTGTAAGACTGGAAAGTGCTCTGTAAATGCCAGTTCACTGTCCACACGCAGCCCGACATGATGACTGGCTCTCACAGGAGACAACCAAGTAGAATTTGCTGCAATAGAAAATTACTTTGATACAGAAAGAATAACAGTTAAAAGATGAGTCCTGTGTGAAAATGAAAAGGAGACCTTTTATATGCTCTTGTTTTGAGCAGTTATCTATCCCACATAGTGATATGACCCTTGAAATCTTACCCAACATCCACTTTTTGAAGTTTTCTCCAGTGAAGTGTCAAGAAAGACCAATCGTTCAGGTAACCAATGCTTGTTTCTGTCACGCCACATCACACGTAACATGGTGCAATTTTGCTATTTAAACTGTAACACAACATATGAGAATGTTCATTATGAAGAAAACTAAGGTCAACAATGAAATTTTGGCTTTAGATTTTGGGTTTAACCAGAGATAGACTCAAAAATGAATGCATGTTTCAGCCGTGAACATTTCATGTGTACATCTGTCGTACATTTGATCAGATTGAACCGATGTCATGACATGACTCCCACTATATAAGAGGTTTCAGGGTGTAACATTCTTGAGCCTAAAGGACGCAAAGGAGGTCACTCAGCGAAGGCGTATGGGTGGCTGTGACGAGGGCTTTATGTGCATCAAGAGGCTCTGCTGAACCATAATGACGAGCCAATAAGTGCCTCCCACACTCCACAAGACAGGAGAGCGGCACGAATGACACTTCGGGCACATAGTCTCTTACCGCCCCGCGCCCTCTCAACAGTCCATCTACAAGTCTGAATTGTCTTTGACCTTCAGCACACTTTCATTTTGCTGCAGCTTTGTTACCATGGCATCAGTCAGGAGGCCACAGGTGCCTGATGAGGTGGGCAGCTTCGGGGCGGCTAAACGCCCACCTGATCAACACTGGTTGTATCGTCACAGACGCCACTGGAGGAGCAGCTTCTCCTGTTTTCTTTGTTGTTTAAGGAAGAACGTTCACGTCACGTAACCTTTGCAGACCAGTTCCATAGTGAGTACTCTAACAGATGATAGAGATGATAATGAGATTTCTAGAAAGAAGAGGAAAAGTTGAGGAAAGATGACTCAAGCACTGATAAAGAAACCCAATTATGCACGTGCATATATCTACTTTTAGATGGCATCTCACAGTTAGAACAGACTGTGCAGTCAATACTGCATGAAGGCACCTAAGAATGTCAACTGCTGAAAGAAGAAACTTAAATGACATGTTGCAGAGAAGCTCAAGCAGATTGTAGACATCAGACTATTTGTTCTCTGTAACCAAAGGTCAAAGCTTCTCGCAACAGCTGTGCACCGTATTGATTCACATATTCATTGTCTGCTTCACCAGCTACAGTCTGTGCTTACACAGCATGTTAATGTTCACATTTAAAGAGAATTAAGACATGCAGAGTTTAGCCAGAGAGCAGCAGAATTAAACAAAAGCAAAATAAATAGAAAAATCTGCAGCTGATTAATCAGTCCAGTCATTTTTGAATGCAAAAAGTCCATTTAGCCCTTAGTCAAGTGCCTTGAACATGGATTCTACATAAAGGCCACCAGATGGCGATAGCTGTGATTCCAAACTATCTATCTGGAACAGCTAGCCACAGGAAAATAGCCAATTTCCTGTGGAATCTATGGGTTCAATCACTCGTTTCAAATCACACTAAGTTTAATTAAGTATTTTGTACAACTTGCTCATACTCTCTTTCATAATGGATAATTACCCATTGGCTAACAACTTGTCATTGACAAGTCGTTAGCCAATGAGCAAGCGGTTTCAAAATTAGACTTTAGAGATTTTTTTGGTTTTTTTTTAAACTTTGATGATTAGCAGTAGCTATGAGGACCAACTACTTGTTACAAAAGTGCTTAGCTTCATTCCTTGGGAACATTGTCATAAACAAAATGCTATTTAAAGGCAGATCAGCTGTTTTTATTTTTTTTAAGGCTTTTGTGTTCCAGTGTTTGTGATTTTCTGTTAATGATTAGTAGTAATTACTAGTAATCTTTATCGGCTGCTAAAGATTACTAGTAGAAGAAAAGCACTGACAACACTTAGGAGTGAGCTTAAATGTCAAATCCTCTGTACTTTTGTTGTCCACTGTTTTTCTTTAATATATATTTTAGGCTCATGCTGGACAGAGCATCGAAGGTGGAGAGAGAAAGATGAGGGAATGACCTGAAAATAAACGAAACCTTATATTTAAAAATACATTATTATGCTGTTAAAGAATCAGGGGAAGTGTCTTTTGTTTTTTAATCATTAAAAACCAACTTTCAATACATGAAAAATGCTACACGCTATATCTTTAACTATTGTAATTTTCACAAATATCACCAGAACTGAAGACAAAAACATATTACATAACCACAGAAGCCGTGACATTTCACAATCTGCTGTGAATGGGGAAAACGAAGGTCTA